>NC_028646.1:14976137-15073722 GCF_001406875.1 Solanum pennellii | reverse complement strand
TATATATATATATATATATATATATATATGTTGCCACATATGATATTTTTGTTGCAATTTTTCCAACTGAACGTGCATATGGTGTTACATATGTTATTTCAATGATGGATTAATCAATAAAATGAGCAATTTAGAATGCAAAATGTCGAATTGGACAAAATTTTAGTACTTTAAGCCATAATTACCAATAAAAATATATTATAACACTTGAAATAACGATTTATAAGGGTTTTATATGGATATCATATGTAGTTACTTGGTCATTGTATGATGAACTAGTGGTATGATAGTCTTTGTAAAAATAATTGATAAAATTGATGAAGGTTGATGTATTAGACCATAATATTGTACTTAGACATTTTGTAGGACTATATATTAGTGTTACATATTGAATTAGGTGACAATTAAATTGAATTAACCCCCAAAAGATCATTTTATAATATACATATGTTGCCACATATGACATTTCTGTTGCAATTTTCCCAACAGAACATGCATATGTTGCCACATATGTCACTTCAAGGGTGACTTAATCGATAAATTGAGCGATTTATGGATAAAAAATGTCAAATTGGACAAAATTTTAGTACTTTGAATCATAATTAAGCAATAAAATTATTATATAACACTGGAAACAATAATTTACAAGGGTATTATATAACTATCGTGTCAGCTGCGACATGTACGTCATATGTTGCCACATGTCTAGATAATATGTTGAAGCTTGTGTAAGTTATATGTTGCAACATATGTTTATTATGTCACTATTAAATAACCTTTCTGTTGCTACATATGACTATAATTTGTTCCTATACTCAATTGTTGCATTATATAGAAGTCTGTTGGAAACGCGAATGAAAATTATTAAAAATTTTGCAGGTGCACAGATTGTGATGAATGATTTCAAAAAAAATTTAATTTTACATATAAAAACAATGGTATGTGACCCTAAATATTTAAGAAGTAATTTTAATTCATAGCAAACAAAATTTGTTCCATTGATTAAATTAGTTAAATCTGATTCAAGAAGAAGAAAAGAAGAAAGCTCAAGGACTATCAGCCAAGACCAACAATGTACGAAAAGAAAAAGAAAAAGATAAAGAGAATGGTAACAAAGACAATCAAGCAAGCAATAATGAAGAAGAAGAAGAATACGACGAGAGGTGGGGGAAAATATTTGTTTCCCCTTTAGGTACAACTTGTTGGTGAGTTCCCCCAATTTTAATTCCCACCAAAATTGGTTAAATTAGGTTTTAGTCAATTTACCTTTTTACCCTTCATTTAATTCAATGGATCAAACTGTGAACTTATAAACTTGAGGGAAAATTCACAATCCTTAATCATCAATCACATTATTTTCACCTACACCCAGTACTTAAGACTTATATCACCGCCCATCTTTTATCTTGAAACCTTACTGTCACTTTTTTTTTGAAAAAGTCCCCAGTAACATATGGTTTTTTGATAATATTTAAGGATCGTTTGGTAGAGTGTATATTAAGATAATGTTTGTATTAGTCATTTTTCGATAAGTTATACTTAGATTACTATAGATTTATTTGGTGCATTAAAACTAGCATACATGTTAATAATAATAATACACATTCATTAAAATACATAACTTCAGATTATGACTTTTTTTATACAACACTTGCTTTTTACCATGAATTTTCATATATTAATAATACACAATTTAATAGAGAATTGGTGGATTCGATAATACACATTAATAGATAGCATACAAAATGTATGTCATCTTTTGATTGAACTATATTAGATCATGACTAATTACGATAATACCTAGAACTAAATTGATCAAAATGTTGGCAGCAAATAAAACAACAGTACCTAAAGACTCGGAGGTTGGAATAGGCAAAGAATCCTCTACAGGTATAGAATCGACGTCCACCTTCAGGGATGTATCCACCGTGGCTTATCTCCTTCGGTCAACCTCTTTTGGAGTGTATTTGGTGTTAGTGCTCCAGATATTAGTGGAGAAAGACGAGGTAACCTCAATATTTCTCAAATCATCTTGGGGTACCCCAACACGCTGGCATAACTCTATGATCAGGATCGAGAATGGCAAGGAGGTTTGACTCTACTCTTCCCACATCGCCATTTTTTTACTCTATTAAAAGTCCCAGGTTGATGCTCCTTTGGGATATGATAGCTCCAAGGCATGCTAATTTAGGATGTCCTGGAATAGACTCATTTTTGGATGGCATTATGGTGTCTCTGCGAGGAAGTGGTGTTATTTGAGAATATTTAGTTGAGTTGAATTTTGGTCTTCTTAGTCATAGTTGGACTTAATCTTTTGTTTTGGTTTATGTGTTGCTTTTTTTACTAGAGAATTGTAGCATATTTCGTAGAAACAGTGATCTAATCCTAATGGACCACCCTTATTTGACATTAATGATTTTTAAGGATAACATCCTAAATTTCAAACAATTGGAGGGCAAAGCCATTTATGAGTTATGGCAAAGGGGTAAGACTCTATTGCATCAATGCTCAACTCATGGAATTCCAGATAATATGCTTCTAGAATGCTTCTATTGGGGGCTTGGCCCTGAAAATAGAGTGGTGGCTGACAAACTCTTCAGGTAGTTTGATTCTAAAACCCTATGAAACAGCAACCCAACACCTTTATTGTGTTGCCAAGAAAAAACAAGAAGATTGAGAAGGACATACTCTTTGCCACATTGTTGATAGAGTTGGATGCCTTGACCAAAAGGTTCTAGGACATGGAGGTAATGTCCAAAAAGAAGTACAGGTACATTCCCTCTCACGAGTGCCAAAAAATGAAAAAATAGAAGGGGGGACACATAGAATATATAGTCTTGCCCATTCTTCACAAATTCGAAGAACACAACATAGTGTTTAGTGAAGTCAGAGAGAATGTCTTCATGATGAATCAGATAAAAACCTCTCACGCCATGTTCATTCAACTTCTAAAGACCCGAATGGACCCGGTGTGGTCTTATATCTATCAACAACAAAACGGTGGGTGGCCATATGAAAATGAGGAAAACCACACTAATGGAACTTAAGCTGGGACTTACGTCTTCCCATAATGTTAACCAAGGCTCTTTTTTGGAGGAAATCCGAGTTTTTATTTGTTTACGTTTTAAGTTGAAAATGGTGTGTTAATTGTGCAGGTCAAAATGTGGAAAGTGTTTGAAAACTAAATGAAGATGAGACACAAGTCTATTCGCCACATCACCGAAGAGTTAAGTGTGCCTAATTTGAACCGTCATTTGTCCCAAGAAAATTTGAAACTGGGTTCTGTAAAACTCTACGAGCCCAGGAGCTGGTTGGCGAGTTACCAACTTAGTTCGCGATCAATACTTTGTCCACCATTTCAACCCTCATAATAACTGGAGGTCCTGTAAAATTCGGTGAGGTAAGTGTCCACTCAATGAATTGCCAATTGGGTCAGTGAGCATGACTAATGCTGCAAAATAGGTGAGAATTAAGGCCAAAGGTTCAAAAGTTTCAAACTTTTTTACTTCCCCTCACTTTTAATCTTCCCAAACTCACACCCGCTCTTTAATTACCTATATTCTTGCATTTGTACCATGTTTTAGTCATTCAAATTGTGTTAGGAGTGGATTACATTGTCGCCTAACAGTTCAATAACATTTTAATCGGCATCTAAGGTTGGTATTCCGAACCTTGAGTTTATTTTTTGAATTTCGTACCCATTTGCAATGATTTTATCCTGTTGAAGTGTGTTGGGCCTCTTTGATATGATTAGGATATTTGGTTGCCTATTTTAATTCGATAATCTCACTCATAATGCCTTTAATGTTGATTCTCATAATTTTGTGTCATAAAATAAATTAAATCTTCTACGGTTGTGCTTTCATGTCATTTGGTCTAGTTGGGTGAAGTCTAAGTAATCTGTAGCTATGTCAAATCATGAATTTGCCCAATAATAAAGCGGGTGACATCATTTTGAAGGGCAAAACCCATCAAATGACCAAATTCAGCTAAACCAAGAGAAGTCTGAGTATCCCAGGATAATGGGTGTAATGGATTTTGTTTGAACTTGATGGTGCGTGTTTTGATTTTATTTTAGGGGTTTGCAGGGTTGAATTCTAGAAGTTGGATTAAAAGTAAACATGTTGGGTAGTTTGGTGAGTTGCATTGAGCTCACTGAACGACTTGGAATTTCATCAAAGTACTCTATCTCGCCTTTAGTTTCATGTTTTACTTAAAGTTTGGCTTTATAACTTTCAACGAGAAGTTTCAAGTCGCTGAAGGCACTCGGTGACTCGCCAAAAGTCTTTTTTATCACCCTTTGTCTACACCCTTGTATCATAAATTGCAGTTTAAATTTTAGGGGGCTAATACTTTCTCTCCAAAAGATGTCACTGATCAGCCGAAAGGTGTTCCCTTTGCCAACTTGTCAAATTGTATTGACCATTTTAAAGACAATCCTTTTGGCCATCCCAATCTAACTTGCCAAAGTTGTTCGGTGACTCCCCATTCTGATCGACGAGTCTGTCTGCAACTATGTTTTTGTGATTATGCTTGTAATGCTTCTAACTTTTCCTTGATAGTGTTGCTTACATATCTAGACCTAAGGTTGCTAGAAGAGGCATGGCACCCCAAAAGAAGGCCTAGGGGATTAGGACCAATTAGGATGCATATGCATCCAGAGGCAAAGTGACCAAACTTCCCACATCTAGTGGAAATGGACAAGGAAAAGGGAAGGCACATGCGTCACCTGAGGCCAGCTTCGATAGTGACAGTATCTATGCCACCCACCTCACTACCTCTGAGAGTGAGGGTGAGATGTAGGAGCCGCACATTGAAGCTTTTAGTGATGATGATCTTATAGCATCACAGAGGGAAGAGCTACGATCAAAGATGATGAACGGTCCATCTAGGATCAAAATTTCTCTGCCTTCCACTACTCCTCCTTCAGCCCCATCACAGTTTGTAGTTCTAGCACCTCTTATACAGGGTCCCTTCTCACAATCGATGAATATATTAACGACTGAGGGGTTGAGGTAATTATTACGGCGAAACGTCTATCCATGGATGGGGTGATCAATAGGTACTAAGATATAATAGATTGCCTGAAATATCATAAATTTTAGATCTTCACCAAACCCTGTGGCCCGTATATTCCTAGCAAAGTTAGGTTGTTCTATAGTGTGTACATTGCATTATACCACATGGGAAAAACTCGGTAACTAAATTCAAGTTTGTCGACTATGTGGTTGTCAGAGGGCAGAAGGTAAAGTGTGTTAGTAATGCTATCAACACACTTTTGGGCAAGTCCACACGTATTGATGATGACTGTCAGTATATGATATGGACAAAGATGTTGTACAATATAAAGAAACGGTTAGCACCACTGATTTCAAATGTGGTTGGAGGCAGGGGCTCCGATAAAACATAATGACTTAAACGTAGCTGCAAGGTTCTACTTTGACTTCATTAACAGAATAATTATGCCATCTTAGATGAGTCAAATCTTCACCATGTTAAAGAAGCATGTATAGGCTGCATCATTGATGGGAAAAGACTTAATTTAGATATGATTATGGCACATGAGATGGTTATAAGGGCCAAAAAGCACCAAAATTCTCTCCCCTTCAGTATTAATCACAGAGTTGTACATAAAAGCTCGGTTCATGTAGATGCAAAGAACAATGTGGAAGTGATTCCCACATCCTCTACAAATATCAAGAGGATTGAGGTAGAATATTTTAAAGGTGAGGCAGAGAAGAAAAAGAAGGCATCCTCGATTGACTATTCCCTTGTTATAGACGCAGACTCACTACCTGCAGAGGCACTTTTGCTACTCCAGCCCTGGCACTTCACGTAACTCTGTTGTTTTTCCTTCTGTAACTCCAAATTCTTCTATTATTTTAATGCCTCCTAGATCCACCGTGATTGATGTTTCTTGTACCCCTCTCATTCAGGCTTCACTACTCTAGATGGGATAAGTGGCCCATATTAGTGATAATTGGGTTGTCAAATTCGAGGCCTCCATCCTGGGCATGATTCAGATTGCCCTAGATAATGTTAAGCCACTATTAAGCATCACCATTGATGCCCTCGCATCAAGGTTAGCGATGTGTGAGCGTAGCCAAGGGGTTATCGAGGAGTTTGACAACTTTGAAGGCCGATATTGCTACGTTGAGGAATGATGTGTATCACTTCAATTCCACCAACATGTCCATGATTTTCGAGATGCTGGAGATCCCAGATGTACCAAATATTCATCTGGGTATCATAAGAGATGAGGTTAGTGTTCAGGAGACAATTAATCCCGATTTTGAGGAGTAGACAGATGACGAGATGTTGGGGGGTTGTGAGAAAGCTTGGTATGAGGGCCTTACTGAGATTGAGGATTCTATGGTAGATGCAGTTGTGCAAGATGATTGAGCTTGTGGATCCTTGTTTTTAAATTGAATTTTTTTGGACCTTTAGAAAAAAAAAATTGTGCCACCACTTTTGTGTTCGAATATGGTTTTTATTTAAAAATTTGAGTCTCTGTATCGATAAATATTGATGACTTGAATAGTGCTCATAATCGAACAAAAATGAATGCAAAGTTATGATGAGGCCAAATGAAGTTACATACACAATATGTGAAATCTTTGCATCTTGTTGTGACTAGTAAATTATCAAATTGAGTCTCTTGTGATGAGCATTGCACACTAGAGAAAGTGTGGAGTCTTGTTTGACATTGGTGTCAATGTCTTGTGTGTTGATCTTACCGTGAACTATGTGTGATGACAACTAAAATTTTCTCCGTTGGTCTGGTTGACTAAGTGATGAAATCTCTTGATACGATCTTAGGAAACATTGAAGAATGTGAAACAAGTTTACATCATACCTCTTTTGTGGCCAACCTTGTGAGTGTGTGATCTATGCTTGAACACCCTTTGAGCCTTGACCTTTTCTTCGAAGATACTTGATGAAATTTTGATCTTTCCTGATCCATTACCCATAATTTTCATGAATTGTGGTTAGTTGGAATAGCCAACTTAGGTCAAAATCCTAAGTTCGAGGTGTAGTGAAAAGAGAAGGTGAATCATGAAGTTTAAAGAAGTCCCCCTCTACCCAAGATTTTGAGAAAAATAGAACTCATCCATGCAAAAATAAAAAAGAGATGAGAAAAAGAATATAAAAAAGAATAAAAAATTATGGAATAAATTTGTGAAAGTGCAAAGAAAATGAGGTTTCTAACAGTTCATGGTAAATGAATAATGGGATGACTTGTGAGCGCGAATAAAAATGATGAAGAAAATGAAATAAAGTGTTATCACCACCACATTTAATGAGGATTACAACCACTGAGCCTAAATAATCATAACCTTGCACTCAGCCTTGCTAGAAGTATTAAAAAAACCTTTGTGACCTTGACTGAGTTGAAACAAGGGTTGATTGGAAAATATGGGCAAACCTATGGGTGAATTGATGAATGGTGTTCATCTTTGTGAGTGAGAGTGTTTCATTTGATTTTAGAGCTTTCAATTGCGAAACGTTTTGTGTGAATATATAATTATTCTTTGTGTGGGGGCATTTCAATACCTTTATTGAGCTTGAACTCGCATTTGAAGAAAGTATTGTGAACTTGAAATTCTTTGATAATGGTGAGTTACAACTTGAATCCCTGAGTGCAAAATTGATCTTTGCATGAGTAAGTTGAATCTTCTTATGTGCATTCATGATTGATTCTTGTGATGCACTATTTGAGACATCCATTTTGAACTGTTGAACTTGAGTTTTACTTGAGGAAAAACAAAAGTTTAAGTTGGGGTGGTTAATGAGTCCACTATTTGGACTCATTTAGCTCTTTATTTTAATAGATTACGATTCTCAAATGCATATTTTGTGCCAATAAGTGATATAAATCCTTGATTTTCAGGTATTTGTATTGAGTAACAAAGCACATACACTAATGAGCAAAAAGGAACAGAGAGCTGAAAGAACAAAAAAATAAGACATGAGGATCGCCTAAGCCATTAGGCGAGTCGCCACATGTCTATGGTCTCACCTAATGTTCCAATGTGCCAGGACCTAAAGGAGAAAATCAAGTCAGAGATAGAATGAAACAGTGGGTGAGTCGGTAAACGATTCCGCAATGCAGTACCATATAACCTAAAGTTACAGAACATCAAGATGTTGAAGGCCAAAGCAAAAAGGTAATGGAAGTGACCAAAGGGCAGATCACTTAGTGGAACAACTATACTGACTTATTGTGCCAAAAGATCCTTCGCAGCACATTTTTTAGTGAATATAGATACATTTTTTAATTCTTAGTTTAGTATGGGTCATTTAATATCAGAGTTTCATTTATAGAACTAAGTATTTAGACAATATTTCCTAAGTTTTGCAGATATGAATATTTTCAGTTTCCAAGAAATTAGAAGTGGGTATTGAACATTCTTCAATTTAGACCTTTGTAAAAATGAAATTAATCTTATCCAGTTTATGGAAACACAATTTGGTAATGATTTCTACCTTTTTATGATGTATGGCTGAAACCTCAATTTTTAGGGTGTGATTATGTGATTATGGGTTGATTTAGCTGTTGGGTATTGTTAATTAATAGTGTAAATGCTATTTAAAAGTTGTTTCATTAAGTAAAGGGTTGTAGTTGAAAATACAACTCTACCTTTATATTTTTGGCTGGCTCGAGAGATAGGTTAAAACCAAGATTACTGTTTGATGGTTTGTGGATATTGGGTTGTAACGGGTTCATCTCGAGAAGGTGAATCCTAAATCCTTTTCCACACATTCAGCTCGAGAGAGTGAATGTATTATAGTGGAGACTGTTCTTAATTGTTGCTTATTGGTGTTCGAGAGAAATCAATTTGTTCGGGGTGAATTGTTCGAGAAAGTTTATCTCTCACTAAAGTCTGGTTTATTCAGTGATTAACAACTATTCACTAGTTATTGCAATTACCCATTAGTTGACTTTAGCCCATAATCCAATCACATCCTATGACCATGTCTCTATATGTGTTACTTTTGATTTATTTGTTGTTGTAGTTGATAATTACAATCAAAATCACCCCTGATATTTAACATTTGTGTCACTCCAAATTTAAACTATGTTTTTTGATAATTACAATAAAAATAACCCCTGATATTTAACATTTGTGTCACCCCAAATTTAACTATGTTTTTATTCGTAAATATTTTTAGTTATGACTGATTTGAGCATATTCGCATTTGGATATTGATTTTCATATGTGTACACTCCCGGGAACGAGTCCAACCCAATTTGTTGGGTGGTATACTAACTAACGGTCGCTGGGACTTTAAATTGGATGAAGTTTCCTGATACATGAAATTAATTATTTTGATTTCACGTATCACGACACCATTATTTCTTAAACAAAAATGAAGCAAGTAAAAACATGGGTTGCAACCCAAGCAGCTCCTAAGTAGACATCGTGTTACCACGCAAGTCCTCATTCAAACTTTATTTTTGGAGTTGACCTTAATGCCACTAGGTAACCCCTCATGTTCTTTCAATCGGAGATGAGGCAATACTTAACCCATGAGGGTTTCAATTAGCTTTATAGATCTAAAGTGAGAGCCAATCATCTGATTTAGCACTTCGACATTCTCCTTCATCTCTTCCACCACTCTATCATGATCATTGACCTTTTGGTGAAATATTAAAAGTGTATCCTCGACACGTCTACTCTCATTGTCCTTAGACTCTCTACGCTCATGAGGAGGTATGTATCCATCATTTCTTTTGCACTAAACGTCAACCTCTAATATCTTTTGGGTCAAATCATCCAGCTGAGCTAATAGTGGGTTTAAATAGTGGTCCTCCTCCATTTATTGATTTGCCTCAATCATTTGGGAAACTTTTCTACCAATCATGCTCAATCTCTATTCAACAAGCACCACAAACCAAAACTAATAAATAAAGTACACCTATAACTAACTAGAACAAAATTCAACTTAATGAAACATTCTTAAATAACAAAACTTCCCGACAGTAGCGCCATTTTGATTTCACATATCAGGACACTTCATACAATTTGAAGTGCCAACGATCGTTAGTCAATATATCACCCAACCAATTGGTTTGGGATTGTTCCCACATGGAGTAGTACATATTTGAAAATCAATAGCTAGTCAAATGTGAATATGCTCAAATCTGTCATAGCTAAAAAAATTTACGAATAAAAACATAGTTCTAGTTTGGGATGACATAAATGTATAATATTGGGGTGGGTTGGTCGGATATTGTAATTATCAAATACAACAGCAAATAAATTAAAAGTAACAAATATATAGACAGATTCTTGCGATGTGATTGGATTATGGGCTAAACTCGACAAATGGGTAACTGCAATTAATAGTGAATAGTTGTAAATAAATGAATAAGATAGACTTTAATGGGGATAACCTTTCTCTCGAACAATTTACCTGAATCAAATTGGTTTCTCTCGAACACCAATAAGCAAGAATTAAGAACAGTCTCCACTTTACTCCATTCACTCTCTCAAACTAAATGTTTAGAAAAGGATTTAGCATTTACTCTCTTAGGATGAACCCGTGATAACCCAATACCCATAGATCATTATATCAGTAATCTTGATTTTAAAACCTCTCTCCCAAAAAATCCAAAAACACGAAGGTGGAGTTGCATTTGCAACTATGACCCTTAGGATTAAGACACAATTACTGAATAAAATAACTTTTGAACAACAATTACACTATTAATTAATAATACCTAGCAGCTAAATCAACCCATAATCACATAATCATACCATAAGTATTGAGGTTATAGCTATACATCAGAAAACATAGAAATCAATACGAAATTGTGTTTCCATCAACAGGGTAAGATTAATTTAGGCTTAAAAAGGTCTAAAATGAAGAATCTTCAATATCCACTTCCAATTTTCCATAAAATAGAAATCTCAAAGCTAAGAAAATATCATGTCAATACTCAGTTCTCTAAAGGAAACTGTGATATTGAATGATAGATACTAAACTAATAGTTAAAAAATGTATTTAAAGTTGTTGGAAATGATCTGTGAAGGACCATTTGACGCAATAAGTTGGGATTGCCGATCCTCCTTTTGGTCATTTACATCGCCTTTTTGCTTTGACCTTCAGCATCTTCAAGTTCTATAACTTTGGGTAGATATGGCACTGTGTCGCGGAATCGTTCAGTGACTTACCCACTGCTCTTTTATATCTCCAACTTGATTTTCTCCTTCAGGGCTTGGCATACTTGAACATTAGGCGAGACCACGGTGAGTCGTCCAATGGTTTAGGAGATCCTCAAACCTTTTTTTCTTCGTTCTTTTAGCTGCCTTGTTCCGTTTTACTCATTAGTATACATGCTTTGTTCCTTAATACAAATACCTGAAAATCAAAGATTTATATAAGTTATTGGCACAAATATGTATTTGAGTGCACTAAATCTATTAAATAAAACCCTAGATGATTTCAAATCGTGGACTCATCATCCGATTCTCTTACAAATTGAACATTTATATTTGAGTACACTAAATCTATTAAATAAATCCCTAATTGAGTTCAAATCGTGGACTCGTCATCCGATTCTCTTACAAATTGAACATTTATTTCTTCTCTTGCTCTTGAAATTCTGAATAATGTCTTTGACACGTTTTCTTCTTTTTCTTTCAAGCTTCGTATCAAGAAGAGGCGGAAGAATCTTCACATTAAGAAATTCTTTTGTCACACACCATTCCGACTCGAGGTGGACAAAATTAGTAGGACCTATGTATGCAAGAAGGTACGCTTTAACTTTATACAAAGACGAAAAGTACTCATAGATTCTTATACCATACTCATTGTCATTCTTCGATCGTAAAGTGGCCATCGCATGAGCACAATGTATCTTGATGAAGTCACACTCCCTACACGAACATGACTTTTTTAGTAGGTCCACATTGAATGTAAGACTTGCACAGAAATGGTTTAAGTGATTGTTGTCCCCGGTTACATTATCCACATACAAGGAGTCGCCCTTGACCATTTCTTTTATTGCGATTTTTTCGACAGTCGACACTATTTGATTACCTATTTATTTGAGGATATATGCATGCATCTTCCTAAAGAATTCTTCAATTATCTTAGCAATCGAATTAAATATAGATGTCACGAGATACTCTATTTTGTCTATCAACATAGCCTCGACGAGATTTGTGGTCATCATATCATATCTATTGCCAGGAAAATGTGCCCTGCTCCCCTTCTAAAAACCAATATCATGCTCAAGGATGACGACTGCCACATCACATTTGTTCTTGAATTCTACAAAATGATTGTCAAACTTCTCCAACGAATAAGTTTTTTTGCATTGTAGTAAGGATAGAGGGAGTTCCAAAATGATTATTTACGCGGATATTTTCACCAAGGTTCCTCATACAATATCCGTGGTGAGCATGATTGTAAATTTTCACACTACCGTTGGCAATATTCTTGTGTCTATAAGAGATAAGACACAAATTTGGTTCATCGACCATAATTTCCTTCAACTTCTCAAAGAAGAATGTCCACGATGCATCATTCTCTTTGCCCAAGACATAAAAGGCAGTTGGATAAACATGATTCTCCGTATCTTGTATAACAACGCCCAACAACACACCCTCGTATTTACCATGTTAGTGAGTGTCATCAACCTCAATTACCCTTCTCATGTGGGAAAATCCCTTAATGCAATCACCAATGGCCAATAAATAACACAAAAACCTATGACTATCCTTGTTTACTATGACACAATAGCTAGAACAACAATTAACTATCTCAAACATGTTGGAAAAAGTTTGTAAGCATGAATATCCATTCTCCACTGACCACCAGACCATTTTCTTGGAAACCACCCTTCAAACATTTTCAATAGCTTGGAATACAATGAAAATAATTGAAAATAGCTCGTTGAATCTCCTTATAGTTTGGACCCAAGCAATAAATTTGATTGAAAATTTTTGATGGCTACTATTGGCATTTTCAATGTCATTATTGTGTTCGTCGATGTACTTGTAGATACAAAATCTATTGGAACATTTATATTTCCTCACTGCAACATCAATGCACAATTTCGAGATGTACATTTTACCTTTAAGTATTTACTACAACTCTTCATAGTAGGAAAATCAAAAGACTTCTTTTCCGCCACTTTGGCTAATAACAATTGCAACCCATTCTTGTTACTGAATTTTTTATTTATGCATAAATTAGTTCCATCAGAGAAGGAATGGTTGGGTTGTGATATTAATTCTTGTTCTCCATGCATTTCTTTACAATATTTGGGTTTGGGATCTTCCACATCTATTGGCTATTTTTCCACATTAGTTGGATAATTATTATAATGATTGAATGATCACCCAAACTCTAATTTGAATTATCACACATGCTCTTCTTTTAGTGATCACCCAATTTTTAATTTACAATTGAATCATTGTCACCGTTAAATGAATTTGTTGGTTCAATTGGAGGCCTTACATTGACGTTTATCCTTAATGTAGGCCTAGAGCCATCAATACCAATATTTAACATGTACAAGTTCACATGCCTATCAGTTTTTATGAATGTTGGATGCATTTTTCCTTTCACATTCATTTGATATATAATCACCAAGTCATTTGATTCACAAGTTAAATCACCAGCCTCAATTACGCTTGCAATCGTATCAGCATACAAACCATTGCAACGCAACACAATGGGTGTTGTCATCTTAGTAAAAGATTACCGATTTAAGCTTTTACGAGTCTCCTCCCACACTCTCATATTATCACCATCGGGAACAACAAATTCAGCTGAAGGCATTATAGAATACAAAGATTAATACACAATTATTGTATCAGTCGTTAACGATCGATGATGTACAACAACAACCCAAAGTTAGTTCCCTTCTTTAGCCTATTATTTGTTTTGTTTCTTCAATTTAATTTTTACTATCTCATATTTCATAAACTAAAATGCATACATCTACTACAGCCCTGTGATTATATGTGTGAATGACCAACATTTTCATTTCTCTCATTTTTCAACCAATGTCAATCTCCATATAATCAGCAGAAATTGCCTTATACATTGTGATAGATAGAAGTATGATTAATTTTTAAAGGATATACAAGGTTTCTCTTCTTGAATATGAGAACATGAATGTTGTTGCTGCTTTGAAATTCAATTATACCTACTTTAAGCGGGATGAATTGATCGATGCATAATATTGTTACATAAACGCTATTAATGATTTTTGGTTCATAAAACAAATATCTATATAATTGGAATGAGAAATTCTAAGGTACAAGTACACAAATGATTGGGGTTAAATTCAAACATGTGTGGAGTCCATCCCATATTTTTGGTAAACTTTTTCTATCAAATTGCTAAAATTAATAGTTTAAAATGAATAGTAATTAGAGTTAAAAATAAAAGATTTCATGGTCGACAAATTGGTAAGATTTGCAACCCTTTTTGAATTTTCTATATTTACCTATGTCATTAGTGATATAGACATGATTTTCTCCTTCTATAAATAGAGAATTCTTTTTCATTTGTAGAACACATTAAGTTAAAGAGAAAAAACCATTTTGAGAGAAAAGTGAGGTATTTCATAGACTATACAACAAAAATAATGTGTGAAGAAAAATAGAATGTGAGCGATATTTTAGTAAGGTGGAAACCAAAAGAGTATTGTTCCATTTGAGTATGTTGTAGCCACTTTGAGTATAGTATTTGTGACTACACAATGTAAAATTCCTTACTATAGTAATATCGGTTGCTCCTCTTGGCCTCTGATTTTTCCTTTATTTAGAAGGGTTTCCACGTAAACTTCTTGTTGTCATTATTTTCCCATTTTATTTCCTTTACTTTTACCATGCCTTTTCCATATATATTTTTGTGTTTATTTGCGTTTTCCCAACAATTTCGTATCAAAGCAAAGGTTTTATTAGAGTATGTTGCCGCTGCAGCACAGTCTGAACTTCAACATCATAAAAGATTTACTTTGATCTGCAATAATTATATTTTTTTTGGGAAAATCATGGAAGCCAACACGAGTAGAATGCTTACTTTGAATGGTGTTAATTATGTCTTTTGGAAGGGGAATATAGAAGATCTGCTTTATGTTAAAAACTTTTACAAATAAGTATTTACCACTATAAAGCCTGATTATAAAATAGATGAAGAGTGGAATCTATTGTATAGATAGGTTTGTGGATTCATTAGGCAATGGGTCGACGATAATGTGTTGAACCATATTTCTGGAGATACACATGCTCAAACCCTATGGGAGCATCTTGAAACTTTGTATGCTTGGAAGACTGGCAACAACAAAATGTTCTTAATTAAGCAGATTTTGAGTTTAAAGTATCATGATGGTTCTCTGATTACAGACAATCTAAATAATTTTTGGGGGATCATGAACCAATTATCAACTATGGGCATCAAATTTGATGAAGAAGTTCAAGGTTTACTTCTAATTATCTCCCTACAAAACTCATTGGAAACATTTAGAACTTCCTTGCCAAATTATGCTCCAGATTGTGTGATCTCTATGGATTCCGCCAAGAGTAGTGTCATGAAGGAAGAGATGAGAATAAAATCTTAAGGTTCCTATTCGTCATATGGCATGATAATTTGCCCCAGGGAGAAAAAAAACTCATGGATCTATGTATAGTGAACAAAATAGGAGCAAGTCTAGAGGAAAACTTAATATTATTGAGTGCTATCATTGTTGTATGAAATGACGCACAAAGAAGTTCTGCATGATATTGAAGAGGGAGAAACAAAACAAAGAGGAAATTATTGAAGATGGCAATGAATTTTTCCTAGCCACCGTCACCACCGAAGATCTTGTTACCATCCTTGATGCATATATGGTAAATATTGCTTATTATGACTTAAGCTGGGTTGTGGACACTGATGTCACATCGCATGTGACATCAAGGAAATATTTTTTATCTTCCTATACTCCTGATGATTTTGGAACCTTCAGTATGGGTAATGAGACTGTTACTAGGGTTGTTAGCATTGGTACGGTTTTTTTGGAAACTAGTGTTGGAACTAAACTAGGTTTGAACAATGTGAAACATGCTCCTGATGTTCGTCTGCACCTGATTTATGTTGGTCTTTTGGATGATAAAGAATATGTTAGTACCAACGGTGATGGAAAATGGACGCTTATCAAGGGTTCCTTGGTTGTGGCTTGTGGTAACAAACGTTGTAGTCTATACTGGACTATGACCCTACTTGTGTTGATATGGTGAATGCAGTTAAGAGAGATGTCTCTTCAACATTATGGCACAAGAAGCTTAGAAACATCAGCGAGAAAGGACTTAATGTTCTCACCAAGAAGAAAATATTGTCAAATTTCAAAAGTGGTAAATTTGAAAAGAGTGATCACTGTTTGGCTGGTAAACAAAATAGAGTTTCCTTTTAAGTCCTAAACCCCTTCAAGAAAGACTGAGTTGCTTGAGTTGGTGCACTCTGATTTATGTGGTCCAATAAAGACAGACATTGGTTGGTGCGCTCTACTTTGTCACTTTCATTGATGATTGCTTAAGAAAACTTTGGGTCTATTTCTTGTAAACTAAAGACCAAATGTTAGGTGTCTTCAAGCAGTTTCATGGTTCAGTTGAAAGAGAAACTGAAAAGTACTGATAATGGTTGTGAATATTATGGACAGTTTAATGAATACTACAAGCAGTAAGCTATTACTTATTAGACACCAAAAGACTCCTCACAAGACTCTTCATCTTAATGGTTTGGCGGAGAGGATGAACAGGACATTGATGGAACGAGTTAGATGTTTTCTTTCTAAAGCAAAGTTGTCGAACTCATTTCTGGGTGACGCTTTATTGCCTGTTGCACATATTATTCATCTATCTCGTGTTGTTGCTTTGCAAAGTGATGTACCAAATAAATTTTTGTATAGACAAGATGTTTCGTCTGACCATTTGATAGTATTTAGTTGCAAAGCCTTTGTAGAATATGCTGAAAGATGAGAGGTCAAAGTAAAATGCCAAGACAAAGCAGTGCATCTTCATTGGATATGGTCTTGATGAATTTGGTATAGGCTATATGATCCAATTGAGAAGAAACTTGTGAGAAGTCGTGATATTATTTTAATTTAGAGTCAACAATTGAAGATATTGACAAAGCGGAGAAGCTTGAATCTTCTTGTTTTGATGGTATAGGTCATCATAATGAAATGGCTCACACAAGTATGCATGATGTTCTTGGGATTGATGATCATGGTGACGCCCATAATCATGTATCGGATTAACATGTTTATGTTGCTCATAACAATGATATTGTTATTGATGATCCTAGTACTCATGAAGTTGTGGAGAATCAAATCTTCCGCTTCAAAGGTCAACAAGACAACGGTTTCCTTCCTCCTGTTATTCACCCAACGAGTATGTGTTACTCACTGACGTGGGAGAACGTGAATGTTATGAAGAGGTCATAAAAGATGAGCACAAGAATCAATGGATTGAAGACATGCAAGATGAGATGAAGTCTTTGCATGAGAAACACACTTATGAGTTGGTAAAATAGCCTAATGGCATAAGAGCTTTGAAGAACAAGTGGGTGTTCAAAGCAAAAGTTGAAGAACACAACTTGAAGCCTAGTGTAACGACCCACCAGCACACCCTAGAAGTTAGAGCATCCTTGAGTCGCCACACGGAAAATGAGACTTCGAGAAGTCTCACTTAAGCCACTTGTATCATTCATTGCATAATAAAACATTCTAAAATAAATAAGAATTTAAAACCTTCTTCATACACGAAGAACACTTTCCATAATCTATGCGCAAGAGGAAGACTTTCATTTAAATAAATATTTACAACATCTCATTGAAGCATCTAAACTTTGGAGTATACAATACTTGGGACTAAACCATACAAGACAAAATGCAGACTAAGACATAAAGGAACATGTGGATATTGTCATCGAATCGATGAGGACTCACCAATACTTCATCTTCAACCCTTATAAACCTATCCGTCCTCCATGGAATATCAAGACTTCTAATTCCCAACATTTTAGTTAAAAAAGGAAAAGAAGGGGTTAGCACATTAGATGCACTACGTATGGAAGCCATGCAAAAACCATGAAAAAGTGACATTTAGTAAAGAACATGTTTTTCATGATTCTTAATTAAAACATCATACTATTAGCATAAGAACAATATTTAACACCTTAGAAACACATAAGAAATCACATAAACAATTTATCACACATTATAGTGAGCAAGTTCGTTGTTACAATGAATTCCTTCACTGTTACATCGAAGCCTATCAACTTCACCTAGAACACTCTCTGGCATGTAATCTCTCACTAAAAACTATCCTAAGACTCACTTAAGTAAGACAAAGAGAGACCACCCATACACCCTCTCTAGGCACACCTAAAATGATCCTTAAGACCACCTATAATGAGATACATATTGTTTTAGTCGGAAAATTAATTTATGAATGTTTTTTACTTTTTTAGAGTCACCAATTATTTTTAAAGAAAAATCAAGAAAAATTATTCTTTCAATCGATTAAAACAGGAAACCGATTGAAAATGTTTAAAGGGTTCGGGATTCACATTTATATTTTAGGAAGGTGTTTAAGGCACCTAAAATATCCATTAATACAATTTTTTGACAACTAATGAAGTATTATTTTTACTATCTAAGTGAGATTTGCAAAATTTTATTTTTTAAGTTTATTTATACTTGATTAATTAGGTAAGTGATAAGACGAGGTGGCATCTTGCTGGGATTTGAAGTTTTCGACCCTAATACTAATGCCAAATAATAACGAGCAAATAGCGACAAAGTTAGAGAGAGAGAGAGAGAGAGAGATAGAGTTAAACTCCGGTTTTTGTCAGCATGGACCGGTACTTGGACCCATTTTTGTTTGTACCTATCCTAGACTAGTTAGACAGTTAATAAACAATAAAAGCAGAAATGAAAAAACAACAAAGGCTTAAGCCCAAAGGTAACAAAATACAACACTAAAAAGTTGGACTTTTTGGTCCAATTTCTTCAACTTCTTTATATGTTCGAATCCTTTCAGCTCGCGACATGTACATGAATTTTTATGGATTGACTCGAGGGAGGAAAATTGAGTCTTTATGGCTCTCGAGATCCAAGGGGAGGCGAGAGTTCATAGCGAACTCGGTCGAATTTTAGATGCAAAAAATGCAAATATTAGTCAAGGAAGATAAGATGTAAAAATAAAAATGAAAGCAACACAAATGAAAAATAATGTTGGTATGCTTAGTTGACCCGTTCCGGGAAAAAACATACAAACGCCATATCAACAAAAATCTTAGAGTAAGGTAAGCATATGTATACGATAAGTAAACAATGATTTCTACACATGTTTTAAGAAATTAAAGAAACAGGTAACTTCAATGCTCTTCTTTACGACTAAATAAATTACTAAGGTTCTTCAAATTGTTGTTTCTATGCATGATAAAATACAGAAAGAAATTGAACTTAGATGTTACATGCCGTCAAGAAAGAGGCTTAAAATTCTAGAACATAAACCAAGGAAGTCAAAACCTTGCCACCAAAAAAAATAAAGAAGTTTTGAAATCACACAATGGAATACACATGACTTAAGAGTAAATTACTAGGCTCCAAGTAATTAAGTAAAACATCAAATGGTAGTGATAACTAAGTCAAGGCAAACGGTGACTAAAGCGAAGGGATTTAGGTAACTTTCCTTAGTCAAATATGATGATAATGAAGCCATTATGGACCAAGAAAAGAACAGACCATTAATGAAAGAAAAGAAAAGAAGCTACTGCTAAGAAGAGCTTGCAGACATGACTGGGGGAAGAAGAGCTTGCAGACGTGACTGGGGAGGGAAACTAATATTTTTCATAACCTAAAATAAAGATAATAAATAGAAAAAAAATAATAAAAGGAAAGACTCAAGTAATCAAGACACAACAGCAAGCTTAAGCATGAATTTTATACAACGAGGCGTACATTTAAAACTAAACGATGATGATCTAAAAACTCAAGCCTTGAGGATATAAACTTTCCCAAAAGGGATTCGACCAACAAATCTTATAAAAGAAAAAGAAAAACAACTTATGCTTAATAACACACACATAGAGCATATAAGGGATATCTCATGGCCACAAAATAGCAACACTTTAAAGAGAATATTTGAACGGGGAACAAGAGGAACTGGATCAGTGACATAATCATGATAGGACCCAAAACTCAAACCGTCTTGTAATCGTAAAATCATTCAGGCAAAAAGACAACGCAATATATGAGCTCTAAGCGATCCCAAACACAACAAATGGACTTCAAATAATTGGCCTCTTGGTTCATTCATCAAACTTAAGACGAGATAATGAGGATAAGATGTCGAGTGCAAAGCAATAATGCCTACCTGCGCTAACTAAGACGAGTGAAACATTATGAAAACTAAAGAAAACTCAGGCATGAAAGTTTGGAAAATAAACAAGAAGAGTAAATATTTTTAGGCTAAAAAAAACAATTACAAAAACACACAACCCACAAGTACATACACAGACAGTATTCTCGAATAATCAACTCTAGGAGATTAATTCATGACAACACTTAAAAAAGTTCACAAACAAACTTGACGGTAAACAAACAATAGTTGAAGCTTATAAAGCGAAATTGAACAACTCGCTCACAGTATCAGTAGGTGTTTGAAGACGAGTTGATATAGTTAATGCATTAGTCGACTAAGTTAGCCCCATTTGAAATCGAGCAGACCTTTAACATACAACAACTATGAACTAAGCAACACACAACAATTGGGTGAACTAATAAAAAATAGAGTTACTCGAAGAAACAAAAAAAGTCACGAACTAAAACGAGTCAACATCAATAAAATAAGATAAAGTTCACCTTTTCCAGGACGGCGAGCTAGGGAAGAGTTAGGGATGCTGAGTTTCCAGCACGACGAAAGAATTCCAAGGAACTTTTGCAAAATCCCAACGAATCAACGCACCAGGACAAAGGACGTAGAAGGGATTTTTATTAGTACTTTTACTTGTATCCTCAACAATTATGTTCAAATATTTTTGTAGTTTTTCTACTAAAAGGAAAACTCCAATTTCCCTTTTTTTAACTTCTAAACTTTCCCAATTTTTTTCTCCAGCCCAAAATAAGCCCCAAAAAGGGAGTTTATATGGAAGGGAAATATAGGGTGAGTGGGGAAAAAAATTCGAGAACGGATAAGAAATGGGCCCTCAAAATTTGTATTCCAAAACAGAAATCTCCCCAGTAAAAGAGAATTCCCAAATTGGTTCCCTAATTTTAAACATATTTGAACGGGCGAGAGAGACTTCGACGCTCCAGATCGATCCAATGTACTTCTTGTGCTACGTGGTTCAATCCCATGAACCAAGGACGGTCTCCGCTTGCCTCTGCCGGTGGTCTGCCACGCTTGTACGATGAAAGGGACGTTTGGGAGAAGGAGACAAGAAAATCGTATTTCCCTCTCTAGCTACTGTCTTTTTGTGTATTTTGACGGAAAATGATGTCGCTTGGAGGCCGCTGTTCACGCCGTTTGGTGTTGCTACGTACTTCTGTGAACTCATCTTCACGTGAGGAAGGCGCGGCATGTAGAGGGTCGTTGGAGTTTTTCACGCGCTTGCTAGGTTGTCTTCTTGAATTGCATGTTCACACTGTGAAGTTGGAAAGCGGAATCTAAGATTATTATTGATGTTATTAAAGTTGAAAATGGGCCGGGTTGGGAGACGTAAGAAGTGGGCTGGCGTATTTGGAGAATGGATTGCTGCTGGGTCTAAGGAGAATGAATAGTGGGCTGAAAATTTGCTTGTCTTATGGATGTGGGCCAAATTTGGTTCTTTTAAACGGGTTAAAGGATTACTAAAATTGCATTGACCGAGTGAATTTCAATCGAAATTAAATAAATCTAGCGAAATGAATTTAGTTGGCAAAATCAGCTAAAATCCTAAATAAAATGAATTCATATAAATTAATTGACGAACTTCCTAATCATAACAAAATAAAATAATTTGTTTAGTTGCAAATTATATAAAGCAACAAAACATATTTGAAATAGCTTGCGCACTTTATATTTCCTTAAAATGTTATAAAAACTAATTCTTTTAAATCGTTCGAAATAGAAGAAGCTCGAAATGATTAATTCATACGGTGGAAGTCCAAAATTAGGTGTCAACAACGTTCACTCATCTTATTGGATTGATGCCAAAAATTCGAGGAAAGTGAAGTTGACTAATCCCATTTTGACTGACCACATTTTCATCTTCGGAAGTGGAAATTTGTACGGACTTTGGGAATTATGTCAACACGGTAAAAGGCCACTTGTAGTTCGGTACACTTAATTTAACGCACGATTTTGAAAGAGTTCAACACTCGTCTAAATACCGGATCATAAAGGGACCGAAAAGCTCAAGAATAGGATTCAAGCGCAAATGTTAGAATACAACAGAGTTGTCAACACTGATCCCGCCTACATATCCTTAAGCTTCTAGGAATCAGGTTGTTTGTATTTTGACTAGATCGGTGAAAAGGAAATCTATGATGCTAGATAACCATTAGTTCTGGACAAGTGACAAATTAAGTCGAGTATGAAAAAAAGGCTGGTAATCTCTTAGTCATGAATGTAGCGTGCTTCACACCCATAATTAAGAACCTACACAAATTTAATTTTCAAAGCTCTTGGTGTATTGCTACTTGGATTGGAAACTTGCTTCCGGTAGGACCAAAGTTTTTGGATGCAAAATCGAAACTGACAAAACCCAAAGAAAAACCCACATGCCTTCTGATAGGGGTGTTGTTTTATTGTGGTGGAAGTCGCTCCTCTGCTCGCGTCCTAAGAGTTTGACACTCCTCTTTGGACTATGTCCCTATTTGCTGCTAAGAAAAAGTTTTGCGTTGTGCTGCATCCATTTTGGTCTTGTCCGCACCTGTGGTTTTTTGGAGAATTCATACTTCCGGATTCTCTCGACAAAGACAGAGATAAAATTCATTAGCATAAAAATTCAATTCAAATGGTGGATAGTGTCTTTTACCGTGTTGACACTTAATTTCTCCGCTTCAACATTTTAGGTCAACTCCATTGGATTTGACGTAAAGCGAATAAATTTATGTCTTATGTTTGCAATGTAATCTTCAATGCATTCTTCAATCGATGCCAAGATAAGAAAAAGTTGATGCAGTGTTGACATTTATCTTGATGTCGTCTTCGATGATTCTCTTAGTGTTTACTCTCGCCAAATAAAACTGCAGTTGATGTTGATGGATAAATATTTCTCTTGATGCACGATTTCCCTTTCTTGCAGTGCATGATTTATCTTCACGATGCACGACATTTCCGTGCTGCATGAATTTCTTCTCATGCAATGCATGACTTTTCCGTGATGCATGAATTTTCTCTTGCAATGACTTCTTCTCCGCAATGCATGATTTTTCCACGATGCATGACATTTTCTCGCAATGCATAAATATCTACTAACAATGCATGAATATCAACTCGCGATGCATGAATATTAACTCGTGATGCATGATTTTCTGCGAGGCATGAATATCTTCCTGCGATGCATGATTTTCTGCGAGGCATGCATATCTTCTCACGATTCATGATTTTTTCGATGCATGAATATCTTCTCGCGAGGCATGAATATTTTCTCATGATGCATGACATTTTCTACAAGGCATGAATATCTTCCCGTGATGCATGACATTTTCTGTGAGGCATGAATATCTTCTTGCGATGCATGATTTTTCTGCAAGGCATGAATATCTTTTCACGATACATGAATATAGACTTGCGGTGCATGACATTTTTTGCGAATCATGAATATTAACTCGTGATGCATGATTTTCCGCGAGATCATCCGTGGTAGCAATGGAGGTAGCGCTTCGATCGGGCAACATAGTGTCTTGTAGGTGCCTTCTTGATAGTGATATCGTCTAAATTTACAATATGGTAAATTGACCCTCCAGGTAGTGTATCATTTTAATCGATAACACCAATGAAACGACCCTCCGGGTAATAATGCTATCATGTCTGATAATATGATGTAGATGACGCCTTTGATGAAAAACCGTGAACTGTCTTTCTTAGGTTTTTATTTGATTCATCTTTGGACACAGTTGTATATTCATTATAAACTTCAAATTGTTGGGAATTGAATGAAACAATAATGTTCACTCTCCCAAGTGTTTGATATAAGAAATATAAAATATTTCCTGCATCCACAAAAAAATTGTTAATTTTGGGAGAGCCCTTCGCCCCCTTGACTTCTCCATATTCATTGATCGGAAGAACTTGCTGATTTCAAAAAAAACTATGAACCTGTGTCCATAGAAAAATTGTTAGTTTTAAAATGAACTGATCTGTGTCTATTTCTTCAGTTGTCTACTTCTTATCCTTCCATTTCCGGTTGATTTTATGATCTCCCGACTCTTGATAGATAAGACAACATCTTTTTTGCAAAAAAAAATAAAGCATAAGCGAAATTTTTATGAAAAATCAAGTTCAGGAAATTAGTATTTTGAAAAATATTACTGCCAAGTATCATGTCACGTCAATCTTAGCAAACTGCTTTGAGTCTGATTCTTAGAGATCTATTTGATTATTCACAACCAGTATCCCCAGTCACTCTAGACTGCCGGTAAAACTATGCTGAAATTTTGAGGCCATCCTCAAAATTTCTATCCCAATTACATGTCTCGGCTTATCTTCAAGTGCCGGTGAGTAAATCACGGAATTTTTTAGATCCTCTCAAAAATTCTGTCCCAGTTGCAATTTCCAAGTGACTAGTTTTTACTTGTTGCGAGAAAAATATTTTCCTTGAGAATTTTTGAGTCCCCCTCAAAAATTCTGTCACAGTTTCTATCGTAAAGAAAATAGAAATCATACGGGAGATTGACCAAACCCTTCTGGCGCCTACTTATTCCATTGGGGTAGGAATAAGGTCAAACGTAGTTCCCCCTTCAAGTTTAACAACAAAGAGAAAATTTTACGAAGAAATCAATCGAGGCCGACATAAGACGCCTACATATCTCATTCTTGAGAATTCAGGTCGAACGTAGTTCAAATACAAAGGGATAAAATATTAAATAAAATAATTAGAAGCAAAAAGAACGATTACAAGTAAATGACAGAAATACTAACTCACTCTTCACACATAATATCTTGACAGAATCTGAGTTGATCAGTTTTGGCTATGCGGTGCCATCAATCTCCGACAGGATTAAAGCACCTCCAAATAATACGTTGCTAACCATGTAAGGTCCTTGCCAATTCGGCGCAAATTTTCCTTTGTACTCACCCTGATGAGGAAAAATGCACTTAAGGACCAATTGACCGATTTCAAAATTTCTGGATCTTTCCCTCTTGTGAAAAGCGCGAATCATTCTCTGTGGATACAGTTGACCATGAAAAACAGCAACCATTCTCTTCTCATCAATCAGCGTTAGTTGATCAATCTGCTTTCTCACACATTCAACCTTACTTAATTCATCTTCTCGGATGATTCTTAAGGACGGTATCTCAACCTCAGCAGGTATTACTGCTTTTGTTCCATACACTAGCAACTATGGAGTGGATCCAATTGACGTTCTGACGGTCATTCGATAACCCAATAAAGCATAGGGAAACATCTCGTTCCAACCTAGATAATTATCAATTATTTTCCTCAAAATCTTCTTGATGTTCTTGGTGGCGACCTCTACAACTCTATTCATTTAAGGGCGATAAACGGTTTAGTTTCAATGAGTAATCTTGAACTGCTCACATATATGTCTCATCAAGTTACTGTTGAGATTTTCACCATTATCATTTATGATGGATTCTAGTACTCCAAACCTACATATCAGATTGTTGCGAACAAAATCAGCTAAGACCTTCTTGGTCATCGACTTGTACGAAGCTGCTTTCACCCACTTGGTGAAGTAGTCAATGGCAACCAAAATAAATTTGTGCCCGTTAGAGGCGGCTGGATTTATTGGACCCATGACATCCATGGCCCAATATACAAATGGCCAAGTCGAACTCATAGCAATAAGTTGTGTGGCGGCACTCGAATATAATCTCCGTGGACTTGACATTTATGACAATTATGTACATACTTGCAACAATCATGTTCCATGGTTATCCAGAAATAAACGGCTCGATTGATCTTCGTTGACAAAGTTAGTGTATTCATGTGCATGCCACAAACTCCAGCATGTATAGGTTCGATAAGCCTCACAGCTTCAACTGCATCTGGCGAGGGCATCATCCAACTCATTCTGTGTTCTAGGATTATATCTAAAGTCAATCTTACAAGATCTTTTGCACAACTTCTGTATATATTGCACATACGACGTGATCTTTGGGTTCTTCATATCTCATTCTCCTTGAACCTGATGAATCAACAAATCTGAGTCTCCAATAACAAGCAACTTGTGGACATTCATGTTGATGGCAATTTTCAAACCAAGAATAAAAGCTTCATATTCAGCCATGTTTTTCATGCAATTAAACTTGAGATTAGCTTTCATAGGATAGTGTTGACCGGATTATGACAATAAGACTGCTCCAGTACCTCTTCCTTGGTGATTTTCCGCTCCATCAAAGAATAACCTCCAACCCGGATATGCTTCAGATTTATCTTCACCCACAAACGACATTTTTTTATTGTGAAAATAAGTCTTGAGCGATTCATACTTTTCATCAACAGGATTTTCTACAAGATGATCATCCAAGGCTTTTGCTTTTATCGCCTTTTGGATCATATACACAATATCAAATTCATTCAATAGTATTTGCCATTTTTCTAAGTTTCCGGTCGGCATCGCCTTCTGGAAAATATACTTCAGCAGGTCCATTTTAGAAATGAGATATGTAGTATAAGAAGACAAATAATGCCTCAGTTTCTGGGTGATCCAAGTCAAAGCACAACGAGTTTTTTCCAGAAGAGTGTAACGGGACTCGTAAGGAGTGAACTTCTTGCTTATGTAATAAATAGCTCGCTCTTTCTTCCATGTTTCGTCATGTTGACCAAGTATACTTCCAAACGTGTTGTCGAAGACTGAAAAATATAGAAATAATGGACTCCCTTCATGCGGAGGAACCAACACCGATGGATTGGACAAATAGTTCTTGATAGCGTCAAAAGCAGTCTGACATTCTTCAGTCCACTTTGTGAAATCATCTTTCTTTAATAGCTTGAAGATGGGCTCACACACCACAGTTGACTGAGCTATGAATTGAGTAATGTAGTTCAACCTCCCTAAGACACTCATCACTTTCTTCTTAGTCTTTGGAGGCGGTAACTCTTGAATTGTCTTAATCTTTGAAGGGTCAATCTCAATACCCTTTCTACTGACTATAAATCCCAACATCTTGATGTCTGGCACTCCAAGAGCACATTTACTGGGATTTAGCTTCAAGTTTTAACGACGCGGACGATCGAAGAAATTCATTAAATCATCAAGTGGTCCGAACTCTCGCGGGACTTGATTATGATGTCATCTACGTACACCTCGATCTCCTTATGAATCATGTCATAAAATATGGTATTCATAGTCCTCATAAAAGTAGCGCCAGAAATTTTGAGGCAAAATGGCATCACCCTATAATGATATACACCCCACGGCATAATAAAAGTTGTCTTTTCTGCATCTTCTTCGTCCTTCAGGATTTGATGATAACCTGTGTAACAATCTATAAATGATTGAGTTTCATGTTTAGCACAGTTATTGATCAGAATGTGAATGTTCAGAAAAGAAAAATTATCCTTTTGCATAGATTTGTTGAGATCCCTTTAATCGACACAAATTCTGATCTTCCCATCTCTCTTGGTAACCGGAAGAACGTTGGCCAACCAAGTCGGGTATTGCATCACTTCCACTAATTGAGACTCGATCTCTTTAGTGATCTCCTCTTTAATATTTAAACTTAGTTCAGTCTTGAATTTTCGAGCTTTCTGTTTCACTTGACTGAACCGCGGATTGATCGGCAACTTGTGAGGCACCACATTGGTACTCATCCCTAGCATATCCCTGACCTCCTAGACGAACACATCAATATATTCAATCAGCAAATGAATCAGATCCTTTCTTTGAACATCATCAGAATAGACATTGATTTTAACCTCTTGGACACACTTTTGGTCTCCCAGATTCACAGTTTCTGTTTCTTCCAGATTTGGTTTATGTTGATTTTCAAACATCCAAAATTCCCCAGCAACATTGACGGTAGCTCACTTTCCTCTTCGTGTTCTTCATCCTCTTCATTACCTGCCTCTTTTTTTCCTTTCAGCTAGTGACATGACATGACATGACAGGTTTTAAATTAAAATTACTGAAATCATAAATATACAAAGTTAGGAAAGTAAAATATAAAAGATAAGTAAATAAACAAGTTTTCAATAGAAGAGGCTTTCATTTAAATTGGAAAACAATGCAAACTTTGGCAATGGAAAAGGGCCATGTTGCATTTTTAAACATCACGGGGGAAATTTTAAAATTCAAACGATTTAATAAAAGCAAAATGGTGGGTCTCGGGCCTCTTCTAGACTACCACAGATTTTCAAAAAATGAATAAACTATGTCCTTGTACCAAGATGATCGATAATTAAAATTGGTGTAGAAGTCCAGTTCTGCAGTTGCTCTCTAGGCTCAACATCGCAGATACCAGCTAGCTCAACCTCATCCTCTATGAAAGCATTGATCTCTTTGAAAAGATCGCAGATTCCTTCCCTGAGGCCAACACGATCGGCATACTCACGGACCAGAAATAATTGATACAGATGCGGGATCGGCTTAGCCAATGCTTGATCACTGTTCTTCTTCATCTTCATCTCATCATTTATAGGGATGTACCCCAAACCATATGTCGCTCCTTTGACGGGGACTGGGATACGCTCGATAATTCCTTGGGAATTCTTTCCTAATCCAAAACCTTATTCGAACCCATTCTGCAACATCACAGTGGCGATCATCTTGTAAACAGGAGGCATAAGAGGTTGTTGGTCCAAATCCTCACCGGTGGCATTAACCAGCTCCACCATGTAGAAATCAGTGCCTCGCAAAACTTCATCAATAAGTAGCACCTGCTTGTCAGAATGACTCCCTTCGCCGTGAATAACCCATTCTTGGTCCTTCCAAATGAGCTTTATCATCAGGTGAAGAGTAGAAGACACAACTCCATCCATGTGGATAAAAGGACTTCCCAGAAGAAGGTTATAACAGGTGTCAATGTCTAACACCTAAAATTAAGCACTGAACTCTGTCGGACCCATTTGGATGACCAAATTCACTGCTCCTAATGTGTCTCTTTATACTCCGTCGAAGGTTGTTACATTGACTTAGTTTTGTTCGAGCTTTCCTAAGTCAAACCTTAACTATCTCAAAACCGACAGTGGGAAATGTTGAGACCAGATCCATCATCTACCAGGACACGGTTTATGACCCTTTAACGGCATATGACAGTGACATGCAACGCCTTGTTGTGAGACCTCACTTTAAAGTGCAACTCTTTGTCACAGAAGCTAATCCAATGCCCTCGGATAACTTGGTTGATCATAGCCTCCACATTATCGCTTCTTCTGCCCATAGGTACATATGTGTCATCCAGAGCATTCATCAAGGACTGCCTATGCAGCTGAGAGCTCATCAACAGGTCCCAAACAGAAATCTGAGCCAGGGTTTTCTCCAAATGCTTAACAATGGAGTAGTCCTTTAACTGCATCTTTTTCCAGAATTCTTCAGCTTCATTTTCCCTTATCAGCCTCTTTCCTTGATCCTTCTTCTACCCTCCAAGATCCAACTCTTTGGGAGTATAACACATCACAGATCGAGTCATATCCTGAGCGGGCAGTTTCAATCACAAACTTCTACCTAGCATGAGTTTCTAATGGCACCAAGGCAAAAACTATTGCGGGTGTCAAGATCACGAACTCTTTTTTCTCTTTAAAGCTCAGTGAGGCCAAAGCCTTTTCTAACTCATCAGGGACAATCAGAGTTATCACCTTAGTCACGCACCAGTCATCATCCATCTCTATCATGTTGATATTGAATCCTCCATGAGTCGGCAAAGGATTGGTGTTAACATTGGGCGCGACTGTTTAAAGCGACACCACTTCTTGGTTGATCAGATCTTGAATCTTGTGTTTGAGGTTGATACAGTCCTTAGTATCATGTCCAATACTGTTGGAGTGATACACACACCTTTGATCGGGTCTGTAGAATTCGGAACTAGTATCCACTAGCTTGGGCCCCAGGGGGTGAATGTATCCAGCCGCAGCTAGTCGCTTGTACAACTTTGTTCGGCTTTCAGCGAGCGTTGTAAAGTTTCTGGGGGTCTTTTTATCGAATCTGGGTCAAGGGGGATTATAGTTACCTTGTTGTGAGGAGGCATCTGTTTATAATTTTGGGTATTTTGACGGGGAGTTTGTTTTCTTGTATATGGATTTGTTTGGTAATTTGGTGATGGAGCTTGGTAGTTCGTGGGGGTATTTTGGTATAGTTGAGCTTGGTATACTGGGGGAGGTGGTCTGTAGCTTGTCTGCACATTGGCACAGTTAGGAGCAACATTTTAGTTAATTGGGGATGGAATTTGTAAAGTGGGGGAGGATTTTGGTAAACGGCAGATGAATTTTGGTAATATGGAGGGGGTAATTTTGGTATGTGGAGATAGCATTTTGGTGGATGGGAGGAGTATTTGAATAACCAGCTTGAGTATAGCAAGCCTGGTTAGAATTTTGGGAAGGTCAAGGATGACCTTGGTAAGATGATGATCATTTGGGGGTCTTCCTCCCCTTGTAAGAGACAGCAGAAACATCTTCTCTTTTCTTTTTCAACAAACTCGATGATCCGGGCGACGCATCAACACGGGCAATCTTCCCGATTTTCAACCCATCTTTTATAATCTAACCAACCTTGACTATCTCAACAAATTTTGCTCCAACGAGCAATATGATTCTATCATAATATTCGGGCTCTTGCACCTGCATTAACACTTCCACTATTTCTTTTTTGGACATAGGAGGTCGTACTCTAGCCACTTCTTTTCTCCACCTGTATGCAAACTATCTATAAAATTCAGTGGTCTTTTGATTCATCTTTTCTAGGGACTAGAATTCGGGAATGATTTCCACGTTATAAGCAAATCGATCGATAAAATCCTTGGACAGGTATTCCAACTGGGCCATTGTCCGGTCACATGAGAAATGAACCATTATAGAGCCTCTCCGCATAGACTTCGGCTAAAGAGACACATCAGCGAGGCTTCATCTCTACCAACCCCGACAAGCTGGTCGCAGTAGGCTCTGAGATGGACCATAATATCCCTAATCCTTCTAAAGTATCAAATTTTGGAGTCTTGAACCCTTCTGGGAGGTCCAGATTTTGATGAATGCACAAATGCTCATAGTTCAAACCAGCAACGTTGGGTATGCATTGGAACTCCTTCACTGCTTTCCTGATCTCTTCCTTTATATCCACCTTCACCTCTTCCTTTGACCTCCACTCTCTTTCCTACTCCTTGTAATGGTCTAGCTAAGAGCCATGCACATCGTGCTCAGTTGGGATGGGGGTCTGCAAAGTTATTCTTCCAGGTAGGGGTGGAGCTACGAAACAACTTTGGGCATTCTAGGTAGTTTGGTAGTTTTGGGGATATGTTTGGGAATTAGTATTTTGGTTTTGGTGTTGGTGAGGAGTTTGGGGGTGGAATTCATTTTGGTTTTTGCTTTGATTCTGGTTTTGCGGTGGTGGAGCGGTTTGGTGATGGGTATTTTGGGGATGAGGTGCTATTTGGGAATGGGTGTTTTGTGGAGCTGGTGGAGTCTGGTAGGAGGCGGAGGCATATTGAGGATTTTAGGTAGTCAAATGAATGACCAAGGGATTTTGAGTAGGAGTAGATGGCGGGATCTGAGATGGATCCATGTTTGAAGAGGGGAAGTAGACAAAAGGTCTCCCATTAGCGATGCTAAAAGTAAAACCTTGTGGAGGCAAATACTGTCTCCTTTGCATTTCCACACTCATCTCCGCGATCTGTTGCATTAATTACATAATCAGTTCATTCTGATCCGCTATGGTGGGTTGAGCCACCACAACGTCGGTAAGACTGATGTCTTCGTTGTTGTGTCCCATTACCACTTCTCCCTTGTCTAAATTTTGATAGGGGAAGGAATCTGCAGGACCTTTGGATTTAGTGAAGTATGGGTGATCAGTGTGTTTAATCGACACATACCAGTTTAAAAGTACCTGAGGAGGAAAACAACTAAAAGGCAAATTTGTCAATTTAAGTTCAGAAAACAAAATGCAGGATATCACATAGAGAGCATATAAACATACAAAGTTTCTTTTTTTTTTAGGATATCTTAACCCACGAGTAAAGGGAAACTATCTTTTGAACAAGCAAGAGCTTACTTGTTTTAGTTTGACACTATCTCAAGAAGGTTAGATCACGTGGAGCCAAGGTCTTCTTGTTGCATCTCTTTGACATCCGTTGATTTGAGCCTCACATTTACTTGTAGCAGGAACAGGGGAGAATGAAAATTTTAAGGGATAAGGGTCGGGCCTTGAAAGGCTGTCTACGTATCTCACAAGGAGAATTCAGGCCTTACGTAGTTCGAATAAAGAAAATACTTGTTTTTCATTCATTCATTCATTACGATTACAAAGAAATTGAGAAATAACAACAAAGCTTTTAAGATAAACGGTGGCCCCATCTTAGTCGTTCTTCTTCTTGTTGTGGAATCAGCCACTAAGAGCAGACTCGACTTAAATCTTTCCTACGCTGATGAGATATTCCACATCGTATCGGAATTCAACACTTCTCAATGCTATGGTATGCGGCGTTGTGATATGGGCAAACATTTTTGAACTTCGAACCAAAGGGAATACAACACGTCTACGTCGTTGTAGAAAGGGGTGAAGAATCCATTTCGAACCAATTTTGAATAGACCTCCAACATTATTTTCTTGAAAGGCGTAAATGAGAAACTATAGAATATAGTCCGCTAAGTGACGGGTATTTCAAGCTGTGGTTTATCACATGCAATTATGATGCCGTCACCCCAGCTGTTCGCAGCACTGTCTATATCGAGCAAACGACAAACCACATTCTTTAACTCTATGCACTCCACTATCGTGTGACTTTCTGGTTGGGATTACACTCACAAGTTTTGCATAGATCCCATGATCCCACTTGGGAAAATGCTCTTTCTATGGCCTCAACATATGCATGGCCCGATAATGCTCGAAAATGAGGGCGCACGAAATGACTTCCATCTTTGTTCGGTGTTCTTGTGGTAGGTTTGCGGGCGACCGAATCCTCATAACTTTCTTCAATGCTCTCTAACTTGGGGTTCTTAGGAGGAAAAGTAGATCATATAAGTGCTTACCGCGCTGCTTCTGTATGTTGACCATCTCCTCTTCGGTTTGTTCAGTATGGATACTCTTTCCTTTGTCCATATTTGTGATATCACCTTTCCTGAGATGGTAGAGTATTATTTTAGGATCTGGAGATAGGATTTTGCTTTTGTTTGGGAAACTCAAGACTCGGAAAATTTTGTCGGAGTTTGTAGTAGTGACTTGTATACTTTGGGGTATTCTTTCAGGTAGTGGGTATGCGATATCGTCATTCAAAGAACAGATCACATAAAAAGTTAAAAGCACATATATCATGTCCTAAACATACATGGGATCCTTTTGTTCCAAGGGTAGGCCTAGCGTATTTGAACGATGTACGCGTGGAATTAAGCCAGTTAATAACCCCCCAAACGAATTTTACATATGAATAGTTAATGTTCACAAGGGAAATAAACGGGGAAAACTAAAGAAAAAAATACGAAACGACAGACCCACGCAGGGGCCATTTAAACTTACGGAAATGAGAGAAATACATATAGAAAAACCCACGCAGGGGCGAAGTCCAATATGTTATCCCTGATGGCCCTGCTTCTCCGCTGCTTTCCCGAGTCTTGTACTGCTAAAACATGCATCGTAGTATCAGCAGGTAACCCTCACTCAGGCGTTCTTTTTCTTCCCAATCCTTGTATTGCATCCTCTCTATCTTCTCTTTGACCCATGAGTCAAATTCATCGAAACTGCGTCATAGCCTTTCCAATTCTTGAGTTGTCTTCTTAAAATCATCTTGATTTTCAATGAACTTGGTGTACATTTCTTGGGCTTCCCTCTTTACCTCTCTTAACTCGATTAGAGCTTTGGCCTCTTTGTCTTCCACACTGTGACAACTGTTCGGGACTGGAGGGGAGATACTTCGTATATTCTTTTTCAGCCAATCGTTATAAGTTTCATCATACCCAGCGTCAAACCTATGGGAGCAATGGTTTCTTTATTCATCCGCTTGGCCCCTTTCCATTCCCTCAGAATTTCTAAAGCGTTATCCACTCTGTCATCCCCAATATCATACACATAGGCTCCATAGTACGCCTCTTAAGGGGTGGTTTGCCTCCTCCCAAACGGTCATAGGACTCGAAAAGGTGCATAAGGATAGATTTCCCGAATACCTGTAGTGAAAGTACGAGTTGTCTGCGGCCCTCCATGAAGACCTCCCTCGAGATGAAACATTGGAGATCTTCTCTTATTCGGAAAAAATCTGAGCCAATCTTTCTCTAGTCCTTTGATTCTCTATATTTACCCAAAATAACATATCATTCAAATCTCGGAGAGTGTTCTTATTAATTAGAGTATACAATTCGTAAGTCCCATTCCCTTTTGTTAGATGACTCAAAATCAACCATTAAAGGAGCAGGTTGAATCCTTGGAAGTAGCGATGTCCTTCTTTGCATCTCCCCAAGGCTCGATACATGTCTGATAGCATAACCGGAGCAACTTCATGATACTTTACTTTTCCTTAATTCTCGAACCCGTTGAACAAAGTGTGTGCAAGCATTATCACTCGAGTGTTGATACTCAACCTCGGACCGTGTGGAAAGACCATTGTTCCCTATAAAGCAACAATAAATACCAAAGTACGAATCTCATTCCATTCTCTGTAGGTAATTTTAAATTCTTGGTTATAATTTGCATAAAAGCTCGCGTGTATGAATCTGACGTAGAGATCCCTGAACGATACACTAAATTTTTGGCACTAGTATGCTTAATCTCTTCCTAACCCGAACCAGTCTTTGATATTCTCGACTGTAGGTTTTTTAGGGATTAATATATCTTTTTGTTTTCTCACTCTTCATTCTAGCCCTATACCCACTGTGTCAATGCAATCCCTAAGCTCCTCGATTGTCAGGGTGATTTCCATAATATTCAATCGGAACACCATTTTCTCATTGTCCCAATAATCAGTGAGGACTTTGATCAGCTCAGGCCAACCATTCATGTTGATCAATTCGGTCAGGGCACCCACATACTTGTTGAGGGCTCTTCTGTGATCTCTGTTAAGGTCGTTATACCATATGTTGAGTAGAGGCGGTGCTTCTACGACCATTTTGAATCTTGGAAAGCGATTCAAAACTACAAAACAAAACCTAGTTAAGCTTACCCACCCAAATTTTGTTTACACATGTACATGATTTAAATGTCAAGCAAAATGATATGTCGTGAGGTCGGAGACCTTGGACATGATTTTGGCGTTTTAAACTAATGGACTTAATACGCCTCGGGTATTAAGCCATCTTAGGCCAATGCTTGGATTAGGTTTTGGTTTCGCTCTATCTTAGGCTGACTAGAATTGTTTCAAAAGTGAAGTTTACCTGATTTACCGTGGTTTCATGGTATTTTTAATGCTTTTTCCTTAAGTTTAATGTGTGTCATAAAGCCTTTTTGTATTGATTTTTATGTAACTTTCTCCTTATTTACAGGAAATTTGTCCAAAGATGAACGCGGAAGTTTTTGAGCGATGAAATTTAGAAGAGACCACCTAAGGAGCTTATGACGGTTCGTCGAGCCTGTAACGGTCCGTCGGTGGCATCGTAGTGAGGAGAGAAGATAATGAAGGAAGATGGAGAAGTCTAACCCAGTGTGGAATTATGGAAGTCCACAACGGACAGTCATAGCTACGACGGTTCATCCTGTTGATTCATCGTTATGATCATAGAGTAGTCCCAGTACCCGAATTCCAACAAGTTAAAGTATTATGGAACGGAGACCCTCGACGGACCGTCGTGCTTTGAACGGTCCGTCATTCCTGTTCGTTGAGGGTAAAGAAGAAAGCAAAAGAAGAATTTGTGAAGTATGGTACGACGGAGGCCATGACGGCCCGTCGTGACAATGACGGTCCATCACAAGGTCCGTCGACTCAGACGCGCTTTGACACATTTTCAGTAATTAGAATCCTTATTTTATTAGGTTTTTGTTTTTATTATAAATAGTTCGGAAAACCTCATTTTTGGTGTTAGACTTTTTGATAGTTAGACTTTTCGAGAGTTGGACTTTTTGATAATCTTTAGTTCTCTTATTCAAGTATTGAAGGATTAATTTCAGTAATTGATACACTTTTTCTGGAATTGAGTGTTGGTGCTTTTGTTGATTAATTAAGTGAATTTCTGGATTTTATTCTTTCTCATTAAAGTAAGTGCATGAATTCTTATATTAAATATATGAATAGTGTGATTATGACCATGGGTAACTAAACTCCATAACTACGGTTGTGGGAACCATGGGTGAATAATGAGGTAAAATCTAACTAAAATAGCAATTCTAGAATAGTATCTTGCATGTATTGATGATTCTTTCTTTTAGAAGTCTTTTTAAGGATGGACAACGTTAGAACTCGCCTTAATGCTACTTGTCGGACCAAGGAGGTAGATAATTTACTGTATACTATCTAATAGGGTAGTGTCAATTGGTACGAAGTAATAACTTAGTCAAATATCGAATACAATGCTTAATATGAGGTAAAGGTAAGGGTTAGTATAGCAACACACGTAGCCGAACTACGGTGCGGAGTGAAATTTTCTAGATGCCGGACCAAAGATTTAGAGATACATAACTTATCACTTTACATGCAAGATACTAAGAAAGAATTGTTATAGTTAGAATTATCAAGTTAGGAACCTGTGGGGAACACCTAAGCCCTAGTTACTTTTATTAAATGATTAAGATCCAAGATTTGAATCTGTTAGTTGTTTACTTTAGTTTAGTCAATTATTTTCATAAATTTAGAAATAAAAAACCCCCTTTATTGTCTTTTGTTTTCTAGGGAAATAATTGACTAAATAATAGTAATAATAGAATAAAGTTAAGTATAAACTATTTTCCTCGTGCGAACGATCCCAACCTCATTAATTGGGTTCTTTACTTGATACGACTTCTTTACTTCTTATTTTAGAAGTAAGTTTGAGCGTATCAAATTTTAGCGCCACTGCCAGGAAAAATAGCTTTTAGATTAACTTAAAATTATTACTAGAGTTTAGTCAATATTTTCTTAATTTTACTTTTCTATTGTTTTTTATTCTTGCAGAACTATCTTCCTTGTATGCCAAATACACAGAGAGGAAGAGAAACCTTGTTTCCCTACGACCACGAATTAGAGCGTGCACTACGCAATATGAATCAAAACTTGGGTATTAACGATGATGATCCAAATAAGAACATCCCAGCTCCAGTTGATCTTCATGGTCAGTTATTACCCGATGATCATGGTGAAAATCAACAAATGGGACAAAATCCCACTCCACGCCCTCAAGAATACTACAGAGGTTATGATAATATTGTAGACTCTGATGGGCCACTTGTCTTCCCCTCTCTACCACAAGGCCACACCTTTGTGGAAGCTAGTAGTCTGATTCAAATGCTCACTGCTACAGGTTTGTTTTCAGGGCTACCTTCTGAGGACCCACATGCCCATATAGCTAAGGTTAGGGTAGTGTGTAAAAGTTGTGTACGGAGGCTTGATTTTGATTTGCATGTAATAGGGATAAGAGTATTTCCTCTCTCACTAACGGGAGAGGCTTCTATTTGGTTCACTGAGCTCCCTTATAACTCAATTTTCACTTGGAACCAACTAAGGGACATTTTCTTAGCACGTTACTACCCGGTCTCCAAGAAACTGAATCACAAAGACAGAGTGAACAACTTTGTGGCACTACCAGAAAAGTCAGTTAGCAGTTCTTGGGATAGATTTACTTAATTTAGAGAAGTGTCCCCAATCACCGCATAGATGCTGAGTCACTAAAGGAATACTTCTATCGGGGACAGGATGATAATAATAAAGTGGTATTAGATACTATAGTGGGTGGTTCTTATGGGGAGTATCCTTATGCCGAGATTGCCAAAAAGTTATAGAAAATTTCCCGGAATAATAAAGCTTGGAGTACTAGGAAGTTAGATACTAGAAGAAATACCTTTGCAGTGCAACCCACACACAACCCAGCCACAGATGAGATTCGTGAAGAGATGGCTTAGATGAGAACTGAGCTAGGGTTTGTATTAAAACATGTCACTCGGGGTGCAGAAAAGAAAAATGTAGTTAACTACTTGTCTAAAACACCACCACAAAATGATGAATGTTATTATGATGAGGATTCCTATGCGGTAAATTAGCAGACGGTGGGTTTCCGACCGAGTGCCCAAGGCTCAAATAAGGAGAATTGGCGCCAAGGTCTGATCTATGGTAACTATAACCGTGAGGGTCATTATGTCCGAGATGGAAATTACAATCGCGACAACAACTTCAACAGGGGTAACAATGGTAACAGAAATGATAGGAATGGGCCCTATGTTCCTCCTCAAAATCGTGAAGTTACTCCTAGGGATGGTGGAGGTGGTATGGCGCGAGTTGAGGATATGTTGCACAAAAAGATAAGGAGGTTCGATGATAGTGATGAGCACATTAAAGATTTAGGGAGTGATTTAGCGGGTATCGGGCTGAAAGTCAATACACATGCAATATCGATTAAGCAGCTTGAGTTGCAAATGGCCTAATTATCTGCGACTGTGAACACACGGCAACCGAGCACTCTTCCTAGAAACACTTTCCAAAATCCAAAAAATGATGGACACTGTATGGCAATCACTACTCGGGGTGGTAAGCAAATCATTGACCCACCTATGCCGTTAATGAGGAAAAAGTGATAAAATATAATGATAAAGTGGTAGAGGTTAGTGGTGAAGTAGAAGATAACACTGGAAAAGATGCTGAAGTGCCTAAAAAGGTAACTCCCATGCCTAGACCACCACCCCCTTTCCTCAAAGATTAGTGAAAAGACTGAGGATGGTAAATATTGGCGTTTTATAACAATGTTGAAGCAGCTTTCTATCAATGTCCCTTTGGTAGAAGCTCTAGAACAAATGCCCGGTTATGCCAAGTTTGTGAAAGATCTGGTTACAAAGAAAAGATCAGTAACTTTGAGGATGATGATAGAATGCAGCATTGTAGTGCTATTGCTACAAGATCTCTAGTACAACAGAAAGAAATCCAGGTGCGTTCACTATTCCTTGTACAGTTATGTTATTACATTTTGCGAAAGCATTATGTGATCTGGGGGCAAGCATAAATCTCATGCCCCTCTCGATTTACCAAAAGTTGGGTTTGGGTGATCCAAAGCCCACTGCGATGCGGCTACTGAAGGTCGATCGAACAGTAAAAAGACCTATAGGGATACTCCATGATGTGCTCGTAAAAGTGGAGTCGTTCATATTTCCGGTACATTTTGTTATTCTTGATTGTGAACTCGATTTTGAAGTGCCTATTATTCTTGGGAGGCCATTCCTTGCTATGAGTAGAGCCTTAGTTGATATGGAAAATGGGCAGATGAAATTTCGGTTAAACAATGAAGAAGTGACCTTCAACATTTGTAGGTCCATGAGGAAGAGTGGTGAGCTCCAATCGGTATTTTGCTATATCCTACAAAGAAAGGATGAAGCAGTACCATTACATTAAAATTAAAAAAGGAGAGTTTATGGTTGGGGATATGGTGCTTTTATACAATTCTAGGTTGCGCTTGTTTCCAGGCAAGCTCAAGTCCAAATGGACTGGCCCTGACTTGGTTACCCAACTATTCCCTCATGGAGCACTTGAGTTGGAAACCAAGGAGGGTGTGCGGTTTAAGGTGAATAGACAACGAATAAAAATCTATTTTGGACATGATGAATCGGCGAATGAAGTGATCGAGGCATACCATCTTGATGAAGTCTGAGTAATCAAGTCTCTTCAGTCGTGCCGCGACGTTAAATCAGGCGCTTGTTGGGAGGCAACCCAATAAGTATAGTTTTCTTTCTAGTAATGGTAGCATTTTCTACTAATGGCTTTTAAATTTGTAGGCATATCACCAGGAAATTCTGTAGAAAATCACTCCGCAACATTCACTGACACATACATTGACGGACCGCCACGCTTGCGACGGACTGTCGCATGAATCCTTCGTGCCAGGTACGTTTTTCATTTATTTTCATAATTAGGCCACCCACGACGGAAACCATGACGGACCGTCGCATCATTAACCAGCAACTCGACCCGACCCAGCTGGAAAATTTTAAGAACTTTAAACCTTTAAAAACCCCACCCCTTCATTTCAACCATTTCTTTCCCTCTTTCTCCCATTCCCTCCCTTTCCAACTTCCTACCTTTCTCACCATCTTCTCTATCAACTGATCCATATCATTTCCCCAAATCCCCAATTCCCAAAAACACCTTTCTACTTGTCGGAGTCTGCTGCTGTGGTTCTTCTCTTGATAACAAAGTGCCTCACTTGCTTGTTTTTCTCCTCTTGTCAGGTAGGTGTCTCTGATCTCTACCCATTTACATTGAATTTTTGTTTTTCAATTACTATTAGCCTATTTCTTTTTGGTGGTTCTTTGTTCTTTGATCAAATTTTGTCTGACCTAGGTTCAGTGTCCTCGAATTGCCTTATTAGAACTCTAGAAATTGGTACTTTAGCATTGCTAGTTTGCTAGGTACTTGGGTTAGAACATGTAGGTTAACATTAAGTATTCAATTTGAGTCACAGGGGATGATTGTGGCATCCTCAGTTCTGTCACAGAATGACAGAACGAGACCACGATGACGGACCGTCGTACCCATGACAGACCGTCATAGGGTCTGTTCAAACACCCACTATTCATTTTCTCTAAGTGTCCATCAACGGACACATGCGACGGACCGTCGTTCCCACGATGGTCCGTCATTTACAACTGTCATGGTTGTCAGAGACCTTTGTCCTAAGGGTCTCCAACTTTTTCTAAGTGTCCTCTGACAAACATCTAAGACGGACCGTCATTATCCCGATGGTCCGACCTGCATAACCGTCGTGGTTGTCAAAGACCCTTGTCGTAAGGGTCACCATTTTTTTTCAAGTGTCCACTGACAGACATCTACGATGGAGAGTCATACCCTCGACGGTCCGTCCTGCACAACCGTCATGACGGTCAGAGACCCTAGTCCTAAGGGTCTCCATTTTTTTCTAAGTGTCCTCTGCCGGACATCTACGATGGACCGTCATTACCACGACGGACCGTCCTGCACAACCGTCATGACGGTCAGAGACCCTTGTCCTAAGGGTCTCCATTTTTTTCTAAGTGTCCTCTGCCGGACATCTACGATGGACCGTCATTACCACGACGGACCGTCCTGCACAACCGTCATGACGGTCAGAGACCCTTGTCCTAAGGGTCTCCATTTTTTTCTAAGTGTCCTCTGCCGGACATCTACGATGGACCGTCATTACCACGACGGACCGTCCTGCACAACCGTCATGACGGTCAGAGACCCTTGTCCTAAGGGTCTCCATTTTTTTCTAAGTGTCCTCTGCCGGACATCTACGATGGACCGTCATTACCACGACGGACCGTCCTGCACAACCGTCATGACGGTCAGAGACCCTTGTCCTAAGGGTCTCCATTTTTTTCTAAGTGTCCTCTGCCGGACATCTACGATGGACCGTCATTACCACGACGGACCGTCCTGCACAACCGTCATGACGGTCAGAGACCCTTGTCCTAAGGGTCTCCATTTTTTTCTAAGTGTCCTCTGCCGGACATCTACGATGGACCGTCATTACCACGACGGACCGTCCTGCACAACCGTCATGACGGTCAGAGACCCTTGTCCTAAGGGTCTCCATTTTTTTCTAAGTGTCCTCTGCCGGACATCTACGATGGACCGTCATTACCACGACGGACCGTCCTGCACAACCGTCATGACGGTCAGAGACCCTTGTCCTAAGGGTCTCCATTTTTTTCTAAGTGTCCTCTGCCGGACATCTACGATGGACCGTCATTACCACGACGGACCGTCCTGCACAACCGTCATGACGGTCAGAGACCCTTGTCCTAAGGGTCTCCATTTTTTTCTAAGTGTCCTCTGCCGGACATCTACGATGGACCGTCATTACCACGACGGACCGTCCTGCACAACCGTCATGACGGTCAGAGACCCTTGTCCTAAGGGTCTCCATTTTTTTCTAAGTGTCCTCTGCCGGACATCTACGATGGACCGTCATTACCACGACGGACCGTCCTGCACAACCGTCATGACGGTCAGAGACCCTTGTCCTAAGGGTCTCCATTTTTTTCTAAGTGTCCTCTGCCGGACATCTACGATGGACCGTCATTACCACGACGGACCGTCCTGCACAACCGTCATGACGGTCAGAGACCCTTGTCCTAAGGGTCTCCATTTTTTTCTAAGTGTCCTCTGCCGGACATCTACGATGGACCGTCATTACCACGACGGACCGTCCTGCACAACCGTCATGACGGTCAGAGACCCTTGTCCTAAGGGTCTCCATTTTTTTCTAAGTGTCCTCTGCCGGACATCTACGATGGACCGTCATTACCACGACGGACCGTCCTGCACAACCGTCATGACGGTCAGAGACCCTTGTCCTAAGGGTCTCCATTTTTTTCTAAGTGTCCTCTGCCGGACATCTACGATGGACCGTCATTACCACGACGGACCGTCCTGCACAACCGTCATGACGGTCAGAGACCCTTGTCCTAAGGGTCTCCATTTTTTTCTAAGTGTCCTCTGCCGGACATCTACGATGGACCGTCATTACCACGACGGACCGTCCTGCACAACCGTCATGACGGTCAGAGACCCTTGTCCTAAGGGTCTCCATTTTTTTCTAAGTGTCCTCTGCCGGACATCTACGATGGACCGTCATTACCACGACGGACCGTCCTGCACAACCGTCATGACGGTCAGAGACCCTTGTCCTAAGGGTCTCCATTTTTTTCTAAGTGTCCTCTGCCGGACATCTACGATGGACCGTCATTACCACGACGGACCGTCCTGCACAACCGTCATGACGGTCAGAGACCCTTGTCCTAAGGGTCTCCAACTTTTTCTAAGTGTCCTCTGACGGACATCTACGATGGACCGTCATTACCACGACGGACCGTCCTGCACAACCGTCATGACGGTCAGAGACCCTTGTCCTAAGGGTCTCCATTTTTTTCTAAGTGTCCACTAATGGACTTCTACGATAGAGCGTCGTACACTCGACGGTCTGTCCTGCACAACCGTCATGATGGTCAGAGACCCCTCTCCTAAGTGTCTCCATACTTTTTCTAAGTTCCCCACGACGGACATCAATGACGGACCGTCACTATCAAGATGGGTTGTCCTGTTTATCCATCATAACTGTCAGAGACTTTCCTTCAGGGGTATCAACATAAACATAGTTGAAGTAAGACATGACGGTCCGTCATACTCACGACGAGCCGTCACCTGGTCCATCGTGTTTCACTGTTCCTACAGAGATGTCATTACAACTTGCCCCTTATGTTTATTTTGTGTTGTTTTTTCTTGTCTTGTTTGCTCCTTCTAGTACTAATAATGATTCTTTACAGTTACTATCTCTAATGGCACCGAAATAAGATTGAGTTTACGCACGTGGGCATTCAAAGTCTATCGCCCTGTCTGCCCGACTGGTTATAGGCTGTAATGATAAGCATGATCCAGAGAACGTTCCCCCTGGCAATGTTACTCCAGCACGCGCTTCACGTGCAACTAGAGCTACGCCCACAAAGGTGGTGTCCGACGTAGTCACTGCCTCCCAGTCTGATGAGGAGCGCACACTGACCGGCACACCTTCTGGGAGAGCTACACAAGAAGAAGGAGCATCTGGTTCTTTAGGAGTTTCATGGTCGGAGGAAGCCTCCGGGTCCGCAGAAGTGCCTGCACTTGCCACGGCCACACAGTCTGCCTCGACTGATGAGGCTGACAGTCCTGATTCCACTCCAGGCTCACCGACTGGTGTTCTCACCCCGGTTGTCGACCAGCTCAACCGGTGGTGTGACGAGGGGCAATACAAAATGTATTCAGATGCCAAGTTTCTAAATGATAAAGGCGTCATGACATGGGCCCTTACACTGGAGAGGTAGGTCATTACGGGAAGTCTTCCCACCATGCCAGATATCCACAATCTCTTCACCAAACAACGGTTAGAGTGAACAGCTCGTTCTTTGGGTCGCTACAGTGAGGAGTTGGTCCGAGAGTTTTATGCCTCTTATGTGGCTACTGTCCGATCGAAGATCGATAGGCAGGCTGCCCCCGCCAAACAGTCCTCACTTGAGCACGTCAAAGTACACGGCATACAGTTCGACATCTCCCTGCCAACCATCCACCGGTATCTGTACGGCGAGGATGTTGATGCCACCAGGACCCCTCTCACCGCCGAGTTTGACTACCGGTGGAAAATTGTTAAAGATGGCCAATTCTTGTGTGAGCCATCGCTGAGAGAGACCACTAAGAGGTGGATGGACCTGCACTTATCTATTGATTGAGAGGGTGCCGACTGGGTCATGGAGCCGAAGGGAGCCATTATGAAGGCTAACTTGACCTTCACGGCTAAGTTTTTATGGCTGATAGTCCGCCACTTCCCCTCCCCCGGGGTTGCTGATAATATAGTTACATGGGATCACGCAGTTCTAATGGCAGCGATGATAGCCGAGTTTGAGGTTGACTTCGCTTGGCTTCTACAGGCGGTCATGCAAGAGAGGGCTTTCAAGGTCACCACTACTTACCCTTTTCCGTGCATGATATTTTCCTTATGCAGGTCCGCAGGTTAGCCCATGTGGCACATTGAGCAGCTCAAGACTCCGCTGGGCACTATTGATATCAGCCTCATCAGGTATGAGGCCAATGATTTGTCTCCACGCAGAGGGCCCCGTCTAGAGTTGCCTCAACTTGGTGTAAATCTGGCTGATACTGTACCACATGCTCGAACGGCTACGCATGCTACTTCAGCAACCACTGACACTACCCGGGTCGAGTCTATCCCGGGTAGTAGCACTGCCCCTACCTCCTCTCGCTCAACCCCTTTCACCGCTCTCTTCCCACTTGCAAGGGTCCAGAATCTAGAGGCTCATATGACCATTTTTCTGCATCACGTCCAGCCTTGGATGCAGAGGTCTATTGCTGAGACGGAGGAGCGCATGGAACGTAAAATGGCACAGCACACAGAGCGGAAGATCGCTGAGGTTCATCAGCGCTTAGACGTGAGTTGTGGGTGCTAGCCTGACCATCCCCTCAGGTTGACGTGTCGAGCCTTCAGGCTGCGGTTGAGAGTCTGCGAGCAGATATTGATATGATCCTAGAGGCTAGGGTGCCTGTGCTTGAGGCCCCTTCTGTAGATCCTGCTGAGGACACAGTGTTGGCGGCTTTATTCGCCACTTCTGAGATACCACCACCTCCCCCTCGAGAGCATGCCAAGAGGCATAGGGGTCGATAGGAGGATGAGGCTAGATCAAGGAAGAAGGAGCACCGTGAGATGGAGGCGCGACGAGAGCCTCGATTGCTGATGAAGAGGCGTGTCAGATTAGGGTTGTAGAGTCAGCTGCTGGGGCATCTAGCTCCAGAAATGTGGAGACAGCGGGAGGCACTACTGATAGTGATCTTGGTGATGAGGACACTACTGAGGGTGTCCAGACTACATAGGTAGTGAGTTCCGGGGAATCGGACCCACCAGCTTGCTGATCACCGGCGCTTTGCGCCCCAGGCTTGATTCACCTACCACTCTCGTATTTCAGTTTTTTTATTCATTTAGGACAATTGCATATCTTTTTGTTGGGTGTGGGGTAAATGGAAAGTGAGTGCTAGGGTGAAGTCTGAGTAGCCCAATTCACGATCCTCTTTTGAGGTTTTCTTGCGTGTGTTCTTTTTCCCCAAGAGACTGATTATTTTTATTGTTGAACCGGCATGTCTATATCTTGTGTACATAGTATAACTCTGAAGCATGATGGCTAAAACAAAAATGATATCCTAATGTAATGAAAATGATGCATGGCTAGGAAGAGTAATTGATAAATGTGTGGCTCTAAGCATGACATAGAGATACACCACTGCATAACCTTAAGTCTAAGAATCGAACTAGGTGTCTGATAATCTGGTAGAGTAATGGGATGTCAAGTTAGTGTGAGGAAAATTTAAATAGCCCACTATTTTTACTGAGCTAGAACTTGACTGGTTAGTCCTGCTAAAAGTAAGCTGAAATAGACAATTAGGAACGGATCATAGGCCCCTGTTCAATATAGCCAATTTTTAGCCTAAGTAAAAAAATGAATGAAATTAATCCCTCGTTGATCCAAAAGATTTGAGCTTAAAATAGACCTTTCTTTTTCACCCCAACTGATCTTTTTTGGGTATAATGTGTTGGCCCTGGTCCCTCCTTGGACATATGCACCTCAGCTTATGCCAAAAGCATAAGTTGAGGGTGGCTAATGGAGTAAACAACCTTTTCATGGCTCTGAGCCAACTTTGGGTATTGTGTACTTTGAGTCATGTAAAAGCCATGAGTTAAGGGTGGCTATTATGAGGAATGCTCTGGAAAGTGGGGTTGAAAGAACAAAGAGAGAGAAAGAACAAAACTAAAGACTCAAGAGCCAGTTGAAATAGAAGTGAAATAAAAAATATAATAAATACAAGCAAGAAAAGAAAAGAGTCACTTACACAAATGAAGAAAGAAGGGAAAATAGCATGGTGAAAGAATATTAGAAAAAAGGCGGAATAAAAAGATGAAAAGGTAGGACGCTTAACCGATATGTCAAGGAGGGACACAAGTCACTAAAGTATACCTAAATATACCCTATCTGACCCTGAGCCTATGTTACAAGCTAAGAAAGACCTATCGTGATCCTAAGAGTTGTATGGCGAGCTTAAAGCAGTGAAAATAAGAGCAAACTTATGGCAATATGTATGAATGAGTTGTGAATTTGTTCTGAGAGTGAGTGTTGAAAAGTAATCCTTATCCTCAATCTTAAATGATTGTATGAAAAATGAGGATGTTGTTTTGAAGTGAGGACACTAGTTTCAATACCGGAAATATTAGCACCTCGGTGAGAAATTGAAGAGGATAGGTGTCAGTGCGTGGTGAGTCTGTGTCATGGTCTGATTCCACATAATTCAAGCCTAATAGTAATAACATGCATAAACATGATGATAATGATCGGGATTGATAGCCAAATGATTGCGAAAGCTAAAATATGGATACTCTTGTACAAAGATTTTGTAGTGAGTCATAGTGCGTCGCTAGAGGACAAACAACGAATTTAAGTTGAGGGTGTTGATGTACCGTAGTTTCACGGTATTTTTAATGTTTTTTCCATAAGTTTAATGTGTGTCCAAAATCCTTTTGGTATTGATTTTAATGTAAGTTTCTCCTTATTTGCAGGAAATCTGTCCAAATATGAACGCGGAAGTTTTTGAGCGAAGAAATGCAGTAGAGACCACCTACGGAGCTTATGACGGTCCGTCAAGCCTGTGACAGTCCGTAGGTGGCATCCTAGTGAGGAGAGAAGCTGCTGAAGGAAGATGGGGAAGTCTGACCTAGTGTGGGATTACGGAAGTCCACGATGGACCATCATAGCTTTGACGGTCCGTTCCTGCTGGTTTGTCGTAATGATCAGAGAGTAGTCCCAGTACCCAAATTCCAACAAGTTAAAGTATTGTGGAACGGAGACCCTCGATGGACCATCGTGCTTGGAACGGTCCGTCATATCTGTTCGTTGATGGTAATAAATAATGCAGCAGAAGAATTTATGAAGTATGGGATGACGGAGGCCATGACGGCCCGTCGTGACCACGACGGTCCGTCACGAGGTCCGTCGACTCAGACGCGCTTTGACAGATTTTCAGTAATTACAATTCTTCTTTTATTAGGTTTTTGTTTTTATTATAAATAGTTCGAAAAACCACGTTTCTGGGGTTAGACTTTTTGATAGTTAGACTTTTGGAGAGTTGGACTTTTTGATAATCTTTAGTTCTCTTATTCAAGTATTGAAGCATTAATTTCAGTAATTGATACACTTTTTCTGGAATTGAGTGTTGGTGCTTTTGTTGATTAATCAAGTGAATTTCTGGATTTTATTCTTTCTCATTAAAGTAAGTGCATGAATTCTTATATTAAATATATGAATAGTGTGATTATGACCATGGGTCACTAAACTCCATAACTAGGGTTGTGGGAACCATGGGTGAATAATGAGGTAAAATCTGACTAAAATAGCAATTCTAGAATAGTGTCTTGCATCTATTGATAATTCTTTCGTTTAGAAGTCTTTTTAACGGATGGCCAACGTTAGAACTTGCCTTAATGCTACTTGCCGTACCAAGGAGGTAGATAATAGGAAAAGAATTATCAACATAGATTTAGTGTACAATATCTAATAGGCTAGTGTCGATTGGTACGATGTAATAACTTAGTAAAATATCGAATACAATGCTTAATATGAGGTAAAGGTAAGGGTTAGTATAGCAACACACGTAGCCGGACCAAAGTGCGGAGTGAAATTTTTCTAGATGCCGGACCAAGGATTTAGAGATACATAACTTATCACTTTACATGCAAGATACTAGGAAAGAATTGTTATAGTTAGAATTATCAAGTTAGGAACCTGTGGAGAACACTTAAGCCCTAGTTACTTTTATTAATTGATTAAGCTCCAAGATTTGAATCTGTTAGTTGTTTACTTTAGTTTAGTTAATTATTTTCATTAATCTAGAAAAAAAAACCCCTTTATTGTCTTTTTTTTCTAGGGAAAAATTGACTAAATAATAGTAATAATAGAATAAAGTTAAGTCTAAACTATTTTCTTAGTGGGAACGATCCCAATCTCATTAGTTGGGTTCTTTACTTGATATGACCGTTTTACTTCTTATTTGAGAAGTAAGTTTGAGCGTATCATTACCCGAGTCAGACAGACGACGGGGTCAAGCTTAAAAACGACGTTGGATAACCGAAAGCCAACTATTCGTTTTATATTTCAAATGAAGATTTGTGTGTTTCTGGAAGAAGTCGTAGTAAGCCACACAACTTCCTTTATCCTAATGCAAATATTTACCGTTTGGAAGAAAAATGCCATGAAAATCCGACAGTTTTTAATAATAATACGATCAAGAAACAATTAAACAACTATTTAACGTAGCCAAATAAGTTTAGTTTTATGGTTAGAATTCTTGAACTCCCCAGCAGAGTCGCCATTATGTTTTAGTCGGAAAATTATTTTATATAGGTTTTGGATTTTTTTATAGTCGCCACTTAATAATTAAGGAAAAATGAAGAAAAACTATTTTTTCTATCGATTAAAACAGGAAGCCGGTTGAAAATGTTTAAAGAGGGTTTGGGATTTACATTTATATTTTAGGAAGGCGTTTAAGGCACCTAAAATTTCTGTTAATACGGTTTTCCGGCAACTAACTTTTTGGATAAAACGTCAAACTTAAACATTAGAGATAGCAAATTATTTAGAGTTGTTTGGAAAATGAAGTATTAAATTTACTATCTAAGTGAGATTTGCAAAATTTTATTTTTTAAGTTTATTTATACTTGAATAATTTAGATAAGTGATTTGACATGACGGCGTTTTGCTGGGATGAGAAGTTTTCAACCCTAACACTAATTCCAAATAATAATGAGAAAATAGCGATAAAGTAAGAGAGAGAGGGGGAGAGAGAGAGAGAGAGAGAGAGAGAGAGAGTTGGGTCCAAGTCTGGATTCTGTCCGTCTGGACTATTCCTTGGACCCGTTTTTGTTTTGTACCTGTCCTAGACTAGTTAGGCAGTTAATAAACAATAAAAGCATAAAAGAAAAGACAACAAGCTCTTAAGCCCAAAGGTGACAAAATAGAACATTTAAAAGTTGGACTATTTGGTCCAATTTCTCTAACGACTAAGTGACTTCGTAACCTCAACCTACTTTTTTGCTTACTGTAGCATAGGCCTTCGCCACTTCAAAAGGGCTTTTCAGCTCGAGACCTGTACGTCAGTTTTTATTGCTTGACTCGATAGAGGAAAATTGAGCCTTAATGGATCTCGAGATCTAAGGGGAGGCGAGAGTTCATAGAGAACTTGGTCGAGTTTTACATGCAAAAAATGCAAATATTAGTCAAGGAAGATAAGATGTAAAAATAAAAATGATAGCAACACAAATGAAAAAGTTATGTTGGTATGCTTATTTGACTCGTTTCGGAGAAAAACATACGAACGCCATATCAACGCAAAGCTTAGAGTAAGGTAAGAATATGTATACTACGATAAGTAAACAATGATTTCTACAATTTTTTTAACAAATTAAAGAAACAGGTAACTTCAATGCTCTTTTTTACGACTAAATAAATTACTAAGTTGCTTCAAATTGTCGTTTCTATGCATGATAAAATAAACAAAGAAATTGAACTTAGATGTCACATGCCGTCAAGAGAGAGGCTTAAAATGTTAGAAAATAAACCAAGGAACTCAAAACCTTGCCACCAAAAAAATAAAGAAGTTTTGAAATCATACCATGGAATACACATGACTTAAGAGTAAATTACTAGGCTCCAAGTAATTAAATAAAACATCTAATGGTAGTAATAACTAAGTCAAGGCCAACAGTGACTAAAGGGAAGAGATTTAGGCACCTTTACTTAGTCAAATATGATGATAAGGAAGTCATTATGGACCAAGAAAAGAACAGACCATTAATGAAAGAAAAGAAAAGAAGTTATGCTAAGAAGAGTTTGCAGACGTGACAGGGGGAAGGAAACTAACATTTTTCACAACTTAAAAAGGGAGATAATAAATAAAAAATAATAATAAAAATAATAAAAAGGAAAGACTCAAGTAAACAAGACATAGCAGCAAGCTTAAGCATGAATTTTATACGACGAGGCGTACATTTAAAACTAAACGATGATGACCTAAAACTCAATCCTTGAGTCTATAAACTTTCCGAAAAGAGATTCGACCAACAAAGCTTATTAAGAAAAAGAGAAACAACTTGTTCTTAATAACACACACAGAGAGAAGATAAGGGATGTCTCATGGCCACAAAATAGCAACACTTTAAAGAGAACATTTGAACGGGGAATAAGAGGAACTGGATCAGTGACATATTAACGATAGGATCCAAAACTCAAATAATCTTGCAATCGCAAAATCATTTAGGTAAACAGACAACGCACCATATGAGGTCTAAGCTATCACAAACACAACAAATGGACTTTAATATTTGGCATCTATGTTCATTCATCCAACTTAAGACAAGAGAATGATGAATAAGATGTCGAGTGCAAACCAATAATGTCTACTTACGATAACTAAGACGAGTGAAACAATCTGAAAACTAAACAAAACTCAGGCATGAAAGTTTGGAAAATAAACAAGAAGAGTAAAGTTTTTTAGGGTAGAAAAAACAATTACAAACACAAACAGCCCACACATACATACACAGACCATATTCTCGAATAATTAAATCTAGGAGATTAATCATCACAACAATTAAAATAGTTCACGAACAATCAACAGTAAACAAACAATAGTTGAACCTCATAAAGCGAAATTAAAGAACTCGCTCACAGTATCAATAGGTGTTTGAAGACGAGTTGATATACTTAATGCATTAGTCGACTAAGTTAGCCTCATTTGAAATCAAGCAGGCCTTTAACATACAGTAGCTACAAACTAAGCAACATACAACAAAGATGAACTAAGAAAAAAAACATAGTTACACGGAGAAACAAAATAGTCACGAACTAAAATGAGTCAAAATGAACAAAATAAGATAAAGTTCACCTTTTCTGGGGCAGTGATCTAAGGAAGAGTAAGGGATGTTGAGCTTCCACCACGACGAAAAAATTCCAAGGAACCTTTGCAAAATCCCAATGAATCAACGCACCTGGATAAAGGACGAAGAAGGGATTTTCAAGCGTATTAATTACTTCTATCCTCAACAATGATATCCAAATCCTTTTGTCTTTTTTCTGCTAAAATGAAAAACTCCAATCTCCCTTTTTATTTACTCCCAAAATTTCCCAAATTTTTTCTCTAGCCCAAAATGAGCCCCCAAAAGGGAGTTTATATGGAAGGGGAACTTAGGGTTACCGCGGGAAAAAGAATTCGAGAACGGATACGAAATGGGCCCTCAAAATTCGAATTCCAAAACAGAAATCTCCCCAGTAAAAGAGAATCTCAAAAATTGGTTCCCTAATTTTTAACATATTCAAACGGGCGAGAGAGACTTCGACCTCCAGATCGATCTAATGTACTTCTTGTGCTACGTGGTTCAATCCCTAAGAACTAAGGACGGTCTCCGCGTGCCTCTGATGGTGCTCTGCCACGCTTGTACGATGAAAGGGACGTTTGGGAGAAGGAGACAAGAAAATCGCCCTCTGTTTCTAATGTCTTTCCATGTATTTTGACGGAAAATTGATGTCGCTTGGAGGCCGTTGCTCACGTCGTTTGGTCTTGCAATGCGCTTCTGTGAAATTTTCTTCCCATGAGGAAGACGAGGCGCATAGAGGTTCGTTGGAGTTGTTCACGCGCTTGCTAGCGTTGTCTTCTTGAATTGCCTGTTGACACCATAAAGTTTTAAAAGAGGCATCTAAGCTTCTTGTTGCTGTTATAGAAGCTGAAGACGGGCCGGGGCGGGAGGCATAAGGAGTGGGCTGGGATATTTGGAGAATGGATTGCTTCTGGGTCTAAGAAGAATGAATAGTGGACTGAAAATTTGGTTGTCTTATGCATGTGGGCCAAAATTTGGTTCTTTTAAAGGGGCTGCAATGACTGAGTGAATTTCAATCGAAATTAAATAATCTAGCCAAATGAATTTAGTTGGAGAAATTGGCTAAAATCCTAGTAAGACGAATTGATATAAGTTAATTAACGAACTTCCTAATCTTAACGAAAGAAAATAATTAGTTTAATTGCAAATTATAAAAAGTGACACAACTTATTTGAAATAGCTTGCAAGCTTAATATTTTCTTAAAATTTTATAAAAGCTATTTATTTTAAATCGTTCGAAATAGAAGAAGCTCGACATGATTAATTCATACATAGGACGTCAAAAATTAGGTGTCAGCATATACACTTACAATACACCAAACTCATAAACATGAGATCCTCCTGCCAAAGGTGATTCTAAGGTTCACTTGAGTGAGTTGTGAAGAGACCGCCCATACAATCCCTTTCACACACACTTAAGAGATCCTATAGATTACCTAGGATAAGATCATTCTTACTTAATACAATAACATACGTATAATATGACATTCTACCTTTCAAAGGTTATCAAAAGACTTAGTTATGTAAATTAAGAAGATAATGTCTATGATTGACCTCTTCAAGATTACCTAAATAATCCTTAAGACTACCTAAGTTTGGATCATGTCTGCATAATCAACAAATTTTCCTACCTAGAGTCATTTTTAAGACTTATCTAGGTAAGAGATGAAGTGACCATTCCTATGCCCTCTTCACATCATAACTAGACAAGCCTTTACTACTCTAAATAAGTACTTATTCATTTAACATTCTTTCTTAACTTAAGTCATTACATCCATTAGTTCATTTAAGAGATATTCATCACATAAGGACATTGAAGTAATGGTCTTCGACAAGACCTAGGGACTCTCACTAACACCTTCAAAGCCTATTGTGCAATATCTAGATAGCGTCTCATCCACCACCTAACCTTCATATAAAATCTCCAGTACTAGTAGGTACCCTATATGATGAGAATAGGAAATAACCGACATAGACCATGGTAGCAAAGCACGAATTCGAAGTTGTAACCTACTCCGATGAGGGTGTTCTACTTGCCAATGGTAGAACTTCGACACATCCCATGTAGGCACATGGTTAAGGAATATGAGGGGCTAACTTTGTACTCTAGTCTCTCGTTCTTCACTAGAGCTACTTCTCGTAATATACTCACTCGGTGCTAGCCTTTGTATACATAGATTAATTCACATTAAAGGTTCATACAAAGGGTTTCATATATTATTCATAACCCAATAACATTCACCCTACCAAAGAGGTCCCCTAGGGCTACCTTACAATGACGACAAAGATAGATCATCATGACTTTCCTAAGGATGATATGATGTCGTTCCAGCCAATAAACCGTAAGTCCAGCATTCATTACATGAAGGATACCATTACGACTTTCAACTTCAACGTGCATAACGTTACCACGATGTTGAAGGTTCCACATAAAGACCCTCTTAGCATCATTCAAGGTCACATGTCATTCATACATTCAAGACTAAGAGGCTAGCATCCTAAGTGAAGAAATCTCATATACACATATCTTTAATGCATCAAAAAGAGGAACTTAAGTCCACCAAATAAAGACTTTACTTTCTTATAACACATGTAAGAAGTCATCATAACTACCTTAGCCATACATATCCATTTAACAGTACAACATGTTAAGCTTAACACATCCATATACAAATTCATCACATAGCATCATATAAGAGGAATCATAACATAATACTCACACAAGATCATACAAGTACTATAAGGTACTTTACTATTAACCTTCACAAATATCACGTATTATCTATCATGTTTCAAACCACATGTTCATACAATCCATAACATCTTAGACATTATTACATTACTTCACATCAACAAATTCACATCATACCTTCATATAAGCCCTAAACATCATATTAATACAATTCATAAAGTAATGTCGACGAGGCCACATCTTTCACAAAGGTAACACATAAATACTGCCACCATAAGTGGACAATATCAATCATCATTATAATACAAAAGCTATACATAATATTAAGAGAGTAGGGCAGCGTACCACCTATCCAATCTCACACCTTCTATTCATAGCCAAATCAACCAACACAATACTCAAAGGTTCTTACCCATGGCTATGAATATCAATTCAATTCAATAAGCTTAATATACAATGGATCTAAGAATATACAATACTGATGTGATAAATTTTAAACAGCCTATAAACCAAGCAATCATAACCTATACATAAATCAAGAGCCCATAACAATCTACACATGAATTCGTTACTAATTAGCCATGATCAATCTACCCATATATTAGTCAAATCGAGAGATTTTAGAAGGTCAAGGGTTCATGGATAATTTCATTGGAAAACATCAATTATACATCATTAATATAATATCTTAATGTTTTAAAATGTTTCATGCAAGAACCCATGACTTAGAGTAGAAATTGGACTTTTTCATCTTTTTGAAATATTTGAAATCATCTTTGAAATGGACTCTAAGGTGATAGAAAGCCTTAGATGGAGAACTATCATACCTTATTAGAAGAAACCAATGATAATTGAATAATAAACTCCATTGAATATCCATGTCCAAGCTCCATGTTTACCTTGAGCTCTCATGGAGGTTTTCGGAGAAACTTTGGGAGGGAATGAGTTTTAATCTAGGTGATATGGTTTAAATGAGAGTTTCATGACTTATATACTCTTAAAATACCTATACAAACCCAAAATAAACTTCCTCCTAATTTATAAGACTTGGGGTGAATTTCCAAAAAAACCCAAGCCTTAACAGAAAGTTGGCAAAAAAATGCAGCACCATCGACGCCCAGCATCGATGGTCCGTTGGTGAGACCACACCCCGTCGATAGGGTTTTTTGGATGTGTATGCGTCTCCTCCACCTGCAGGATACATGTATCCATCAATTACACCCATCGACGGTCCATCATCTGATTGAATGACCATTGTTTGGGGAAATCGATTGCCACTGCCTGGCAGTGTTGAGCTCCAAGTTGGGGTCCTCCTTCTAGGGCCCTTTGTGGGTCCTATGTGAAGTCGTACGAGGATGTTAAACCTCTAAACACGCACATCTAGGCATTAGGAACATATCAAAACAAATTTAACATCAAACGAGCCACGCAACATGCTAAAACACATCCAAACTCACAAGGACGTCAAATGTCTATCTTCCGATCGTCACCGGATGTTCTTGGACGTTTGACCTCCAAACCCTACCAAACTCAACATTCTGACTATAAACACCATTATAAACCAAATAAGGACCTCATAAACTCATTACACACGCATAATCACATGAAAACACATAAGGTACATAGGTGACTAGTCGTCGAATGTCTTGATCGTCCCTTGACGTTTGACTTCAAACTTAACCCAAATGTTTAGACACTACCTCAAAAATCTTTGTAAACCATATTAGTACTTTAAAAAACTTCATGACTCACACATTAGGTCCTAGTTTCACCTATGTCTTTTTTGGAGGTGTTATACCTTAGACACAAAGTTAGATTGGTTGTAAAGAGATTTAGTCAAAGAAAGAGTATTGAATGAGGCGATATATTTTCTTCTGTTGTGAGAATGTCCTCAAATCTGACAGTTCTAGGTTTGGATGCTAGTCTTAATTTAGAGATTGAGCATATGAACGTGAAGAAGACTTTCCTTCACAATGACCTACAAAAAGAGATTTATATGTAACAACCTGAGGGCTTCAAAGTAGATGGTAAAGAAAATTTTGTGTGCAAACTCATAAAAGGGCTATATGGCCTAAAGCAAGATCCTAGAAAGTGGTACAAGAAGTTTGAATCTTTTATAGGAGAGCAAGGCTATAAGAAGATTTCTTCAGATCATTGCGTATTTGTACAAAAAAAATTGACAATGATTTTATCATCCTATTATTGTATGTGGGTGATATGTTGATTGTGGGAAAGAATACTTCCAAGATTAACGAGTTGAAGAAAGAGTTGTGTAAGTCTTTTGATATGAATGACTTGGGTCATGCCAAACAAATTTTGGGTATGAGACTTACTTGTCTTAGAGATGAAAAAAAGATTTATTTGTCTGAGAAGAAGTATATTGAACATTTACTAGAGTGCTTCAATATGAAGAATGTTAAGTCTGTTAGTACACCTCTTGCTGGTTATATGAAGTTGAGTAAAAATATGTGTCCTATATCTAAGGAGGAAAAAGAGAACATGTCCAAAGTTCCATATTCCTTCGTCACCAAAAGTCTATTGTATGCAATGGCATGCACTACACCTAATATTATTCACGCAATTGGTGTTGTCAACAGATTTCTCGAAATCCAGTAAAAGAGCATTAAGATGTTTTGAAGTGGATACTCAGGTATTTTAGAGGAAGCTCAGATGAATGCTTGTGTTTTGGAGCATCAAATTCAATCTTGAAAGGCTATACAAACGCTGATATAGCAAGTGACCTTGATAACAGAAAATCCACTATTGGATATTTGTTTACTAATTCTGTGGGAGCTATTTCATAGTAGTCCAAGTTGCAGAAGTGTGTCGCATTATCTATAACTGAAGTCGAGTATATTGCGTCTACTGAAGCCAGAAACGAGATGATATAAATCAAGCGATTTCTTCAATAGCTTGGCTTAAATCAGATGGAGTATATTATCTATTGTGACAACCAGAGTTCAATAGACTTGAGTAAGAACTCCATGTCAGAACATCGATGTCAGATATCATTGAATTCGTGAGGAAGTGGGAAGTGAATCGTTTCACGTCAAAAAAATCCACACGAGTGAAAATCTTGCAGATATGACCAAGACAATATCGAAAGACAAGTTCGAGCTATGCAAAGAACTTGTAGATATGAGATCTCTCTAAGATACCTCCTGAGGGAGATTTGTGGAGTCCATCCCATATTTTCGGTCAACTTTTTCTATTCAATTGCTACAAGTAATTGTTAAAAAGGAATAGTAATTAGAGTTGAAAATAAAAGATTTAGTGGTTGGCAGATTGGTAAGATTTGCAACCCTTTTTGACTTTGATATATTTACCTATGTCATTAGTGACACATGCATGATTTTTCTCCTTCTATAAATAGAGCATTCTTACTCATTTGTAGAACACACCAAGTTAGAGAGAAAAACAATTTTGAGAGCTAAGTGAGGTATTCCATAGTGTATACAAGAAAAATAGTTTGTGAAGAAAAATAGTGTGAGCGATACTTTAGTTAGGTGGAAACCAAAAGAGTATTGTTCCTTTTGAGTGCGTAGTAGTCACTTTGAGTATTGTATTCGTGAGTACACTGTGTAAAATTCATTTATAGTGGTATCAGTTTCTCCTCTTGAACCGTGATTTTTTTCTTATTTAGAAGGATTTCCACGTAAAATTTTTGGTGTCATTATTTTCCCATTTTATTTCCATTACTTTTACCGTATATATTTTTGCGTTTATCCGCGTTTTCCCAACAACATGGTCAGTAAAACTTACTTATTTTATCAAAAGTATCAAAAATATGATAAGAATAATGCTTTTGTCATATAATGTAACTAAAATTGCTAGCATAAGTAAACATAGAACAAGAATTAGTCTATAAAAGAAATATTACTACCTATATATTTAGTTGTACTCATCACGTGCCATTAATATAGTAAAGTTCAATATCTTATGATTGCACATCAAACAGGGTGAGTATAATTTTAGGGTAGAATACTTTACTATTATTTCGATCTTATCAATTAATTTGTTTATGTTTAGTAAATTGATCAACCTGGATAGTAGAAGTGAGACGCCTCATAGTTAAATATTGAATTACAAAAATACCCTTAAAAATTGAGTGATCATTAGATGTTCTTTAATATGACTAGTATGCATATCCATGCAATGCGCGGTAATTAATATTATAAAATATTAATTATTCCAACATATTGCATCATTTTGATTTTATATAATATAAATGTTATCTTATTTTCATTTAATAACATAAAATTTATAAAATCCAATTAAGGGAATAAATCATATAAATGCATATACACAATCATTAAATAATTTTTTTAATAAAGAGAAATAAGAATACACTCATCAAAAGAATGTATGTAAGACTCTTTAATATTAAAATATGAAAAAAAATATTTAAAATTATTAACTTTTATTCTTTCATATAGAGATTTTGAATAAAGTAAATATTCTTTTTTCATATAAATGTTTAAAAAATATTCTTGAATTAAAATAGGCTTTTTCCTAATAATCATTTATTTATGTTAATCGTTAATTAAAAATTGAATACAATATACATCGCAATTTTTTAATTATTTAAAATTGGTCGGATTTCTATTTATTTAATTGTTATCCAAGTAAAGCTAAAAAAAGATAGCATTTCGAAAATAGTTCTAAATTCACTTCGACGTCTAATATAGGAAGTATGTGTTTCTCTTGAGAGACCAGCAAGAGCTATTTTTCTTTATTTTTAAATATTTTCTATTCCTCTCTGATTATATTATATGACATGAACACTTCATATAAAATATTTACTACTTAAATTTTAATTGACATTTCTTTAATCTTTCAAATTTATAGTTATAATTGATTGTTATTTATTGTCATTTATGTTTATGGACCTGTTCGCTATCTCATCAATTTGTAATACAATTATAAAATCAGAACAGAAAAATTCTTGATTAAAAAAAATTATTTTTATAATGGTAATAATGAATTTTTTTTCTTAATTTGAGAGTTAGTGGAGAAAATGGTCACAAAGATCTTTCTACCTTTTACAACCATTTATTCATAATGTCAAAATAAGTTTAATTTATTTTTCACCCTTCATATAAAAGAAGTAAGAGGCTGGAGAAAATCATAAATAAATTCAATAATAAAAGTTTTTTTGTTCAATTGTAATTAAATTAAATGAAGTAAAAAATGTTATAAATCTATTGTGTTATGTGGATGATCCATTAGAGTTATCCAACAATAAATTTGATTTATGTATTAGTGTTTCCAATGTGATAAGCTTCCAAGGTGATATGAACCTTGATGATAACTATGTATAATTGCAAGGTGACCTTTGACTATGATATCTCAACACTATAAATAAAGATATCATTCACCATTGTATGATACACTTGAATAAGAAGAAAATTCCTCTTCTTCTATCTACTTCTCTTGTCTTCTTCTCTTTATGATTATATTCTTATGAGCTTGATTTTATAACACGTTATCAGCACGAGTATGCTCTAAAGGTTGTAGCACTTCGAAAAAATGTTATAGTTGAAACACTTGTGAGCAGGAACAGGTTTTATTTATTTTTTCTTGTTACATATTTATATTTTCAAAAGTTCCTCTTATACTAATAATTTATTTTAGTATATATGTATTATATGAAAACATAGAACATATTTGTTTGTTTTACTTTAACAATTTTATATATTGGTTTATGATTATACTAACAGTTCTTCGTTTCAGAAAAGAATTGAAGGATAAAGAAGTAAATTTTCATGTTGATTTTCTAAGTGTTAATTATGAGAAACTTATTTATATTTATAATTGCTACAGGTGAGAAAACTCTCAACCTTATTTTGACTAAATTTGCTTCTATATTTCTTTATTTCATTTAAAGGCTCATGGTTGAGTTCTATTGGTATTGACTTATATGACATTGATTGAAGGGTAAGACGGTGGATTCAAGTCCCTTTGCACCAAAAGGGTAAGACATCTGGTTAAAGTCCGGATGCACATAATAAAAAAATATTTGAGGATAAGACGATAGATTCAAGTTCTATTGCAACAGGGGGATAAGACATCAATTTGAGTTTTGATGCACCATTGATGATAAGGATTGGGTTCAAGTCCCATAGAATTTGGTCTAACACGCCTTATATGGGTAAGACATTGAGTTTGAGTCAATGCACCATAGTGATGATAATATGATGACTAAGGAAAATAATATATCTTTGATGATATGAAATTCGTCTCATTAAATTTGCTCCATTCCCTAAAGCGAATGTGGTAGTAGTATATGATAAGTTTGAAATCCGCCCAATTGCTCCATTCTATCATATGAATGTGGTAGCAGTAAATAATAATTCTGAAAGATGACAAGTGACGGAATGTATAAAAAAAGGCGTGAAGGTACGAGATTATAATAGTCATAATTGTGGTAATTATAAAAGGAAGAACAATAAGGGTTCTTCAAATAGTCCTTCAAAATGTGAAGGCAATTTTTATTTTCAAAATGATATGAAATGTCATTGGACTTGTGAATGTTGTCAACCCAATAATTTTGACAAGTTTATAAATCCTCCATCAAGAGACAAGAAGATAAAGTGATAGTACACTTGATCTTTCAAAGTAATGTTGAGATGTGTCATGGAAATATGATGAATTTTAAAGCCATGACAATGTGCTTATAATGCAAATTTATGAAGTACATATAAATAATTAGTCCATTCCTTGAAGAGAATGTGACTTGTGATGAGTATCGTGAATGCTCGGCCATTCTATAAGAGAATTGGTAAGATGTGATAAAACATTATGGGTTGAATATATGCCACAACTCACCTCTATGGGAGGTTTGAAAAAAAATGATATATGCCAAAACTCACCTTTACGGGAGGTTTAAGAAGAAACAAATTTAATTTGGCAGAAATGGTTAATGGTATTATACGTTTATACGTCACTATGGTATGTTTATTGTGAACTACCGAAAGGGCAAACAAAAGAAACAGTTCTTGCCTATAAGGGTTGTAGTCATTATAGTGTGGCAATACAAATTTGTCATTGGTTGTGTACCTATGGTACAACAAAAGTAAGCAAGAAACATGTCTTGCTCGTAATGATTTTGACCATGACAATAGTAATATAATTTTCTCCTTGAAGGAGATGCTCACCATAGGGATGGTGTCATGCAATATGTGATAGTACACAAAATTAATGGCAAACTCTAATGAGTTTTGATATTGCCAGAGAAATAATATCGGGGTACGGATGTAATAAGTCTCAAAAGAAACTTTTTATGTTTCAGATGAATTGAAAAGAAATATTGAGACTATAAATAATGAAAAGATTTATTATCTTTATATTACTACAACCGAAGAGGTTTATAAGTATTTATGTAAAAGATTACCCCACTTTTTCTCTTGTTTGTTGTAGACAAACATGAACATGCTGATGAAGTCACGTGCAAAAGTAAATTATACGTGTACTGAAATAAATATCTGTTGGCATGACTAGTTAACCATAATGGTTTGGATGTGATGCAAATATAATTGAGAATTTATGTGGCTTATATGATGAAGAAATAAAAGATTCTTCAAGAATTCTCTTGTGTTGCTTGTTTTCATTGTACCAGCTAAGGTTGGATTGTAATCCCCTTATGTTTTTGGAACATATAAAAAGGTGAATATGGGCCCATTCACCTGCCATGTTGATCATTTGCAACTATATGATAGATGAATCTATGCGATGGTCACATGTATTTTGTTGTCAACTTACAAATTGGTTTTTGTAAGGTTGTTTGCTCGAATTGTTAAAATTAATAGCACAGTTCCAAACTATGAAATTATATTGATAATGCTGGTTGATTTAGCAGAAATTGTAAGCCTCCAATTATAGCTAAATCATGGTTATGAGAAAAAAACTCCCAAATAACATTTGGTATGAGATAATTTTATTTAACATGTAGCAACACATATATGCATCAAACCAACAAGGTTTCCCCATTAAAATTGGTTCAGGGTCAGGAACCATATAATTTTCATCTAAAATGTTGAATGTGCGGTTATGATTTTAATTGCTCCACCACGCACAAAGATGAACTTCCAAATAAGGTTGGAACGAATGTTAGATTTTCTAACATTAGGGGAAGAGATGATTGACAGCTGAAAATTATGTGTGAGGTTAATTTTGAATCATCTAGATCCTCGCTAAATAAATATGTGAACTTAAAGTTCAAGGGATAATTCAGTTGCAAAACGTTGCAAATCAGTTGCCAGATGAATGCACTGACCATATGATATAATTCACCTGCAAATGCTCCAATGTGAAGTCCTTGAAGGACAGAGTCTATGATACGCCGGAAGCGTAATAGTCCAATCGATTCCAAATATAAAATTCCTTGAAGAAGGAAGGAGCAAATGATCAATATGGTCATGATAATGAGGTAAGTGCTATAAAAGAGCACATTGACATAACAGTTCATAAAATCTTGAAAAAGGTTCAGGTACCTGAAATAATGAAAAATGAAGAGATCTCGATAAGTATGTCTTGTTGGAATCGATATCAAATAACCGTCGACGGTATCTTTGATATGAGGTAGCGCTCAATGATATAAATTGTGACGAGGATCTTGAATTCATATCTGTCATATAGTGTGGACAGATAAATGGTTGGCCAAGTAAAATGCACAATTCAAGTATATTTTGTTTCACTTAGAAAAGTGACATTTTGGACTGGTAGTCCATAAATCAAGGTATAATGTCAGTGGGATACAAAAAAATTATTATGCGATGATATAACCGTAAGATATCAAATACGGTTTGTGCCTTGGGGCATAAAGGTTTATCGCAAAAATTCTGACATTATTGGAGATGTTTTCTCCTTTGGTGGATGCAATGAGGTTTGTTATGATCTGGCAACATATGAAAAACTTGAATGCATGTAATGAATAATTGTAATGTCTAGCTAGACAATGAAGGTTATATGAAAATCCTTGAAACAATCGAGGTGTCTGAAGCATATAAGAGTTTGAAATAAACTTATTCAATAAAACTTCAAGAATCCTTATATGGATTGAAATAGTCAAGGAAGAAAAAGGGTACAAAAGAATGACCCTAATTGTCCTTGTATTTTTATGAAAAGGTCTTGGTAAGACAAAATTTTGTCTTGATCTACAGATTGATAATTTGACAAATGAAATATTTGTCTAACAGTGCACATACACTGAAAAGTTCTGATGCAATTTTATATGGATAAATCACATTCATTGAGTACCCCAATGATTATGAAATCACTTGACATAAATGATGATTAAGTTTGATCACAAAAGAAGGATGAAGAGTTTCTTGGTGATGAAACTCTATATCTTGGTTCAATCAGGGCACTAGTGCATCTTACTAACAATATTTGACCTGATATTTGTTTTGTAGTAAATTTACTGGAAAGATTCAATTTCTCCCAGATAAAAGGACATTGAAATGGTGTTGAGGACATGATTGAATATCCTCGAAGGACCATAGTTATGGGTTTATTCTATTCCGAGGAATCCAAGACAAAATTGATTGGTTACAAAGATGCAAAATATTTATCTGATCCGCATAAAGCTCTATCTCAATCACGCTATGTGTTTGCATGTGGAGGCACAATAATATCCTGGCAATCAATGAAGCAAATGTTGCTATGCAGAAATAAAAATCCTCCATGAAGCAAGTCGAAAGTGCGTCTGGTTGAGATAAATGACACCATATTCAAGAAATGTGTGGTTTTTCTTTGAAAAAGAATATACCAACCACAATGTACGAAGATTGGAGACATCATCACAAGAAATTAAGTGATGTTTTAATCAGGGGGGTATAATACGCGTTGCACTCTTTTTCCCTTGATCGAGGTTTTTTCCCAATGGGTTTTCTTGGCAAGGTTTTTAATGAGGCAACAAATAGTGCGTATCAAAAGATATGTGTACTCTTTTTCCTTCACTAGAATTTTTTCCCACATGGTTTTTCCTAGTAAGGTTTTAACGAGGCACATTATCTATGGACATCCAAGGGGGAGTGTTATAAATCTATTGTGTTATGTGGATGATCCAGTTATCCAACAATTAATTGGATTCATGGATTAGTGTTTCCAATGTGATATGATTCCACGGTGATATGAACCTTGATGATAACTATGTATAATTCCAAGGTGACCTTTGACTACGATATCTCAACACTATAAATAAAGATATCATTCACCATTGTATGATACACTTGGATAAGAAGAAAATTCCTCTTCTTCTATCTAGTTCTCTTGTCTTCTTATCTTTATGATTATATTCTTATGAGCTTGATTTTATAACAAAATACTCTATTATCATGTCGCTTTAAATCTTTTCTGATTAGTTAACATATTAAAAACCTCATGGTATCTCTATTCTCTTCTTACAGATTATTTTTCTAAATGTAAAAAATAAAACAAATAAAAATACCTCAAACTAAATGTAAACAATACTACTATAAAGTTTTGTGACATTTCCTCCAAGTTACTTTTGTGGGCAATTAATGATTCTGAAATCTTGTGTGAGAAAAAATAGAAGGCTTAAGTCATCGACAATTCCTTAAAGTTGTCCGTATAATTTATTTAGATATCTTAATTAGGATTTGTACCTACTAAACACCTAAAATGTTCAAAACGTGTACCTATTAAACATAAAACGCTCATATGGCAAAAAAATGTATTTTGTACTATCCTGAAGTGCGTGAAAAGGTTTAAAATAGCGTTTTTTATTAATTTTTTATACATATTTTCTTCTTTTATTGACACTTGGCATTATAATTAATTTAAAAAAAAATTCTTCTTTTATTTACATTTTTTTCAAAAAAGAAGAGCACCCCTCCCCCTACTATTCATCTTCTTTAAAATTTAGTTTGAAAAAGTTTCTCCATTTTAGCTCCAATATTGTTTGTCTCTCTTTTTTATATCTATAAAAAAATATTTCTTCCAAATCTAAAAATGAATGAAAATCAACTATGAAGAAATTATATGATTTGGATTTGAAAGAAAGATTTTTTTTTGTATGATTTGTTGCAAATTTCTTAAAAATAATGGATCAAATATGAAGAAGAAGAAAAAAGATAAATGATTTCTAGTATAAAAATGTTAGCCGGTATATTTTTTATCACAATTTTCGAAAAAATAGTTTTACTCAAAAATTCAAATATAAACCCATTAAATTTATCAAAAATGATATTCCAAAATTTGAAAGAATTAGTTTTTGAGCTATCCATTTTTTTGTCATCAATGTAAAAGTGCAAAACCGTCGGCAATATTTTCTTTCTTCTACACTTTTAGTATGAAAATGTATCTTTTTTTAAAAAAGAGAATCTTCAAGTTATTTGATAAGAATTTAGGTTTTGTGATTTGAGAAAGAATGTGATTTGGGAAGAAGATAGAAGTTCAAAGGGGTTGGGGAGGGGGGAGGGGGAGGGGTGTGGTTTTTAGAATAGGTTGACATTTCCATCATTATATTTTTTTGAAAAACTAGATATAAAATGTGTTTGAAATAATTTTATAAAATTTTGTTTTTTATAGTTTTGGGGGTCCAGTGTCACATGTCATTTTTCAATTAGTTGTTTTGCTATGCCAGCACAAGTGTATCACACTCTTTTCATATTTTTTGATGATTATTAAAAAATGCCTAATAGGAATAATTTTGAATAGGTAAAAGTGTTCAATAGGTACTAATCTTAGTTGAGACGTCTTATTAAATTATGCGGACAACATTAAGGGGTCGTCAATACTTAAGCCTAGAAAGTAGGGTTAGTACATATGATGTGAGGATTTCGGGGATGGCAACATGGATAGTTAATTTCAGGTTAAAAAATTTTTTATTTTTCTTTTTCATTATTTTTTTGATGTTTTATTTTTATTAAAGAATTGAAATCAATACAGCTATAATAATAATAATGTTAGTATTCATATTCTATGTCTCGCGGAAAAATATTTTACTTTAGATTCTAACCCTCAGTATTTAGGATATGGATAAGATAAAACTTAAAATGATATTTATTTTTAAATCACAATAAAATTAAAAATTTTATTTTTAAAACGGTTTTCCTGTTATAAAGTATTTGTATTATAGTGAATGTCTATCATGTGGAGTCCTTTTTAGGATATGGTTAAAGAGTCATACTTGGGGACCAAGTTAGATTTCTCCTATTAATTGAGTGCTCCTCTTCATTGTAAATTTATTCATCAAGAGAAATAACAAGTCTTCTCTTCTTTTCTCTCTAGTTTCTTCTTTTTATTCTATAGTTTTATAACACGTTATCAGCATGAGACTCTAATTTCTCAAAAGTGAAGGTTAGATTTGAAGAATTAATAAAGGTATTATTTATTCTTTTGTTTTTAATTTTAATGGGCTATCTTACAGAACTAGAGTTCATTGCCCTTCAAAGTTCAGGAAGGAACTACCTCTCATGGGTGTTGGATGCTGAAATCCACCTTGATGCAATGGGTCTTGGAGACACCATAAAAGAAGAAAATAAGGCATCAAATAAAAAATGTGCACGAGCAATGATATTCTTGCATCATCATCTTGACGAGATTCTGAAAGTCGAATATCTGACAGTTAAGGATCAACTTGTTTTGTGGTAAAAACTAAAAGAAAGATTTGATCACTTGAAGATGGTCATACATCCAAAGGCACGATATGATTGGATGCATCTAAGGCTACAAGACTTTAAGTCTATACATGAGTACAATTCTGCCATGTTCAGAATCACTTCTCAGTTGAAATTATGTGGAGAAACGGTTAGTGAGATTGATATGATGGAAACGACGTTCTCCACTTTCCATGCCTCGAATGTGCTCTTGCAGCAACAATATCGAGAGAAAGGTTTCAAAAAGTATTCTGAACTAATTTCTCATCTTCTTGTGGCCGAGCAAAATAATGATTTATTATTGAAAAATCATGAGAATCGACCTACTGAATCTGAACCACTTCCTGAAGTGAATGAGGCGTACGCCCACCATGATAGGCGTGGAAAAGGTCGCGGTCCTAATCGTGGTCGTGGATGTGGACGTGGTCGTGGTCGTGATTATGTTCAAGAACATAATTCTATTCCTGGAATTAATCATTCATCAAATAAAAAGAAAAAAAGAAAGGATGAGAAACATGAAGCAACTAGGAAAGTTTGTTTTCGATGTGGTGGAAGAGGTCATTATGCACGTGATTGTCGTACTCCCAAACACTTGGTTGAGCTTTATAAGGAATCACTAAAGAAGAAAGAGAAAAATCCTGAGGCAAATTTTATATATGAAAATCAAGTTAACATCACGCACTTGGATGTAGCAGATTTCTTCGCACATCCTGAAGGAAAAATAGATCACTTACGATGGTTCGGGGAACATGAAAGAGTGATACTTTTTTTGGTAGTATTTATTAATAAATTTCATGTAATGATAGTTGTTTGCATGAGTATTAATATTTTAAATTAGTTTAGTCGTTCATTAGCTTGTTCCTTAATTCTTATTAAATAATATATATTTTTTAATTTATTTATATGATTCTAATATGATAGAGTTAGTCAAATACTAATCTTTATCACGTGTTTGTATTATATTAGGTCTTTAAGTTGGTCTAATGTTAAAAACATATATTCTGATATTAACTAGGATTTATCATGTGTTTGTATTATATTAAGTCTTTAATTTGATCTAATGTTAAAAACATGCAGTCTGTTATTAACTAGGATTAAATAATGATTTTATTTTATTTTCCTAACAACTCGTTATTGACTTAGAGGAAACAATAAATTAAGGCTCAATTTCTAATATTTAATTATTAATTTATTCTTTTGAATATATTGTACCCTTTTCACAACACTAATATATAATATATATTTATTTTGTCTATGTCATTTCATGTGAAGATATGGATAATTCTAAGAACATATTATCAAAATATGAAGATATTTGTTTGATTAATTCTGGTACAACACATACGATATTCAAAAATAAGAAATATTTTTCTCATATAAGTATGGGTAAAATAAATGTTACTACAATTTTTGGTAGTACTAATATGATTGAGGGTTTTGGAAGAGTCATTGTAATTTTGCCCAAGGAAACTAAACTCATCATTAATAATGCTATGTTTTCTCCAAAATCTAAGAGAAACTTGTTGAGTTTTAAAGATATCTGTGAAAATGGTTATCATATCCAATCAATGGATGAAATAAATCTTGAATATCTTGGTATCACCAAGAATGTCTCTGGGCAGACATGTGTTATAAAAAAGTTCCCTGCTTTATCTTCTGGCTTGTATTGAACAAAAATTAGTGCAATTGAGGCACATTTTATAGTAAATAAGAATTTTACTGATTCCAATACATTTGTACTTTGGCATGATCGTCTAGGATATCCTGGGTCAATAATGATGAGACGAATTATAGAAAATTCGAATGGACATCCACTAAAAGACCTAAAAGTTCTTTTGGATGGTGAATTTTCTTGAACTGTTTGTTATCAAGGCAAGTTAATGGTGAGACCATCACCTATGAAAATTAAGATTGAGTCCCCTGCGTTCTTGGAACGTATACATGTGGATATTTGTGGACCTATTCACCCACCTAGTGGTTCATTTAGATATTTTATGGTTCTAATAGATGCTTCTTCTAGATGATCTCATGTGTTCCTATTGTCATCTCGTAACTTGGCATTTGAAAAATTATTGGCACAAATAATAAGGTTAAGGGCACACTTTCCTGATAATCAGATTAAGTCCATTCGTCTTGATAATGCTGCAGAGTTTTCATCCCAATTATTTAATGATTATTGTTTAGCAATTGGGATAAGAGTTGAACACTCCGTTGCTCATGTTCATACTCAGAATGGTCTCGCTGAGTCATTAATTAAACGTTTGCAATTAATAGCAAGACAATTGCTTATGAAAACTAAGTTGCCCACTTCTGTGTGGGGACATGTAATTTTGCATGCTGCAACACTTATTCGTCTCAGACCAACAAGTTATCATAAGGTTTCTCCATTGCAATTGGTTATGGGTCAAAAACCTAATATATCCCATATAAGAATTTTTTAAAGTGTTGTACATGTGCCTGTGGCACCACCAAACCACACTAAAATGGGCCCTCAATGACAGTTAGGAATATATGTTGGGTTTGAGTCACCCTCCATTATTCGCTATCTTGAACCATTCACTGGACACATGTTTACTGCTAGATTTGCAGATTGTCGGTTTGATGAGACAGTTTTCCCAAATTAGGGGGAGAGAAAAGTGAAATAAAATGAGAAATTTTGTGGAAAAATTTATCATTGTCTTATCTTGATCCATATTCTTCTACTTGCGAACAAGAAGTACAAAAAATTATTCATCTGCAAAAAATTGCAAATCAAATGCCAGACGCATTTACAGATTTGAAAAGGATTACTAAATCACATATTCCTGCAGAGAATGTCCCAATTCGAATTGATGTCCCTAAAGGACCATCCACTAGTGTCATAGCTAATGAGTCAAAAGCACACCTAAAACATGGTAGACCATTGGGGTCTAAGGATCAAAATCCTAGAAAAAGAAAGATTAAATGTCAAGATGACACTATGAAAGAATCTCATATCGAAGTTCAAAATTTGAATAAGTCTGATATTCATGAAAAAATCAATGAACTTGAAACTCAAAGAAATAATGAACTATCCATAAATATAAGAGATGTTGAAACTAATATGAATCGATCAGAAATAGTGGTTGATTATGTCTTTGCATATAATGTTGCAACAAATATCATGAAAGATAATGAGGATTATGAACCTCAATCTGTTATAAAATGTCGACAACGAAATGATTGGCCAAAATGGCAAGAAGCAATTCAATCAGAGTTGAATTCACTTGCCAAACGTGATGTTTTTGTACCTATAGTTCAAACACCTAATGGTATTAAACCTGTTGGTTACAAATGGATTTTTGTGCGAAAAAGAAATGAGAAAAATGAAATACAAAGGTATAAAGAACGCCTTGTGGCACAAGGATTTTCTCAAAGGCCTGGCGTCGATTATGAAGAGACATACTCACTCGTTATGGATGCAATAACATTGTGTTATCTCATTAGTTTCACAGTCCATGAGCAACTTGAAATGCATTTGATGGATGTGGTTACAACCTACCTTTATGGATCACTTGATAATGAGATATGCATGAAAATTCCTGAAGGATTTGCTATGCCTAAATCATGTAATTCAAAATCTCGAGAAATGCATTCAATTAAATTGCAAAGATCATTATATGGTTTGAAGCAATCTGGGCGCATGTGGTATAAACGTCTTTGTGAGTATTTAATTAAGGAAGGTTATACAAATGATCCAATTTGTCCATGTGTCTTTATAAAGAAAACAATATCGAATTTGTTGTACTTGCTATATATGTTTATCACATAAATCTGATTGGAACTCTAATAGAGCTTCAAAAGGCAATTGATTATTTAAAGAATGAATTTGAAATGAAAGATCTGGGAAGGACAAAATTATGTCTTGGTTTGCAAATTGTGCATTTCACAAATGGTATTTTGTTCATCAATCTGCCTACACAGAAAAAGTGTTGAAAAGATTCTGTATGGATGAAGCGCATCGATTAAGTACTCCGATGGTTGTTTGTTCACTTGATGTGAATAAGAATCTATTTCGACCTCAAGAAAAGGATGAAGAAATTCTTGGTTCTGAAGTACCATATCTTAGTGCAATTGGTGCACTAATGTATCTTGCTAATACTACAAGGCTTGATATAGCTTTTGTTGTTAACTTGTTAGCAAGGTATAGTTCTCCTCCTACTAGGAGACATTGGAATGGGATCAAACACATTTTGCGATATCTTAAAGGGACAACTGATATGGGCTTATTTTATTCTGTTAATTGTAGCCCAAATCTTGTGGATTATGCTGATGCAGGATATTTATCTGATCCACACAAAGCTCAATTCCAAAGAGGCTATGCGTTTATTTGTGGGGGGACTGTCATATCTTGGAGATCTACAAAGCAGTCCATCGTAGCCACTTCATCTAATCATGCTGAAATAACAGCTATTCATGAAGCAAGTAGAGAATGTGTATGGTTAAGGTCTATAATGCATCTCATTCGAGAGAAATGTGGTTTGGAATGTGATAAAGTACCCACCACTTTATATGAAGATATGCAGTATGCATAGCACAACTTAAGGGAGGATTCATAAAAGGAGATAGAACAAAGCACATTTCACCGAATTCTATACACATGAACTTCAAAAGAATGGTGATATAAATGTGCAACAAATTCGTTCAAGTGACAATGTGGCTGATCTATTCACCAAGTCTCTATCAACTGCAACTTTCAAGAAGATGGTGCACAAGATTGGAATGCGAAGATTCAAGTCTCTGGATTGATGTTCTCATTAGGGGGAGTTAATACGCCCTGTACTCTTTTTCCCTTACGAGGTTTTGTCCCACTGGATTTTCCTTGTAAGGTTTTTAATGAGGCAGCCTAGATGCGTATTAATAGATATATGTACTCTTTTCCTTTACTAGAGTTTTTCTTTTCTTAAAGTTTTTTTTAGTAAGGTTTTTGAAGAGGCACATCATCTATGAATTAGACATTCAGGGGGAGTGTTATAAAGCATTTGTATTATAGTGAATGTCTATCATGTGGAGTCCTTTTTAGGATATGGTTAAAGAGTCCTACTTGGGGACCAAGTTAGATTTCTCCTATAAATTGAGTGCTCCTCTTCATTGTAAATTCATTTATCAAGAGAAATAACAAGTCTTCTCTTCTTTTCTCTCTAGTTTCTTGTTCTTATTCTATAGTTTTATAACCTATTTTTTTTCCTTTTTATTTATTTGAATGTTTGAAATTTTTATTTTTAGTTTAATTTTTAAATTATTATTTTTTAAATTTAGGTTTTAATTTTTAAAAAAATGAATTTTAATTTTAATTTCAGAATGAATATTTATATTTTATAAGAAAAGCTTTAGTGTGTGCTCCAATGAAAAAAATGAAAAAATGGGAAATGGGATTGAGATGTGGTGGTTACCTATATTTTAGGCATCCCTATTACTATTTTTTGTATCAAAATTTAAAAAGTAAAAACATCTAATCATGTATAATCTTGTCAATTTATTCAAAAAGTTGCAATACCTTCACTTCAGTCTTATGCTGAATCGGATCCTTCAAATGAAGATCCTCTAGTTTATGATGAGTGTTTTCTTTATTTTATTGTTATTATTGAAAAGTGCAAAGAAATAAACCCATCGAAAAAAGTGAATAACTTAATTTGTTACCTGAAAGCCATGAAGCATAATCAAGATTTCTCATGATAATTCTCTTTCAAAAATAATAAAATAACATAATAATAATAATGAACATAAGAATAGTGTTTTGTATTTTGTAGAGAAATCAAAGAACAAAAATGTTAAAACTGTAAAGCTGTAAATAGATGCTATAATAAGTTTGGAATTCAAAAACCTCAACGGTTTAAGATAAAATCAAAGTTTTAAAAATTCACTCAACTTAGTTTTTTTACCGTAGACCCACGTTGTTATTTTTTTTTAAAAAAAAATCCTTTTAAACCAAATTTTCTCTGAATTTTGTAGAACTGTTTGGTTTTAAACTCACTTTAAATTAGTTATTTTGTTATATACAATTTGTATTATAGTGAATGTCTAATTATGTGGAGTCCTTGTAGGATATGGTTAGAAATCCTACTTGGGGACCAAGTAAAAACTCTATAAATAAAGAGTTTTTCTTCATTGTAAATAAGATTTGTGAAAGATCTATGAATCCTGAATATACTATGAATAAGATATCTTTTCTCTTCTCTCTACTTTCTTCTTCTAATTTTATATAGTTTCATAATACGTTATCAGCACGATTGTTTTATTCTTAAAGAATGATGAAGAAGACGGGAAAAGTGCAAAAGAGATCTTGCATATGTTATGCAATAAGGTTCTTATATCTTCAAGGTTTGATTTATTTTTATGTTAAAATTATTTATCTAACAGATCTTGAGGTACCATCTAAAGTAAGTATCTAAAGAGACTTGTCGACTTTCTATACATTTAATTTTAATCGACTGGGAAGAGAATTCCTCAATTTAATTAAATAAGCACAATGTAGAGAAAGGTATGTTTTCAACCTTTATATGGGGTATGTGATCTATTAAGCTATATTTATTGACTACTGATATTGATTATAATAAATCAATAATCTCAATTCTGTGAGTAATTATAATGTACGATCATATTAATGATCATCAAAAGGGATACAATTATTTTGAAGATTTGAGGTTGAGCCTCATTATGGGTAAGATGATAGATTTAAGTTTTATCGCACCAAAAGAATAAGACGATGGATTTATGTCCAATCACAAAAACAGGGTAAGACATTGGGTTAAAGTCCTGATGCACCATGATGATAAGATATTGGGTTCAAGATCCATCGATTTATGACCTAAAAAACTTTTATATGGATAAGACATTGAATGTGAGTCTCAATACACCATATTGATGATAATAATAATGGCTAAAGAAAAACTAATGTGTTTATGATGAAGAAGTCATGAAATTTACTGAGTTTGCTCCATTACGTAAAGTGAATGTGGTTGTATTGCATAATATGTCTGAAAGAAGACAAGTGATTGAATAATGCACATAAATATGGAGTGAGGTAATAAAGCTATCATTATTTGATATGCTCACATATTTATGTTTCATTCATTAAGAATGAGAACTTTTGATAAATGCTAAAATATAGATCCAGTCTCTAAAGGGAATGAGGTGTAAGCCACCATGCTAGGCATGAGAAAGATTGGGAGCTTTGGTTAACGATGTGGTATCATCAAGAATGTCTCTAAGAAGACATGTATTATAGAAACGTTTCATGCTTTATCTTCAAGCTTGTATTGGACAAGAATTAGTTCAATTGAGGCACATTCTATGATAAATAAGAAGTTTTATAATTTCAATACTTTCATAATTTGACATTATTGTCTGGGACATCATTAGTCTATAATATTTAGACGAATTATGGAAAATTAAAATTGACAACTGTTGAAGAACCTAAAAATTATTTTGAATGGTGAGTTTTCTTGTAATGATTGTTAGCAAGGCAAGCTAATTGTGAGACCATCATACACGAAAGTTGAAATTGAATTCTCTGCGTTCTAGGAGCGTATACAAGTATTTGTGGACCTAGTCATCCACCTTGTGGATTGTTTAGGCATTATATGGTCCTAATAAATTTTTCTTCTATATGGTCTCATGTGTGCCTATTATTATCTCACAACTTGATGTTTGCAAAAATGTTGGCACAAATAATATGTTACATGGACAATTTTCTTAAGATTAGTTCATTCAATGATGAGATCACGACTAGCCTAAAGGCTGAAGTAATTGAGAAGAAATAAATCTGAAAATTACTCTTGGATTAATAAAATTGAAATTTACTCATATAATAGTAAATCAGAAATTTATTAAATCAAAAGACAATTGACGTAGTAAACTTGGAGTTTATGGTACTAATAATTTTATTAGTTGACATGAATAATTTGGTCATCCCAAAGATGTGCATACTGAGTAATTGACATATATTGAAAATCTAGAAGATTCTTTAAGAATTCTTTACGTTGTTTGTTCTCGTGATAAAGTTGATTGGATCAACAAAAGTTTGGACTAAATCCCTCAATTCTGAAAAGTATAAAAGGTGAATATGGGCCCGTTCACCCACCATATGATATGATAAAAAGATGCATCTATAAGATAATCACATGTGCGTTTGTTTTCAACATGTTGTTTGACATACACAAAATTATTTGTGCAAAAATAATTGAGTTAAGAGCACAATTTCAGAATATGTAATCAAGACAATTTATCTTATAATATTGATAAATACTCAAGATGATATGACACTAAATATCTCAAATAGTAAAATCATTATTTATGAAAATAAAGCTTCATATGTCAATATGGAATACGATATTGCATACAAAAGTAATTGTACGCATCAGACCGATAAATTATGATCAAATTTTCTTTCAACTGATATATGGTCCGGGACCTAATATTTTTCATCTGATTATTTTGATATGGGGTATATAATCAATGAATATACATTGATGCACAAGGATAGATTCCGTATAGATTGAGATATATGTTAGTTTGTCTAACATAAGGCGGAGACTAGAAGCAACACAATAGTTTTAAATACTCCTATTGAATATCCCTTAAAGATAGAATCTCCTACATGCACGAAGCATGATAGACTAATCAATTCTAAATAAATAATCTTTGAAAAAAGGAGGATCAAAGAATCAAAATGATCATAATAAGAAGATAATGTGCTCTTGGGGAGCCTACGACATAACACTTTATGAAACCTCATGAGAGGGGTAGCTACTTAAAAATAATGAAGTGATGAGATCTCAATAAGTTATGTCGTATTGTGAATCAATGTAAAATGATATATCAATGACGATATCTTTGATACAATAGCACGCAATATTGTAATAAAAATTATTATGATATTAATTTTTATGACTATTAAAGCATGCTGGTGTAGAAATAATTATCAAGTGAAGTAGAATGGTGCATCTTGGTAAGCATAAAGCTTATTTGACTTGCAATCTAGGCATTAGAAGATGTCATACATCTAATATTGAATGTTGTCACTTGACAAAACTAATATGAAAATATCCAATGGGTTTGAAATCTAGCATATACAAGGTTTTGAAAAACTTGTTTATCATCCTCATAAGGATAAAATAGATTAAAAATGCATAGAGCATATACAAGTATTGTTATGCAAGTTGATAACTATAATTGAAACTCTTGAGGAGTTTTCAAAAGGCAACATATTATTTGCTTAAAGAAGTTAAAGCAAAGAACTTGGAGAAATCTTTGACCCTGAAAGGAAGATTAATAAAAGGAGATAGAAGAAAGCATATTTCGTCAAGGTTTTTCTACTTTCATGGGCTCCGATGAATGGTGATATCAACTTCCAAGAGGTCTGTTCAAGTAATATTATTGTTGATTTATTCACCAAGTCTCTACCAACTACAACTTTCAAGAAGATGGTGAACAAGCTTCAAAACGAAGATTCTAGTCTCTGAATGATGTTGTCATTAAGGGAGTTAATACGCGATGTACTCTTTTTTCCTCACAAGGTTTTGTCCCACTGGGTTTTCCTTGTAAGATTTCCAATGAGGCATCCATAATGCGTATTATTAGATATGTGTACTCTTTTTCTTCACTAGATTTTTTTTCACTGGGTTTTATCTAGTAAGGTTTTAACGAGACACATAATCTACCGACATTCAAGGAGGAGTGTTATAAACAATTTGTATTATAGTGAATGTCTAATTATGTGGAGTCTTTGTAGGATATGGTTAGAAATCCTACTTGGGGACCAAGTAAGGTTTTCCCTATAAATATATACTAAGAATAAGAGATCTTTTTTCTTCTCTCTACTTTCTTCTTCTAATTTTATATAGTTTCATAACATATTTATTATTTAGTACCATTAAAAGTCCTATCTTTTAGACCGGTCTAATTTTAAACTCATTTAAAAATAGTTATTTTATTATTTAATATCATTAAAAGTCCTATCTTTTAGAACTATTTTGTTTTAAACTCATTAAAAAAATAGTTATTAATTCTGAGTCCTAAAAATAGTTATTAATTAAGTTTGTTATGAAACTATATAAATTAAGAAGAAAAACAAAGCAGGGAGAAGAGAAAAGACTTCTTATTTATCTTGAAAGATTTTTAGAGATTTATAGATCTGATTTACAATGAAGAAAATATCCCTTTATTTGTAAGGGAAACATAACTTGGTCCCCAAGTAGGATTCTTAACCGTATCCTAAAAGGACTCACATGATAGATATTCACTATAATACATATATGTTTAGAACACTCCCCCTTGAATGTCGGTAGATTATGTGCCTCGTTAAAACCTTACCAGATAAAACCCAGTGGGAAAAAACACTAGTGAAGGAAAAAAAGTACGCATATCTAATAATAAACATTATGGATGTCTCATTAAAAACCTTACAAAAAAACCCAAGGGGACAAAACTTTTTGAGAAAGAAAGAGTTCATTATCACGTATTGACTCCCCCTGATGAGAACATCAATTCAGAGACTTGTGTTTAGTTATCCAAGCTTGTGCATCATCTTATTGAATATTGTAGTTGGTGGAGACTTGGTGAATAAATCAAGTATAGTATTACTTGAACAAACCTGTTGCATATTGATACCACCATTCTTAGGAGCTCATGACTGTACAAAAACTTTGACGAAATATACTTTCTTCTATATGATTTTATGAATATTCCCTTCAAGATCAAATAGTTCTCCAAGTTTCTTGCTTCAACTTCTTTAAGGAAATAATCTATTGACTTTTGAAAACTCTTCAAGATTTTCAATTATAGTCGTTAACTTGCATAATAATACTTGTGTATGCTTTATACATTCTGAATCTATTTAATATTTATGAGGGTTATAAACAAGTATTTCAAAAACTCATATATGCTCTATATTTTTAACCCATCGGATATTTTAATATAATTTTTTTCAAGTGACAACATTCAATATTAAATGTATGACATCTTCTAGTGTCTAGATTGCAAGTCAAATGAGTTTTATGCTTACCGAAATGCATAATTTCACTTTTCATTTGATAATTATTTCTACATCAACATGCTTTAATAGTCGTAGAATTTGTATCATAATAATATTTTTCAATATTGTGCATTATTGTATCAAAGATATCGTCAACTATATCACATTTTGTATCAATTCATAATACGAAATAACTTATTGATATCTAATCACTTCATTATTTTTAGGTAGCTACCCCTCTCATGAGGTTTTATAAATGGTTATATCATAGGCTCTCCAAAAGCACATTGTCTCATTTTTATGATCATTTTGATTCTTTGATCCTCCCCCTTTTTCAAGGATTATTTTATTTAGAATTGATTAGTCTAGCATGCTTCATGCATGTCGTAGACTCTATCCTTAAGGGACATTCAATATAATTATTTATAACTCTTGTGTTGCTTCTAATATCCCTCTTATGTTAGATAAACTAACATATAGCTCAATCTTTTGGAGAATCTGTCTTTGTGATCATTGTATATTCATTGATTATATACTATATACCAAAATAATGGGATGAAAGATATTTAGTCTCTGACCATAAATTGATTGAATTTTTTTAATCATAATTTATTAGTCTGATGCGTACAATTACTTTTGTATGCGGTATCATATTTCAAATAAACACATGAAACTTTATTTTCATAGGCAATGATTTCACTATCTATCTGACACATTAGGGTCTGTTTGAAAAGTCACCTGATAATTGGAATTGATATAATTACTGGGATAGTAATTACTAGCCTAGTAACTACACAGTCTATTAATTGCATTGATTTGTTTGGTTGTAATAGTGTAATTACACCATAATTACACATGTCCAGTTTGGATACCACAATGTAATATGTTGTGTTTAAATGCACAATTGCAACTATATTATATTATTTTTTAAAAAAAAATTAATCTTTAACATTTATACTATACAAATAAGAAATTTTATAAATAATATTAAATTAAATATTTAAGAGACACATTCTTTTTAGAAGATATGTTACTTAATAAACATATGTTCTTAACTAATATTATGAAAAAAATACCGATTTATATTATTTCAAATTAATATATTTCAATTGAATTGATCATATAAACTAAAAGTATGAAATTTCTAAGAACGTCGTGAAATGCATGTTTTATATAAAAAAAAATAACATATAAATAATATGTCATAAATTATTAAATATTCGACAATAAGATAATATATCAAGTCTAATTTAAAAATTGCTTGCAGTGTGAATTTTGTTGGGTTCTAAAGGTGTGAATAAGAAATGAAGGGTTGTGACTCCTCTGAAGGGTTGTCACTTTGACAGAAGGTTGTGACCTTTCTGAAAGGTTGTGTCCTTTCTAAAGGGTTGTGACCTTTTGAAAGGTTGTTTCTTTTCGATACTGTTGTGACATTTCTGGAAGATTGTTTTCTTTCCTAAGAGTTGTGACTTTCACCCTTTATTGGCTATAAATAGATAGGTTATCTCTCATATTCATCATTGAATTCTTCCCTTGTTTTGTATCCATTTCTTACAAAATAAAATCAATCGATCGTGTCTATATGTGTGATTCGTTGTTGTAATTTTGAGTTCGTTAAAATTATTGAAGTTTGAGGTACCACTACTTCCTTAATGGTTAATCCGTTTTATTTTGGAATGAATTAATCTATAACCTCAGATACTTAGGGAGATTACATTTTTTAGTGTTCTTCTTTCATTTTCTATTATTTTTTCTAGTTTGCTAATTAAAATATAAGTTTTAACAAGCTTAAGAAATTTATATTGATGGTATTTTTTGTAGTAAGGAAATTACGTCTATCTTTGTGTTCTTTTTGTTGGAAAGAAGCAGAAGCAGAAAAAAAAAGAAAATTATTTTATCATATGATAAAAGAGATTTAAGACGAATTAGTACTACTTTAATATGTTCGAGTATATAATTAGTAGTAAGTTTTCTTGGATGGGTATGATTAATCTTATTTTCTTCCCTAGTGCATTCAAGCATTGCACCCTTTTAGTTTTCATTTCAATGAGAAAATTATTTTGTGCATAAAAGTTAAGATAAGAATTTTAATGAACATATGTTGTCTCATAACATTATTTGAACATGAGTTTATTTTCTCGTTGAAATCCAATATCTTTCAAAGAAAATTGGAATATGATGAAAATTGGGATACAAAGAAATAATTTGCAAGAAAAGTGACTTGCATGAAAACATTGCTGACAGATAAAATGTGATTCAATGAGAGAAAAATTAGGTTCTATATTTTGTTTCTCTTGATTATTATTTTTTCTATCCTTTATAAGTTATGAGATTTATTTCATAAATGTTAGGATAGATTGTCATTATGTGATGATCTCACGATATATCTTTATTATTATTAATATGTATTCTGTTTAGAGGAGAAAAAAAACTTTTGTTTTCTACTCCATGTGAAATTTGATTGTTTTGGTACTAAAATCTTTTGTATTTGTTTTACTCTGTTAGTTTGAAGAATATAAGAGCTTTATGAACAAATTAAATTGTGCATTGGCTCGATGTAATGCCCGAGAAAATTTTTGAAAACTTTTATGGAATTATTGTTTTACCCCTCTTGATAGTTATTTTGAATGAGTGGTTGGAAGTGGGTATGAAAATTTAAGATATTTATTTAGCTATAGTTATTTAATTAACAAATATTTATTAATAAAATTAGTTACTTTTATTAAGGGGTGCTTTTAAGTAATTACTTTTAGTTGATGGTTAATGGGCTAAGCCCATAAAGAGGGTTTAAAAACTGAATTTAAGTAAAAGGGTTTAATATTTGTAAACCAAAAATTAGTCAGACCAAAAGTAACTTTCGGGAAGAAAGACTTCGTGGTGGCACAGTCTAAGGGACAACTCTGTTCAGGTAAGATGCATATGTAATTGTATAGTTTCATTTCCTGATGAACAAGGTAGGTATAGAAATTATTATTATTATTATTATTATTATTATTATTATTATTATTATTATTATTATTATTATTATTATTATTATTATTAATTCGGGAGAAGTGGGTTGCACATTATTGTAGTGAATATGAGGTTATTTCATTTGTAATTGTTGACAGTGGTTAGACTTGGAGACAAAATACTCCTGTGCTACTGGGGGATGTTAGGATCGAATTTACGCACACACACTAGATGAATGAAGAACACAAGAACTTTCAAGAGAAAGAGATGAGAGATCTAGAGAGAGAAAGAGAAAACCCAATATTTCGTGGTAACACCCCATGAGTAAATTTCCACGGCGGTGAGGTATATTTATATTAATAAATCAGAGTATTTTTTGTTACAGAGAAAAATAGAGAATAAATAGGAAAGACTAAAATAGAGAATAAATAGGAAAGCCTAAAATAGAGAATAAATAGGAAAACCTAAAATTAATCACGCTCCACTACCTAACAATCCTCCTACTTGGAGACTGACTCAGACATCCAAAAAATACATTCTCAAAAAAAAACTCTTCATCATCAACATCTTTACCGCACCGCAACATCTGTAGCGACAACTACAGAAGACCAACCGAGGTTTTACATAACCTCAGTTTCCCAACATCAACACATTTCGTCAACATGTCTGCCGGGTTCTTTGCACCCTCTATCTTCTCCAAGCACATATCACCATCCTCCACTGCCCTGCAAGTGAAATGGTATCGCCTTATGATATGCTTTGTCTTGAAATGATAGACTGAATTTTTTCACCAACTGTATGGCACTCTGGCTATCTGAGTAAAGAATCTTCTCGCTCTGCTTCTTGCCCAATTCCTCAAGATAATCTGCCAGCGATATCATCTCTTTCCCAGCTTCAGCTATTGCCACATACTCAGCTTCAGTAGATGAAAGAGAAACACACTTCTGAAGCCTGGACATCCAACTCACTGTTGTTCCACCTATGGTGTAAATGTACCCGGATGTACTCTTGCTTGAGTCAACATCCCCACCAAGATCAGCATCCACAAAACCCTGTAGAGTCACCTTGCCTTTGCCAAAACAAAGTGAAGTACTGGATGTACCTCTCAGATATCTCAGAAGCCACTTCACAGCTTCCCAATGCTCTTTCCCAGGGTTCGCCATTTGGTTCAGTCTTGATTCTGAACACCCACTTGTTCAGCAAAGCTCTCTTCCCTGCAGGTAGATCAGTCAACACCCATGCGTCGTTCTTCTCAAGTGACCTCATCTCATCATCCATGGCTTGCTCCCACTTGATTGAATCCTCCACCTGTAGGGCCTCATCAAAAGACTCTGGTTCCCCCTCATCAGTCAGCAATAGATAGTGTAATGAAGGTGAATACCTATCTGGTGCCCTGATGGATCTGGATGATCTCCTTAACACATGCTCAGGTGTAACTTGCTCCACTTCAGATTCTTCAGTAGGAGTTGGTTGAATATCTGCTTCGACATCTCTGGGGTTACTCTTCTCCAACTCAACCTCAACTCCTACTTACTTTGTAATCTCTAGAACCTTCTGCTCTCTATCCTTGTAAAGGACAGACTCATCAAATGTCACGTCATAATGTCTCAGGATCTTTCTATTCTTGTCATCCAAAAACCTGTAACCAAACAGATCAGAACCATAGCCCATGAAGAAACACTTCACAGCCTTGGCATCAAGCTTGTCTCTCTTTTCTGGATCAACATGAACATAAGCAGTGCAACCAAAAGTCCTCAAGTGTGAGTACTTGAGTTCTTTTCCTGTCCACACCTCCTCTGGAATCTTGAACCCTAAAGGAACTGATGGTCCCCTGTTGATCAAGTATGCAGCTGTGCTCACAGCATCCGCCCAAAGTGTTTTGGGCAGCCCACAGTGTATCCTCATACTCCTTGCACGCTCATTCAATGTTCTGTTCATCCTCTCAGCAATTCCATTCTGCCTTGCCTTACCAGGAACTGTTCTCATCAATCTGATTCCCTCAGCTGCACAGAATGCCTTGAACTCTGATTTGTCATACTCTCCTCCATTGTCAGACCTTAGGCATTTGACTTTCAAACCGGTCTGATTCTCAACTTCAGCTTTCCACTTCTTGAAAGTTGCAAACACATCTGACTTATGCTTCAAGAAGTAAACCCATACCTTCCTGCTGAAATCATCAATGAAGGTAACATAGAATCTGGATCCTCCAAGTGATGATACTGGAGATGGTCCCCAAACATCTGTATGGACCATTTCCAACCGCACTTTCTTTGGCTCTCTAGGAGTCTTTGTGAAGCTTACTCTTTTCTGTTTGCCCATAACACAGCTCTCGCAAAGACCCATATCAACAGACTTCAGACCCTCTAATGCTCCTTTTGCAACCAGCATCTTCATTCCTTTAGTACTCATGTGTCCAAGTCTGTTGTGCCACAGACATGAACCGGAAGCACCTTCAGCAACAGCGGCCATGTTTATACACCCTGCAGTGGTGTACAAGGTTCCAGATTTGGTGCCACGAGCTACTACCATAGCACCTTTCACGATCTTCCACGAACCTTTCCCAAACTCTGCTGCATATCCCGTGCTATCCAACTGACCAACAGAGATCAGATTTTTCTTGATCCCAGGAATATATCTGACATCCTCCAATGTCCACTGGTTTCCCGAGGTGGTCTTTATGCAAACATCCCCCTTTCCTTCAATCTCTAAGGCTTTATTGTCAGCAAGATATACTTTTCCAAAATTTCCAGATTTGAAATTTTGGAACAACTCCTTGCTTGGAGACGAATGGAAAGATGCACCAGAATCCAAAATCCATGATTCAACCGGGCTGTTCACACTAAGGATTAGAGCATCCCCAATGTCCTCTGCTGAATTTACAAAATCATTGTCATCTCCAAATTTCTGATTCTGTTTCTTCTTTGGCTTTGTATAGTTCGTCCAAAAGTGCCCTTTTTCTCCATATTTCCAACAAGTCACGTTTGATCTGTTCAGTGATTTTCCTCGATTCTTTGATTTTGATCGACCATGTTGATTTTGGCCTTTCGTCTTACTTCTCCCCCTTCGATCAACGCTGAGAGCACTGCCCGATGAATCTCCCACTTCTCGTTTGCGAATACTTTCGCAAAGAACAACATCACGGATTTCATCAAACTTCAGTTTCTCAGATCCACGGGAACTGCTAATCGCAGCAACAACAGTATCCCAATTTTGAGGCATATCACTTCATGGTGTAATATTGCATTGCATCACATGACATCCTTAATTCTTGATGATTATGTGTTTTATTGGTGGTCGGAAAGTACTTGATATTTATTTACCTCTATTTGATGAACTTGATCATGTATGTTGTTGATATTGTGAGTGCCTATTTGTGAAAGTTGTAATTGTTGAATACTGAGTTTGTATTTGAGATTGTGTAATTTGTTAAAAATGATTTTGATGAGTTGGGTGCTATGAAAACTGTGAACTGTTAGGTTTGGCTGATTTTTATGCAGGTTGTAGTTGGGGAGGTTCAGTTGGTGTGTAAGGAGTACCTGTATTTTATCCCCTTAGCTTGTGTTTAGAAGTTTACTTGCTGAGTACCGTATGGTTTGGTACTCATCCCTTGCTTCTAAAAATTTTTTTATACGTTATTAGCCATGACCTTCGTGATATTTTTCTCTTATCCTTGTCTGAGCCTTCTAGGGAAAGTTTGAAGGTAGCTGGTTGTCATTTCGGTGGACCTTCTTACTCCTATTTATGATATTATTCTATTCAAGAAATGTCACTCCCTGAGCTATCTCCGAGATGCAGACACGGAACCTAGGACCACAAGTGATCGCAAGCTAACCCTGCTGGCATGATCATGAGCATACTAAAGATAATAAACTGATGCAGTAGCTAAATAATATCTTATAATGAAAAGATGGGGAATACCCATATGCTAAAACTGATACATATGAAAACAATGAGTTTAATACAAAGGAAATATTAACTCAATACTTAGCTGAATCTAACTATGTCTGAAATAAGCCTCTAAACTGGAGTAGAAATACAGGGACAAGCTCCCAGCTAAATCTAGCAAAAACTGAAACTAAATGACTAAAAACTGAAATGACACTCATGACTGTTGTCCTCGGAGAATAAGGACTCACCACTGAATCTGCTGAATTGGAGATCGGAAATAGATCTATGCATGATCTGGATGCTGAGAACCTGAACCTACAACACGAGAAGATGTAGAGCACATATGTGTCAGTACTTGAAAGGTACTAAGCATGTAGGATAGAGTAAAGCTGAAATAAAACATAACTGAGCAAGCATAATAGTAAGTATAAAAATCTGGCATAATAAAATGAATTCTGAACTAAATGGATGCAATGACTAATTTATAACATGCTAAAACTGAATACTGAATATAATGATAAATGGTCAATGCAAAGAGTCTAACTCAACTGTGGGAGCTACTAATAATGGATAATAAAACTACATGAGATAAATGTGGAGTCCGATGTATACGCCCCATCGAAAGGACCCAATATACCTTTCCAAAGGTGTAAAGGCATGCACGCGTGATCACGAAACTGTTTGCCTACAGAGGGGACTTACAACCTACTTGGCTAGTAGTTCTGGGACTATTGGGTAAGCTAAACCCTAGTCCAACTCGGTACTATGCTACTCCAAATGAATTCTGTAAATTAACTAATTATGTCTTAGTTTCTGTAAATTCTTGATAGCTCGAAACTAAACATGCAAACGGAGAATGCAAAAATTAATCTGGTAATTATGCATTTATAATTGAGGCATGTATATCTGAAGTGTCTGAAATATCTGACCTAGCATTTGTAATTCAAGAACTAAAGAAATACAAAGCTAGGGTTCTGAAATTCATGCAATAAACTTAATAATAACATGCTAATCTGATTAGAAACATAAAACTAATATGTTCATCAAGTTATGTTGAAGTTTTAGAAACCCTAGGTCTAAAATTGATATAGGAATAAAGAATCTGACTGAAAACTAGGAACCCAATGGGTGAAAGGAAACCACTAGTGAAATCTCACATACTGGTGATAATATCCACGGAAAAATACTTTGTTTTGGTGCTGGAACTGCTGGAGCTTGTGGCGTTCTTGAACTAGGGTTCTTGAGCTTTTTCTCCTCTCTTGCTTCTAATTTTCTAAGTTTTGATTTAATGATTTGACTTAGATATGTTTTAATTATGTTTCAAGACTTAAACTGACTAAAATATGATGATTTAGGATCAAAATGGCGTATCTTAAGGTTTAAAAGAAGTTGGAAAAGACCAAAAGACCCCTGGATAAGTTTCTATAGGACCAAACAACGGTCAGAATTGACGGTCCGTCATCTGAACAATGCCTGGTTGTTCGGTCCGTCGACTGGACCTATTCGACAGGCCTTTACTAAAATGTGCATAACGTTTTACTCGGAGGTCCTATTTTAGCAAGGTTGGTGGCAATGGAAATATAATTCAAGTAGCTCCCTCTACGAACTGACTCCTCCACAAAATGTTGACTGAAGCGACTTCTTTATTTCTTAACCTTCTAACTTGACGGTTAAGAATCTCAACTGGTATATCCTCATAAGAAATACTATCTTTAACCACCACACTCTCTAATGGCACTATAGAGGCTGGATCACCCACACACTTCTTCAAGAGTGGGATGTGGAAGAGCCCGATGCACTGCTGCTAATTATGCTGGCAACTCTAACTCATATTCCACCTTGCCAATCCTTTCCATGATCTTGTAAGGGACTACATATCTAGGACTGAGCTTCCCTTTTTTTCGAAATCTCATCACCCCTTTCATAGGTGAGATTTTCAGAAAAACCCAATCATCAACTTGTAACTCTAGTTCCCTTCTCCTTATATCTGCATAAGATTTCTGACGACTTTGGGCTGTCTTAAGTCTATCTCTAATGAGTTGCACTTTCTCAATAGCATAAAAGATTGAATCTGGCCCTATCAAGGATGCTTCACCTACTTTAAAACAACCAACAGGAGATCTACATCTACGCCCATATAAAGCCTCGTAAAGGGCCATCTGAATGTTGGAATGGTACCTATTATTGTAGGAAAACTCAATAAGGGGACGGTGATCATCCCAACTACCTTTGAAATCGATTACACAAGATCTCAACACATCCTCTAAGGTCTTAATGGTACGCTCTGCCTGCCCATTCATCTGTGGATGAAATATTGTACTAAGGTTAACTTAAGTACCAAGACTTTTATGAAATGGCTTCAAGAAATGAGAGGTAAACTGAGGACCTATATCTGAGATGACAGACAAAGGAACCCCATGCGACCTCACGATTTCATTAATGTAAAGCTTGGCATAGTCCTCTACCGAATTTATAGTCTTGACTGCCAAAAGCCGAGAAGACTTAGTCATCCTATCAACTATCACCCAAATTGAGTCATGTTGTCTACGAGTACGCGGTAATCCTGTGATGAAGTCCATATTGATCACATCCCACTTCCAAGTAGGAATATCAATCTCTTGAGTCATATCTCCTGGTTTCTGATGTTCTACCTTGACTTGCTGGCAATTGGGGCACTTACTCACAAAGTCTGCTATATCCCTCTTCATGTCATTCTACCAGTAGACTTCCCGCCGCGGTAGATCTTAGTGGAACCTGGATGAATAGAATACCTAGAGTTATGGGCTTTTGCAAGAATATTCTGTCTTAACTTTCCCACATCAGGAACACACAATCTACCCTAGTACCGAAGTACACCATCTCCCCCTTGGGAGAAAACCTCCACTCTCTAATTACGGACTGCACCTTTAAGTTCAAGCAAGATTGGATCACTTCTTGCTTTTCCTTAGCCTCCACCACCAAAGAAGATAATGCCCCATTCTGAACTATTACATCATTGTCTGATATGATCATAAGGCAAACTCCCAAACGAGCAAGCTTGTGAACATCCTTCACTAGCTCCTTCCTTTCTTCCTCAACATGGGCTACACTACCCATACAAAATCTACTAAGAGAATATGCTACAACATTCGTCTTACCAGGATGGTAATGCACACTCATATCATAATCCTTAAGGAACTCAAGCCATCTCCTCTGGCGAAGATTCAAATTCTTCCGGTGAACACATACTGAAGGATCTTATGGTCAGTGAACACATCTACATGAATACCATAAAAGTATTGTCTCCATATATTGAGCGCGCACACCAGTGCTGCAACCTTGAAGTCATGAGTTGGATAGTTTTTCTCATGCATCTTAAGCTGTCTAGAGGCATATGCTATAACCTTATCTCGCTGCATCAACAAACAACCTATGCCAACTCTTGATGCATCACAATAGATTATATAACCATCTGAACCCTCTGGTAGAGTCAAGACAGGAGATGTAGCCAATCTAGTTTTCAATTCTGCAAAGCTTTTCTCACATTCATCTGACCATTGGAACTTGACCATCTTCTGAGTCAACCTAGTCAATGGTGAGGGTATCGATGAAAATCCTTCCACAAACCTTCTGTAAATAACCCGCTAGACCTAAGAAACTTCTGATATCTGTAGCAGAGGTAGGTCTGGGCCACTGTTTCACTGCTTCTATCTTCTATGAATCCAGTCGGATCCTTCGCTAGATACAATGTGACCATGAAAAGCAACAGATTGTAACAAGAATTCACATTTATTAAACTTAGCAAATAACAAGCGATCCTTGCGAGTTGCAGAACAACTCTCAAATGACTTGCATGTTCTTCCTCACTCCTAGAGTAAATGAGGATATCATCAATAAATACGATAAGGAACAAGTCTAAGTACTATTTGAACACTCTGTTCATCAAATCCATGAAATCTGCAGGAGCATTAGTTAGTTCAAACGACTTAACTACAAATTCGTAATGACCATACCGAGTTCTGAAGGCTTTTTTGGAATGTCACTATCTCTGACTCTAAGTTGATGATAACCCGATCTGAGGTCTATCTTTGAGAAGTGACTAGCACCCTAAAGTTGGTCAAACAAGTCATCAATCCTGGGGATGGGATACTTATTCTTGATTGTGACCTTGTTCAACTGTCTATAGTCAATGCACATTCTGAGAGAACCATCTTTCTTCCTTACAAACAACACTGGTGTACCCCATTGTGAAATATTAGGTCTAATTAAACCCTTATCTAAAAGGTCTTTCAACTGCTCTTTCAATTCCTTAAGCTCTGCTGGAGCCATTCTTTAAGGAGGAATATAAATAGGCTGGGTATCTGGAAGGAGATCAATTCCAAAGTCAATTTCCCTTTCGGGAGGGACTCCAGGAAGATCTTCTAGAAATACTTCTAGAAACTCATAGACTACTGGAACTGACTCTGGAGTTAGGGTTTCAAGGCTAGAATCCTTAACCTCAACAAGTTGATAGAGATAACCCTTAGATATCATATTTCTGGCCTTAAGGAAAGAAATAAATCGACACATAGGTGCTAAGCTACTACCCTTCCATTCTAAGATTAGTTCTTCTGGAAACTGAAAATGAACAATCCTAGTTCTACAATCGACTGAGGCATAACATGATTGTAACCAATCCATGCCTAGAATGACATCGAAGTCTACTATTTCTAACTCTACTATATCTGCAAAGGTGACTTTCTAAGATACTGTAATAGGGCAATTTCTGTATACCCGACTAGCTATAACTGGGTCACCAACTAGAGTAGAGACTGAGAAAGGTTTTGAGAGAGTTTCTGGACTGACACTGAATTGGACTTCTATATTGAGTTAAAAAAGACAAAGTCATCTCTGTTGTCTTTCCACATAGTAAATTCAACCATATGTGAGTCACATCCTTAAGCTGGTAGGATGCCAATTTCACCTATTACTACAAGTTGCTTGCATCACACCCAATATCTTCTTGACCTCATCAATGAACTTCATGTCTCCTTACCAACTTGTGACCCTAAAAACTTAGGAGGATTCATCCTAACAAAATCACAAACTCCGGCTACCACTAATCGATCATTTCTGTTAGTAGGAACTTGAATCTGCTAATTGTTCTAGGTTGTCATACTTTTAGGAAAAATCTAAACTGGCGTTCTAAAACTCTACATTAAAACTTCCTTATGTGGTACTAGATGAATTGCGTTAGCATTGCATGCATTAGATGTCCATGCCTAAGCTCTAAGAGGAGGCATGATCTGAAATGTAGAACGTCAAGCTAGAGTGGAATAAGATCATACCTCAAGCACGATAAGAGTAACAAGAAAGTGAAGTTTTTTCCTAAAACACTTTGTAGCCTCCCTCTCATTAGATGTGGTGCACTTCACACCCATGAAAAGGACTACTTAGTGCGGCTTTTCAGACATCCTAAGACTCTTTAACCTAATGCTTTGATACACTGTTTTGTCATGCCCCAAGCTACCCACGAGACGCGGACACAGAACCTAGGACCACAAGTGATCCCAAGCTAACCCTGCTGGCATGATCATGAGCATACTAAAGATAATAAACTGATGCGGAAGCTAAATCATACCTTATAATGAAAAGATGGGGAATACCCATATGCTAAAACTGATATATATATATGAAAACAATCAGTTTAATACAAAGGAAATATTAACTCAATACTTAGCTGAGTCTAACTATGTCTGAAATAAGCCTCTAAACTGGACTAGAAATACAGGGACAAGCCCCCAGCTAAATCTAGCAAAAACTGAAACTAAATGACTAAAGACTGAAATGACACTCATGACTGTTGTCCTCGGAGAATAAGGATTCACCACAGAATCTGCTGAATTAGAGATCGGAAATAGATCTATGCGTGATCTGGATGCTGAGAACCTTAACCTACATCACGAGAAGATGTAGCGCACATATGCGTCAGTACTTGAAAAGTACCGAGCATGTAGGATAGAGTAAAGCTGAAATAAAACATAGCTGAGCAAGCATAATAGTAAGTATAATAATCATACATAATAAAATGAATTCTGAGCTAACTGGATGCAATGACTAGTTTATAACATGTTAAAACTTAATACTGAATATAATGATAAATGGTCAATGCAAAGAGTCTAACTAAACTGTGGGAGCTACTAATAACGGATAATAAAACTACATGAGCTAAATATGGAGTCCGATGTATACGCCCCATCGAGAGGACCCAATATACCCTTCTAAAGGTGTAAAGGCATGCTCGCGTGATCACGAAACTGATTGTCCACAGAGGGGACTTACAACCTACTTGGCTAGTAGTTTTGAGACTATTTGGTATGCTAAACCCTAGTCCAACTCGGTATTATTCTACTCCCAATGAATTTTGTAAATTAACTAATTTTGTCTGAGTTTCTGTAAATACTGGATAGCTCGAAACTGAACATGCAAAGTGAGAATGCAATATTTAATCTTGTAATTATGCATTTATAACTAAGGCATTTATGTCTGAAGTGTCTGAAATATCTGACCTAGCATGTGTAATTGAAGAATTAAAGAAATAGAAAGCTAGGGTTCTGAATTCATGCAATAAATAACAACATGATAATCTGATTTGGAACATAAAACTAATAAGTTCATGAAGTTATGCTGAAGTTCTAGAAACCCTAGGTCTAATCATGCCATAGGAATCAAGAATCTGACTGAAAAGTAGAAACCCAATGGGTGAAAGGAAACCACTAGTGAAATCCCACACACCTGGTGATGAAATCCACAGAAAAATACTTAAGTTTTGGGTCTCGAACTGCTGGAGCTTGTGACGTTCTTGAGCTTTTAATCCTCTCTTGCTTCTAATTTCTATCTTTTGATTTAATGATTTGACTTAGATATGTTTTAATTATGTTTCTAGTCTTAAAATGACTAAAATATGATGATTTAGGGTAAAAACGATGTATCTTAAGGTTTAAATGATGTGGGAAAAGACCAAAAGACCGTTGGATAAGTTGCTGTCGGACCAAACGACGGCTAGGATTGACGTTCCATCGTCTGACCGACGCCCCGTCGTTGGTTCTGGCGACTGGGCCTGTTCGGCAGGCCTTTACTAAAATGGGCATAATTTTTTACTTGGAGGTATGATTTTAGCAAGGTCGGTGACTATGGAAATATAATTCAATTATCTATTGTTGGGTAGGTAATGGGACACCTAATTCATTTTGTGCTAAGAGTTACGACCATTTGAAGTTGACCCAACTATATTTCCCGTTTACTGTCTGCAAACTTTCCACCTACGGACCGTAGGTCCACCAACAGACCGTGTTGGTCATCCGTAGCACTTGTCACAGAGTGGGTGAAGGGAGTATTGATCGACGGTCATGGACTATGAACCGTCGTCTGAACTACGAACCATTAGTTCATCCGTCGTTCAAGACATAACCGTCTGGGCTGAAATATTTGAGAGTTTCTGATCGCATTGATAGTTGTACAGGATGGACCGTGGGTCAGGATATGGTCCGTCGATGCCACTCAAGCACATGTTTGATCCCTTATATAAACCCAAAAATATGTAAATTAATCAATTAGAGGCAGGTTAGGACGTGGAGTGAATTTCCCATTCACCCCTTAATAAAATAGTGCGCAAGACAGCAGTTACATGCCACCATCGATGGACCCAATCTACTGGGCGTTGGTCCATCGACGTACCGTTCAGTGCCCTCTGTGGACTGGGTCTGAGGCTGACAAGTGTCCAAGACTTCCACAGGATAAGTGACCTTTGATGCCTCCCCATGAACGGGGCTTTGATACGCTCAAACTTACTTCTCAAATAAGAAGTAAAGCGGTCGCGTCAAGTAAATAACCCAACTAGTGAGGTTGGGATCGTTCCCACGAGGAAAATAGTCTAGACTTAACTTTAACTTGTTATTACTATTGTTCGGTTGATAACTTCCTTAGAAAGTAAAATCATAAAAATGTAAAAAGGGGGGTTTGTATTTCCTAATAAGTAAAAAGAATTAACTAAATTGAAAGAGACACTTAATGAGTTTGAAAGTTGGGTTTTAATCAGTTAATCAAAGTAACTAGGGTTTACGTGTTCCCCACAGGTTCATAACTTGATAATTCTAACTATAACAATTCTTTCCTAGTATCTTGCATGCAAAGTGATAAGTTATGTATTTCTAAATCCTTGGTCCGGCATCTAGAAAATCTCACTCCGCACCTTGGTCCGGCTACGTGTGTTGCTTTCCTAACCCTTATCGTTACCTCATATTAAGCATCGTATTCGATATTTGACTAAGTTACTACCTCGTACCAATCAATACTAGCCTATTAGATAGTATACACTAAATCTATGTTACTAATTCTTTTCTTATTATCTACCTCCTTGGTCCGGCTAGTAGCATTAAGGCGATTTCTAATGTTGATCATCCGTTAAAAAGACTTTTAAGCGAAAGAATTATTAATACATGCAAGACACTTTTCTAGAATTGTTATTTTAGCTAGGGTTTATCTCATTATTTGCCTATGGTTCCCACAACCCTAGTTATGGAGTTTAGTTACTCATAGCCATAAACACAATATTCAAATATATTAAATAAGAATTCATGTACTTACTTCAATGAGAAAGAATAAAGTCCAAAAGATTGCTTGATTAATCACCAAAAATCACTTGCAAGAATTCTCAAAGTAATCAAAAATCTCACGAAAAGTCTAATGATTATCGAGAATCTCACAATACAATGTTTACGAATACGGAGTTTCAACAATCTCAGAGTCTAACTATCAGGTGTCTAACCTCAAAAACGAGGTTTTTCGAACTATTTATAAAAATACAAAAACCTAATTAAACAAGAATTGTAATTGCTGGAAATCTGCCAAAACGCGGCTGGGTCGACGGACCACGCGACGGACCGTCGTGGTCATGACGGACCGTCGTGGACTCCGTTGTCCCATACTTGGTGCAATTTCTTCTGCTGCTCTCTTCATTCCCCTCAACGGCAAGTGTGACGGACCGTCATAGGCACAACGGTCCGTCGAGTGTCTCGTTTCAAAAGACTTTAACTCTTGGAATCTGGGTACTGGGATCACCTCTCTGATCTTCACGACGAACCTGCAGGACGGACCGTCATGACCATGACGGACCGTCACAAGCTTCGTAATCCCACACTTGTCAGACTTCCCCATCTTCCTTCAGCAGCTTCTCTACGCTGCCACCTACGGACCGTCACAGGCATGACGGACCGTCATAAGCTCCGTAGGTGGTCTCTTCTGCATTTCTCTCTCAAAATCTCCGCATTTGGCTTTGGACAGATTTCCTGCAAAACAAAGAGAAACTTGTATAAAAATTAGCACAAAAAGGGCTTTTGGACGCACTAAACTTAAGGAAAAAGCATTAATTATACCGTGAAACCACGGTATATCAGGCTTCAGTCAACCCACAGACGTGCATTTGTCTTGTCGATTGACACTGCCAAGGCATTGTCTCGACAACCTTGGGTCCTTCTTGTGGGCTTTTTTACGGGGACCTTTTAGAAGTCGTAACCCGGACGTTTCCTATGTATACAAAAATTAACAAGTTGTAGACCTCCCACATGAGTTTCACCCAAAATAAATATACGTAACACGTCCAAACAGTCTAGGCCCCATCAAGACACACTTGAGCGTCTTAAGGGCTAACTTTCAAACGTCTTAGATGTTCTTGGACGTTTGACATCCAAACTTCACGAAACTCTATATACTATCTACAAACATCATTATGAATCATTTCAAGACATCATATATCATTACATACAATATATATACACGTCTAGACACATAAGGCACATAGGTGACTAGTGGTCGAACGTCTTGGTCGTCCATTGACGTTTGACTTCCAATTCACCTAAAACTTTACTCACTGCCTATAAACCATATTATAATTTGTTGTAGGACCTTAGAACCTTAAAACTAACATGTTAGGATCTAGACACCCTAACTCATTTTTGGGGGTCTTACAATATACCCCACTTTGGAACATTCGTCCTCGAACGACACTTAGAACACTTTAATCACAACAAGGACTTCAATTCATCTTAGAGCAGTTCATCACATTTATAACATTATCACATAGAATTAAATGCATACAAGAAATAAAAACTTACATTCACTCACTATTTAATGCATCAAACACAAAGGCTCTTATAATGTTCATAGGAGGAACATCCTTCACCTAATCATGACATTGTCACTATACTTCAATTATTAAGAGCTCATTTTGCAACTATTATTTAAGTCACACTTAGGCAGATTTCAACAATACTCAAGAAGCAATTAGGCATTCGTACTTCAATGCACGTAGACTTGAGTTAATTGAATCAACAAAGATCTTTATTAATTATACCTAGTGCCATGAAGGTCATACTCAACCATACCATGTTTAGTACTCACCTTCACACTAAGCATCATTTGAGAAGTATCACACAAATCATAGGCACACACATGAACACTTAGCTAAACATGCTTTCATCTTTTAAGAGTTAGCCTACAATCATGTTTCCCAAATCATACAAGTCACATAATTTTCAAGAGACTCAACATATTTCATTTTAAAGAAACTCAACTTTTCATTATAAGGCTAAACATTACAACTCACAAGTGACTATTACCATGTTCCTTACCTTATCTCACGAAGTTAAATGCCCAAGTAGCATATCAAGATGCAAATCAACATGAGAAAACATGGATTTTGTCAAAACATTTCTTTCATGCACTTTGGAATCTTCACAATATCTTTAAGGTAATGCCAATCAATACATACAAAACATATAAAGGTCATGCAATTCATACTTGAGACAAGACTTCTATCATGAACAAGTTTACAAAAAAAATCATTAGTTTCAAGTTCAAGTAAGAAATGAATGCCTAGGTAGAAAATATGTACAACCTTACTACTCCATCACCATCCCCCACTTAGGGTAGACCCAATTAAGAACAAATTAATCCAACCTTAAGAGGAACTTAACTTAACAACCTTTATTTTTCATCACTTAAAAGTGATTTACTACTTAAAAAGAATTAACAGTAGGTTATCATCATAACACCAAGGTATTCTAAACTCTATCATTTTAGGAAAATTATTCTCCAATTACCAAGTCACGTCATACCATTTAACCACCTAAGGTTTTCATAAAATACAATGGACATCGAAGTCATACATGATTAGGGGAAACAATAGAATAGACTTAGTCTTAAGGACTCTTTCTTTTCTTTCAAAATTAAAGTAAGGTAACTTGTGGGTCAATCAAACCCACATATTCACCCTACAATGATAGGAATACTACTCTTAATTCTAGGGAAAACATCAATTCTGTAACATCAAGGGACTCACAACACAATAAGAAGGTAGAAACAAATTCATAACTCATCATGTCATAATACTCTTGTTCTTTATTCCAAATAGCAAATCTCCTTTTTACTTTCATTATCATGTTCATACGCATCAATTCTATACACATTTAAACAACTTCCAATCAAAGAATAATTTAGTTGATTTCTCAAAAATATCACAGTAAGCTGACAAGTATTACAATGGACATGTTTCCATTGACAAAAATGCAACATCTAGGCAATTGATGGAAAATCATGACGATAGGAGATACAAAAATTTACATAGACAAGCATACTATCATCACACCTAGGATGAAGTCTATACAAAGTACTCCAATCCATACTAGGTAACTTATCAAGGAACACATATATACAAAAGGAAACATTGAAAACCTTTAAGTACAAAATCTTAGGGTAGCATGCTTCTTTATGTAGTCACTAAACATTTGAAGTTCAAATCATATGATAAGGCTACCATCATGCAAAACCGTATAGTAACACATAATTCCCAAAAGAAACTCATGTAAACCATAATAACTTCTAACATGCTTTAATTATATCATGACAAACATTTCTCACTATAACATGCTATTTCACAAAAATCTCAAATATAGCCATAATTGGCATCACATCATCAAAACAGGCAAAAATTCACCTTCATTCATACTCATTCAACCATAAAACTAAGATAAACATTTAAATTCACTTTTTTCCCTCAAGTAAAGAGAACAATCTCATCCAAGCAATTACATCTAAAAAGACCACCGGAAAAGAAAACATAAGAGAGAGATCTTATAGAGTTAAGTTCTATGGCACGATATGAGAATGATGAAGAAGGGAAACTCTATAGTCTTATAGCCTCTCGTACCATTTGATATGTCGCGACTCACCACCAATGTTACAAGACTCTACTAGACGTGGCAAGATGAAACTTCTTGGACCCTAAACCACATACAAAACCTTGATCTGATACCACATTTGTCACAACGGGGGAACACTCCCTAGAAATAACATGGCTTACTTGACCTCTCGAAGGTCTTATACAAGCCCATAGTTATCATTAATTGCATTGTCATAGTAAATTTAGCGGAAAATTTAAAACTTTACATATCACATCATATGCTAGAAACATCACTTAATATATATATATATATATATAATAAC
>NC_028646.1:14951650-14975803 GCF_001406875.1 Solanum pennellii | reverse complement strand
TATATATATATATATATATATATAAAATAACTCATAATACATATTTAGACCCTAAGTCTTTTTGCCATCTTAGACTCAACAACATTAGAATACATTAGGGACACACCTATTAAAACATAAGACATAACAATGTTTAATACACTTTACAGTAAGTAAACATTAGGACATCCTTGGACTTAAGGATTCCTTTCGTTGAGCTTAAGAATCATATATCAAGTTCCTCAATCATATCGACATCCTTTAAGCATCCATGACCAACACTTTGTGTAAAAAGTAGAGAAGAATGGGATTATTACAATAATCCACTAAGTATGGCAACCATGCAAAAACATGTATTTAAAAGGGACATTTTCTTTAAATCATACTTCATGCCTTTTTGAGTAAATCTTTATAAAACCTCTATCCAATAACATTGATATCATTCACATACTTCATATAAACATATTCAAAGGACAAAAATCATATAAGATCACATATAGAGTTTATGACATTTTGAAGTCACCTTACAGTGAGCTAATTTTCCTTAATAGTGAACTATCTTCTCTTTTATTCAATAACCTTCCAAGTAACCCTCTAGTGATATAGGGTGCAATGCATCACCTTACGGTCACAAAAAAAGCATACATAAAACCTACATAAGCCAAAACACATATCATTATATAAGCATAATACATCAAAGACACATTTAAGTCAAGACTCCTTAGGCTTTACAATAAGATACACCAATTTACAAATATATTTACTTCCATTCATATGCATCATTATAAGACATTGTACATGACCCAATCTTATTCTACACGTGCAATAAACATATGAATCCCCATACCCCCATACATTCTTAGTAAACCCTTGATGGGACCACAAACATTAGCATTCAATACATACCTCAACATAACACATAAGGACAACTCCATTCATATCAACAATCTTCATCATATAGTCATTAAGACTCACAGAGTGCATATAAGGATAAGACGATATTACATAGACTCATATCATGCACATCTTCATGATAAATAGACAAATACTACCATGCCATGCATAAAGACATACTCATAATCACACACTTTATGTCACCTTCCTAGTAATTCCTAAGGAGCTACTAGTGCAATGTGTAGATGGGTTCATTACTTCCACCTATACTAAGTAACCTCCCTTAAGCCCTCCTAGTTAGGATCCTATTCTTTTACTTCCATTGTCCATTTTACTTTAAGGAAACTATAGACTTAACAGACACTAAGACCATGGGTACTAAACATGGAATTTGGTGTTTTCCCCTCACACAAAAAAGAGGGCATCTTACTTGCCAAGGTAAGACATGAGTATCATACTAGCATCTTAGGTGATATCACTTGCTAGATCCTATGTGGAAAACATAGTTTATGGAACTAATAGATAGGTATTCTCCATATACATACCACTTGGCAATTGGGGCCTCCTCTAATGGGAATCCATTGGATGAGTATCCCTCTTTGGGGAGTCAACACCCCTTGTACGATTATAGGGAGAATCTTCCTCTACGGGAAGTCATCACCTTCCATTTTCAAGTTTACTCAGTGCTAATCTAAGTTCCCTTTATTGAAAAGTCATTATTACATTAGTTTATCAAATATAGGCTTAGGATATTCATCACCTCATATGCTTAGCTCATTGGTCATAGATTAGAAGTCCTTTCATCAACCTATATCATGTCAAAAATCCTTTCACATGGACATAGCATATATCATTAGCTTTATCTAGTTTAGGATACACTTGAGCACACCTTTCAAGGATCATCTATTGACTAGATCATGTGTGTATGTGTATACATATATGTGAGCAAACCTGTCACATAACACATAAAGGTCACACATGTTCATATATCAATGCATAAGTCTATATGTGTACCTATATGAGCAATCCTTTCATATCAACAATCCAAGACACTATGCACATTCAGACTTCATCATATAATATACTTCATCATATCATATTCTTAACATCATAGAATATATTTTAGCTTTACATCATATATAGCATTATAATACCTCATCATAGGCAGCAAGTACATATAACCTTAACATAGCCATTTACATGCTATAACAATAGTAACATCAGGCACAAGTTACACATAAGGTGATCATCATAACAAATCCTTCATATAATAATCAATTTGCCATCAAGGCCATGGTCAACACAAATGTAATGACAATAAACTAAACACCGCCACCATAAGTGGACCATACCATACAATGCCATACAAGGCTTCATCAACATTACTATAAAGAAAGTAGAGGAGATAAGCATTCTTACCAATTTATCACACTTTGATCATCATTGATCAATACACCTTGTTTATAAATAATTCATGTATAGGAAAGTATATAGATGTACTTTAATCATAAAAGAAACCATGTATAAGTTGCCACAAGATCATGCTATAATATAATACAAGGCATCTCACATGTACTAGAAGGTAGAGAGTCTTAGATCACTTACTAATATGAGTTACTTTGATTAACATATCTAACATTCATAATGTACCAATATTGCAAACTTACAGCAGTAGCTAAAGTCATATAAATCACGGCTAATTCATGCTTCATCAAACCTAGAACTTAGATTTCATCATGTACATAACATTGTCAATCCATACACTAGAAGAACCTAGATCAATTCATGTAAGTCTTATATTAAATTTATCATCAAGGATTTGTATCCACCATTAATCCATAATATCAACTTAAGGTAGTAGCTAAATGATGCTTTGCATAATTGAAATCTTACACAATTTGTTGTAATCAAAATCATTGTAACACATTGAAATATAGGCTATTCATACTCAACTCTTCATACATTGATCCTCAAGGATTCTTCATCATCTATTCATAATCAATTTAGGTAAAAAAATAGTAGATATAACCATTTCAACATAATAGAATCACAATTCAATCGATAACAAGTCATGATCACAATGCCTACACATAGACTAAATCAAGACTTTGAAGGGAGCATGAGTTCATCGTGCAATTGGATCAAAATTCACGTTACAATCAACATGTTAACTTCAATTCATCATTAGGAAGCCTTTAAAAACATTTTGAGAAAGAAATCATGGCTAGATTAAAGAAGAAGATATTTGATCATATTTTCTCTTTGAAAACTTTGAGATAAAATCTCTAGATGGAAGGATAACTAGAGATGAAAGATCACCATAATTTTATATTCATTAAAACCTTTAGAATTGATGAAAAAACCATAGTAATCCATGTTATAAGATGCTCTTGAGCTTCAACAACAATGGAGGTTTCTAGGGAGAAGATTTTTGGAGGGAAAGGTTTAATTCGTGTAGAAGGGATTGGGAATGGGTTGTTCACGTGTTTGATCCCTTATATACACCCAAAAATAGGTAAATTAATCAATAAGAGGCAGTTTAGGACGTGGGGTGAATTTCCCATTCACCCCTTCATAAAACAGTGCGCAAGGAAGCAGTTAGAGGCCACCATCGATGGACCCAATCGACAGGGCGTTGGTCCATCGACGGGCAATTGAGTGCCCTCCATCGACTTGGTTTGAGGCTGTCAAGTGGCCAAGACTTCCCCAGGATAAGTTAACATCAAAGCTTTCCCGTCGACGGGGCTTCAGTCAAACCACGGACCGTGCATTGGTCTCGTCGATTGAACTGCCAAGGCAGTGTCTCGACAGCCTTGGGTCCTTCTTGTGGGCCTATTTGTGAGGCCCTTTAGAAATCATACCCGGATGTTTCCAACATTAATACAAAACATAACAAGTTGTAGACCTACCACATGATTTTCACCCAAACAAATACACGAAACACGTCCAAACAGTCAAGGCCCCATCAAGACACACTTGAGCGTCTAAAGGGCTAACTTTCGGACGTGTTAGACGTTTCACCTCCAAACTTCACGAAAATCCATATAGTGTATATAAACATTATTTTAAATAATTTTAAGACTTCGTAATATAATTACATACAATATATATACACGTCTAGACACATGAGGCAAATAGGTGACTAGTCGTCGAACGTCTTGGTTGTCCCTTGATGTTTGACTTCCAATTCACCTCAAACTTTACACATTTCCTATAAACCATATTATATATCATTTTAGGACCATAGAAGAATAATACGAACATGTTAGGATCTAGACACCCTAACTCATTTTGGGGGTCTTACAATATCCCCCACTTGGGAGTATTTGTCCTTGAATGACACTTAGAACACTTTAATCACAACAAGGACTTCAATGTATTTTAGAGCAGTTCATCAAATTTATATCATTATCACATAGAACTAAATACACACAAGCAAAAAAAACTTCTATTCACTCACTTTTTAATGCATCAAACACAAAGGCTCTTATCATGTTCATGAGAGGAACATCCTTCTCCTAATCATCACATGGTCATTACACTTCAATTCATTAGGAGCTCATTTTTCAACTATTCTATAAGTCACACTTAGGCAGATTTAAACAACACTCAAGAAGAAAGTAGGCACTCATACTTCAATGCACATAGACTTGATTTAATTGAATCAACAAAGATCCTTATTAATTTGACCTAGTGCCGTGAAGGTCATACTCAACCATACAATTCTTAGTGGTGTCCATGGAGGAATGTCCTTCTCCTCAACACACTAACATGTTTTAAGAGTTCACACCTAAGCATAGTACAAGGTAAATTTCCTCTTAAAATGAGAAATTCTCAAGTTTAAAACCAAGGAATACTCATGGTTCCTTCCTAGTGAAGTCCAAATGGTAAGTCATACCAAGCACATCACAACAAATAGGAAGTAATTTCACAAAATGTCAATTTCCAACATAGTACTCACCTTCACAGTAAGCATCATTTGAGAAGTATCACAGAAATCATAGGCACACACATGAACACTTAGCTAAACATACTTTCATCTTTTAAGAGTTAGCCTACAATCATGTTTTCCAAATCAAACAAGTCACATAATTTTCAAGAGACTCAACATATTTTATTTTAAAGAGACTCAACTTTTCATTATAAGGCTAAACATTACAACTCACAAGGGACTATTACCATGTTCCTTACCTTATCTCATGAAGTCAAACGCCCAGTAGCATATCAAAATGCAAATCAACATGAGAAAACATGATTTTGTCAAAACTTTTCTTTCATGCACTTTGGAATCTTCACAATATCTTTAAGGTAATGCAAATCAATACATACCAAACATATAAACATCATGCAATTCGTACTTAAGACAAGGCTTCTATCATGAACAAATTTACGAAAAAATTCATTAGTTTCAAGTTCAAGTAAGAAGAGAAGGTCTAGGTAGAAAATACCTACAACCTTACTACTCCATAACTATCCCCCACTTAGGGTACACCCAATTAAGACCAACTTAACCAAACCTTAAGAGGATCTTAACTTAACATCCTTCATTTTTCATCACTTAAAAGTGATTTACTACATAGATTTTACAATAAGTTAACATAGGAACACCATGGTATTCTAAACCCTATCATTTTAGGCAAATTATCCTCCAATTACCAAGTCACGTCATACCATTTAACTACATTAGGTTTTCATATAATACAATGGACACCAAAGTCATACTTGATTAGGGGAAACAATAGAATAGACTTAGTCTTAAGGACTTTCTTTTCTTTAAAAATAAAGTTAGGTAACTTCTGGGTCAATTAAACCCACATCATCACCCTACAATGATAAGATACTACCCTTAATTCTAGGGAAAACATCAATTCCGCAACATCAGGGGACTCACAACACAATAAGAAAGTAGAAACCAATCCACAACTCATCATGCCATAAGACTCTTCTTCTTATTTCCAAATAGAAAATCTCCTTTTTACATTCATTATCATGTTCATATGCATAAATTCTATGCACATTTCAACAACTTCAAATCAAAGAACAATTTAGTTAATTTCTCAAATTTATCACAGTAAGCTTCCAAGTATTACAGTGAACATGCTTCAATTCCAAAAAAATGCAACATCTAGGCAATTGATGGAAAATCATAACAATAGGAGATACAAAACTTTACCAAGACAAGTATACTATCATCACACCTAGTATCAAGTCTACAAGGACTCCAATCAATACTAGGCAACTTATAAAGGACCACATATATAAAAAGGAAACATTGAACACCTTTAAGTACAAAATCTTAGGGTACCATGCTTCCATATGTAGTCACTAAGCATTTCAAGTTCAAATCATGTCATATGGCTACCATCATGAAAAACCATATAGTAACACATTATTACTAAAAGAAACTTATGTCAACCATAATAACTTCTAACATGCTTTAATTATATCATGACATACATTTCTCAATATAACATGCTATTTAACAAAAATGTCATATATCGCCATAATTTGCATCACATCATCAAAACATGCCAAAATTATCTTTCACACTTACTCATTCAACCATAAAACTAATATAAACATTTAAACTCGTCTTTTTTTCCCTCTAGCATAGAGAACAATCTCATCCAAGCAATCACATCTAAAAAGACCACCGGAGAAGAAAACATAAGAGAGAGATCTTATAGAGTTAAGTTTCTATGGCACGATATGATAATCATGAAAAAGGGAAACTCTATTGTCCAATAGCCTCTCATACCATTTGATGTGTCGCGCCTCACCACCAATGAAACGAGACTTTACTAGACGTGGCAATATGAGACTTCTTTGACCCTAAACCACTTTTAAAATCTTTATCTGATAGCATGTTTGTCACAACCGGGGAGCACCCTCTAGAAGTAACATGGCTTGCTTGACCTCTTTGAGGCCTTATACAAGTCCATAGTTATGATTCATCGCATTGTCATAGTAAATTTAGCAGAAAATTTAAAACTTTTAAACCACATCATATGCTAGAAACATCAATTCATATATATATAAAATATAAGTCATAATACATATTCATACCCTAAGTATCTTTGCCATCTTAGACTTAACAACATTAAAATATATTAAGGACACGCCCCTTAAAACATAAGACCTAACTATATAATATTTAATGCACTTTACAGTAAGTAAACATTAGGACATCCTTGGACTTAAGGTTTCCTTTCCTTGAGCTTAGGAATCACATATCAAGCTCCTCAATGATTTAGACATCCTTAAGCATCCATAACCTATACTTTGTGTAACAAGTAGAGAAGAATGGGATTAGTACAACAATGCACTGAGTATGGCAACCATGTAAAAACATGCATTTAAAAGAGACGTTTTTTTGAAATCACACTTCATGCCTTTTTGAGTAAATCTTTATAAAACCTTTATCCAATAACATTGATATAATTCACATACTTCATATAAACATTTTCAAAGGCCAAACATCATATATGATCACATATAGAATTTATGACATTTTCAAGTCACATTACAGTGAGCTAATTTTCCTTAACAGTGAACTATCTTCTCTTTAATTCATTAACCTCTCAAGTAACCCTCTAGTGATATTTGGTGCAATTCATCACCTTAAGGTCATAATAAAGCATACAACCTACATAAGCCAACACATATCATTATATAAGCATTATACATTAAAGACACATTTAAGTCAAGACTCCTTAGGCTTTACAGTAAGCTACAATAATTTACACATATATTTACTTCCTTTCATATACATCATTATAAGACCTTGTCCATGATCCCATATTATTCTACTAGTGCAATGAACATATGAAGCCCTATAACCCCATACATTCTTAGTAAACCCTTAATGAGATCACAAACCTTAGCATTCAATTCATACCTCAACATAACACATACGGACAACTCTAGTCATATTTAAAATCTTCATCATATAGTCATTAAGACTCACACAGTGCATATAAGGATAAAACCATATCACATAGACTCATACCATGCACATCTTGATGACAAATAGTCAAATACTACCATGCCATGCATAAATACATACTCATAATCATACACTTTAGGTCACCTTCTAGGACTTCCTAAGGAGCTACTTGTGCAATGTATAGATTGGTTCATTACTTCCACCCTATAATAAGTAACCTCCCTTAAACCCTCCTAGTTAGGATCCTATTCTTTTACTTCCATCGTCCTTTACTTTAGGAAACTATAGACTTAACCGACACTAAGACCATGGGTGGTAAACATGGAATTTGGTGTTGTCCCCTTACACCAAAAGAGTGCATCTTACTTGCCAAGGCAAGACATGAGTATCATACTAGCATCTCAGGTGATATCACTTGTTAGATCCTATGTGGCAAGCATAGTTTATGGAACTAAAGGATAGGTATTCTCCCTCTAGATACCATTTGGCAATTGGGGTCTCATCTCATGGGAATACATTGGATGAGTATCCTTCTATGGGGAGTCAACTCACGTTGTACGATTATGAGGTGAATCTTAATCTATGGAAAGTCATCACCTCCCATTGTCAAGTTCACTCAGTGCTAAGCTAAGTTTCCTTTATTGAAAATCCATTATTACATTAATTTATAAAATATAGGCTAATCCGCTCATATGCTTAGCTCATAGGTCATAGATGAGAAGTCCTTTCATCCACTTATATCATGTCAGAAATCCTTTCACATGGACAGAGCATATATCATTAGCACTATCTAGTTTAGGATGCATTTAAGCACACCTCTCTAGGCTCCTTTATTGACTAGATCATCATTCATGTGTGTGTGTGTACATATCTGTGAGCAAACCTTTCACATAACACATAAAGGTCACACATGTTTATATATCAATGCATAAGTCTATATGTGTACCTATATGAGCAATCCTTTCATATCAACACTCCAAGACACTATGCACATTCATATCTTCATCATATCAATACTTAAAATCATAGCATATAAGTCATGTTCATAACATGTTCATACAATCCTATGCATGTCCTTAGAAGACCAGCCTAAGTACTATCCCATCAAGGTGCACATATGCAATGCATAGTAAAAGTCCCATACCCTTGCCTATTCTAGTACGCCTATCAAGTCATCCTAGTGAATGATACATCACATAACCTCATGGAATGGTTAGCATAGAATAAGACTCATTTATTTAAGACTTACAACATTCTTACAGTAAGCTTTAGTCTTTATATACCTATTTTAGCTTTATATAACATATAGCATTATAAGACCTGATCATAGGCAGCAAGTACATATAACCTTAACATAGCCATTTACATTCTCATAACAATAGTAACATCACCTAGATTCACAGCTAGAGAAGAAGACTAGGCACAAGTTACACATCAGGTGATCATCATAACCAATCCTTCATATAATCATTAATTTGCCCTCAAGGCCATGGTCAACACATATATAATGACGATAAACTAAACACCGTCACGATAAGTGGACCATACCTCACAATTCCATACAACGCTTCATTAACATTACTTTAAAGAAAGTAGAGGAGATAAGCATTCTTACCAATTTCTCACCCTTTGATCATCATTGATCAATACACCGTGTTTATCAACAATTCATATATAGGGTAGTAGCTATATGTGTAACACCCCGTATCCAAAAAATACTAAAAATCAGTTTTTCAGAAAATCTGCAGGTGCAATTAATGGTGGCCATCGATGAACCGTAGTTTTACCCACGGTCCGTCCTGCACGTCCAATGATGGAGACAGAAAACCCCAAAATCTCATCCTAGAAAAATTTAATTGAGTGTCGAACGATGGACGGACCTACGGTCCGTAGTTCAGATTACAATTCATAGTATACATCCGTCGATCAACACCCCATTTACCCATTATCTGATTTGAACCATGATTGACGATCACGGATCGACATTTGATCTACGGTCTGTAGGTTGAAATTAACAGACAGTTAGGGAGGAATGCAATTAGGTCCACTTCAATTAATAATAACTCTTATCACAAAATGAATTAGGTGTCCCATGACATACCAACAAATAGATAATGAAGTTATCTTTCCATATCAATCGACTGTGCTAAAATCAGACCTCCAGTAAAAAGTTATGTCCATTTTAGTAAAGGTCTGTTGAACAGACCCTACCTACGGACCTAAACCTCGGACAGTTGATTGAACGACGGCCCATCAGTCCAGGTCGTCGTTTGTTCCAACAGCAATTAACTCAGGGGTATTTTGGTCTTTTCTCACTTTATATAAACCCTAATATACGTCATTTTGACCCTAAATCATCAGATTTTAGTCAGTTTAAGCCTACAAACATAACTAAAACTTACGTAAGTCAAATCATTAATGAAAAACTTAGAAAATTAGAAGCTAGAAAGGGGAAAAAGGCGAAGAACCCTAGTTCAAGAACACAACAAGGTTCCAGCAGTTCCAGCCCAAAATTTGAATATTTCTCCATAAATTTTATCTCCAGGCATGTGGAATTTCACTAGTGGGTTCCTTTCACCCATTAGATCCCTAGTTTTCAGTCAGATTCTTGATTCTCATATAATAATTAGACCTAGGGTTTCTAGAACTTCAATAGAACTTCATGAATTAATTTTTTATATGTTCCAAATCAGTTTTCCATGTTATTATTCAGTTTATCACATAAATTTCAGAACCCTAGCTATGTGTTTCTTTAGTTCTTGAATTACACATGCTAGGTAAAGATGTTTTAGTTATTCAGTTATACATGCCTCAGTCATTAATACATCATTATCAGATAAATGTTGCATTCCCAATTTGCATGATCAGTTTTGAGATATCCAACATTTACAGAAAATTCAGACATAATTATTTAACCACATAAATCAATGAGAGTAGCATAATACCGAGTTGGACTAGGGTTCAACATACCTAATAAGTCTCACAACTACTAGCCAAGTAGATTGTAAGTCCCCTTTGTGGGCATCAATTTCTTGATCACACAACATGCCTTTATATCTCTGGCAGGGTATATTGGGTCCTCTCATGGAGCATATACATCGGACTCCACATTTAGCTCATGTGGTTTTATTATCGGTTATTAGTAGCTCCAAATGTTCAGTCAAACTCTAATACATCGATAATATTTATAGTTCAGTTATCATTCAGTCTCAGCATGTTATAAAATTGGTCGTTGCATTCAGCTAAATCACAAATTTAGTATATCATGTTTAGATTACTATACTTTCTCTTATGCTTGTTCAGTTATGTTTTATTTCAGCTTTACTATATCCTACATGCTCAGTACCTTCAAGTACTGACGCATACGTGCGCACATCTTCTCGTGATGTAGATTCAGGTTCTCAGCATCCAGATCACACTTAGATCGATTCCCGATCTCTAATTCAACACATTTAGTGGTGAATCTTCATTCTCCGAGGACAGTAGTCATGATTTCATTTTAGTCTTTTAGTAATTTAGTTTTTGTTTCTGCTAGACTTAGCTTGGGCTTGTCACAGTATTTCTAGTCAATTAGAGGTTTATTTTAGACATAGTTAGTTTCAGCGTAGTATTGAGTTTATAACTTCTTCGTATTAAACTCATTAGTATTTCATTTACCTCAGTTATAGAATATGAGTATTCCCCACCTTTTTAGTTTAAATTATAATTTAGCTTCCGCGTTTAGTTTATTATCTTTAGTATGCTCATGATCATGCCAGCAGGGTTATCTTCGGATCACTTGTGGTCCTAGGTTTCGTGTCCGCGTCTCGGGGGTAGCTCTGGCCGTAACAAAACTTGGTATCAAGCACTAGGTTTAAGATTCCTTGGATTCCTAAAAATCCGCACTAAGTAGAGTCTTTTTCATGGGTGTGAAGTGCACCACATCTAATGAGAGGGACACTATAAATTTTTTTTGGAAAACTTCACTTTGTTGTTACTCTTATCATGCGTAAAGTATGATCTTATTCCATTCTAACTTGACGTTCTATGTTTCAGATCAGGCCTCCTCACAGAGATAACACTAGGAATGCGAATGCTAGGAATGCAAACACAGCTCCTCCAGTCCCAAATCAAGAAGTATCCAATCCTGAGTTCTGAAATACCATACAGATGTTGGCTCTGAGTATGACTATCCAGAAAAATTAGGTTAATGCTAATGTTAATGAAAATGGTGGATCAATAGCAGCAGAGGTCCGTGACTTTGTTATCATGAATCCGCCTGAGTTCTTGGGATCGTAAACTAATGAGGATTCTCAGAATTTCTTGGATGAGATCTAGAAGATCTTTGAGGTAATGCAAGTCACTTGGAATGATTGGGTTGAGTTGGCATCATACCAGTTAAAGGATGTTGCTCATATTTGGTACACTCAGTGGAAGAAGAATAGGGGTGCAAATGCAGATCCTATCACTTTGGATTGCTTTAGGGAGACTTTTCTCGATAGGTTTTTCTCAATAGAGTTGAGAGAAGCAAAGACTCAGGAATTCATGAACTTATGGCAGGGAAACATGATGGTCCAAGAGTATGGCCTGAATTTTAACCAACTCTCCAGGTATGCTCCTAACATGGTTGCCGACTCCAGGGCAGATGAATAAGTTCTTGTATGGAGTGTCGGATTTGGTCGAACCTGAGTGTAGAAATGCTATGTTATTGGGAGATATGAACATCTCTAGGGTTATGAATCATGCTCAGCAGGTTGAGGGTGATAAACTTAGGGTACAGGACAAGGAGAATAAGAAATCCATGACTGGGAACTATGAGTATTCTTAGCAGAAATTGGGTGGTGGAAGTCTCTCGCAGAGTCAGTAGAAGTTTTCAGCTTCAGCCCCTTTGTTTGCTAGAGTTCCATCCTCCAAGAACAGGTATGACCAGAAGGGTAGACACCACACTCTAAGTCTCAGGGAAGTGTTTCAGGCACCAAGACTTACCCCACTTGCCCTAAGTGTGGTAAGAACCATTCGGCCGAGTGTCTCGTAGGAAAAGAAGGATGTTTTGGATGCGACCAGTCTGTTCAAAGGTTGAGGGATTGTCCTTCTAGACAGGGTCAAGGAGGTAGAAATAGTGGAGCTCATTCTACGACATGAGCAGCACCAGCAAGTTGGCCGAGTCAGCAGAGTAACTCATCTGGTATAGGTGGCAGTCAGCATAAGAACAGGTTGTACGCTCTTCAGGCTCGCCAGCATCAGAAAGGTTCTCCTGATATAGTTACTGGTACGATACGAGTCTTTTACCTTGATATTTATGGATTTTTAGATCCAAGGGCTACTCTTTATTTTGTAACTCCTTACATAGCAATCCAATTCAGTGTTATTCCAGGAACTCCTTCAGGCCTTTCTCAGTATCTACTCCAATAGGTGATCAAATTATAACTAGATGGGTATATAGAAATCGCCCTGTCACAGTGTCTTAGAAAGTCACCTCAGTAGATTTTGTAGTGTTAGAAATGGTAGACTTCGATGTAATTCTAGGCATGGATTTGTACAAACCGGTTATGCCTTAATCAATTGTAGAACTAGGATTGTTCATTTTTTAGTTTCAAGATGAACCAACCTTAGAATGGAAAATAGTAGCTTAGCGCTTTTGGGTCGATTCGTTTCTTACCTTAAGGCCAGAAAGATAAGTTATAAGGGTTATCTCTATCATCTAGTTCGGGTTAAGGATTCTAGCTCCAAAACCCCAACTCTTGTGCCAGTTCCAATAGTTTGTGAGTTTCCAAAAGTGTTTCTAGAAGATCCTCCCAGAGTCCATCCCGAAAGGGAAATCGACTTTGGAATTAATCTCCTTCCAGATACCCAGCCTATTTTTACTCCTCCTTATAGAATGGCTCCAGCAGAGCTTAAGGAATTGAAAAAGAAGTTGAAATACCTTCTAAATAAGGGCTTTATCAGACAATTTATTTTACCATGGGGTGCACCAGTGTTGTTCGTAAAGAAGAAAGATGGTTATCTCAGAATATTCATTGATTATAGACAGTTGAACAAGGTCCCAATCAACAATAAGTATCCCATCCCCATGATTGATGACTTGTTTGACCATCTTCAGGGTGCTAGCTACTTCTCAAAGATAGACCTCAGATCGGGTTATCATCATCTTAGAGTCAGAGATAGTGACATTCCGAAAATAGCCTTAAGAACTCGGTATGGTCATTATGAATTTTTAGGTAAGTCGTTTGGACTAACCATTGCTCTTGCAGCTTTCATGGATTTGATGGATAGGGTGTTCAAGCAGTACTTGGAATTGCTCATTATCGTCTTTATTGATGATATCCTTATTTACTCTAGGAATGACGAAGAACATGCAAGTCATTGGAGAATTGTTCTACAGACTCTCAAGGATCGCTAGTTATTCGCAAAGTTTTGCAAATGTGAGTTTTGGTTGCAATCCGTTGCTTTCCTTGGTCACATTGTATCTAGCGAAGGGATTCGAGTGGATTCACAGAAGATAGAAGTAGTGAAACAATGTCCCAAACCTATCTCTGCTACAGATATCATAAGTTTCTTAGGTCTAGCGGGTTATTATATATAGTTCGTGGAAGGATTTTTATCCATAGCCTCACCATTGACTAGGTTAACTTAGAAGATGGTCAAGTTTCAATGGTCAGATGATTGTGAGAAAAGCTTTGCAGAATTGAAAACTAGATTGACTACAACTCATGTCTTGACTCTACGAGAGGGTTTGGATGGTTATGTGATCTATTGTGACGCATCCATAGTTGGCCTAGGTTGTGTGTTGATGCAGCGAGATAAGGTTATAGCTTATGCTTCTAGACAACTTAAGGTGCATGAGAAGAATTATCCAACTCATTACCTCGAGCTTGCAGCAGTAGTATTTGCACTCATGATATGGAGACACTGCTTGTATGGTGTTCATATAGATGTGTTCAGTGATCATAAGAGCCTTTAGTATGTGTTAACCCTGAAAGAGTTGAATCTTCGATAGAGGAGATGACCTCAGTTCCTTAAGAATTATGATATGAGTGTGCATTATCATCCTGGTAAGGAGAATGTAGTAGCAGATGCTCTTAGAATATTATCTATGGGAAGTGTAGCCCATGTTGAGAAAGAAAGAAAGGAACTAGTGAAGGATGTTCACAAGCTTGCTCGCTTGGGAGTTCGCCTTATGAGCATATCAGATAGTGGTGTAACGAGGCAGAATATTATTTGGTAATGGAAGTTAAGGAAAATCAAGACAATGATCCAATCTTGCTTGAACTTAAGGGTGCAGTCCATAATCAAAGAGTGGAGGTTTTCACCCAAGGGGGAGATGGTGTACTTCGCTACCAGGGTAGATTGTGTGTTCTTGATGTGGGTGAGTAGAGAAAGCATATCCTTGCAGAAGCCCATAACTCAAGATATTCTACTCATCCAGGTGCCACTATGATGTACCGCGACTTGCAGGAAGTCTATTGGTGGAATGGCATGAAGAGGAATATTGAAGATTTTGTGAGTAGGTGCCCCAATTGCCAGTAAGTCAAGGTAGAACATTAGAAACCAGGAAGTATGACTCAAGAGATTGATTGGATGAGCATCCCTTTGGGGAGTCAACCCCCCTTGTAGGATTATAGGGTGAATCTTTCTCTTTGGGAAGTCATCACCTCCCATTATCAAGTTCACTCTGTGTTAAGCTAAGTTCCCTTTATTGAAAAGTCATTATTTCATTACTTTATAAAATATAGGCTTAGAAGATTCACCCCCTCATATGCTTAGCTCATAGGTCATAGATGAAAAGTTTTATCATCAACCTATATCATGTGAGAAATCCTTTCACATTGACATAGCATATATCATTAGAACTATCTAGTTTAGGATACACTTGAGCACACCTTTCAAGGATCCTCTACTGACTAGATCATCATTCAAGTGTGTGTGTATGCATACATATATGCGAGCAAACCTTTCACATAACACATAAAGGTCACACATGTTCATATATCAACGCATAAGTCTATATGTGTGCCTATGTGAGCAATCCTTTTATATCAACACTCCAAGACACTATGCACATTCATACTTCATCATATCATATACTTAACATCATAGCATATAAGTCATGTCCATAACATGTTCATACAATCCTATGCATGTCCTTAGAAGACCAACCTAGGAACCATCCCATCAAGGGGGACATGTGCAATTCATAGTCAAAGTCCCATACCTTTGCCTATGCTAGTACATCTATCAAGTCATTCTAGTGAATGAAACATCACACAATATCATTAAATGGTTATCATAGCATAAGACTCATTTGTTTAGGACTTACAACATTATTACTGTAAGCTTTAGTCTTTATATACCTATCTTAGCTTTAAATCACATATAGCATTATAAGACCTGATCATAGGCAGCAAGTACATATAACCTTAACATAACCATTTACATGCTCATAACAATAGTAACATCATCTAGATTCACAACTAGAGAAGAAAACTAGGCACAAGTTACACATAAGGTGATCATCATAAACAATACTTCATATAATCATCAATTTGCCTTCAAGTCCATGGTCAACACATATATAATGACAATAAACTAAACACCGCCACCATAAGTGGACCATACCACACAATTCTGTACAAGGCTTCATCAACATTAATATAAAGAAACTAGAGGAGATAAGAATTCTTACCAATTTCTCACATTTGAATCATCATTGATCAATCTACCTTGTTTATCAACAATTCATATATATGGCAGTAGCTATATGTACTTTAATCATAAAAGAAAACATGTATAAGTTGCTAAAAGATCATGCTATAATATAATACAAGGCATCTCACATGTACTAGAAGGTAGAGAGTCTTAGATCACTTACTAATATGTTTTACTTTGATTACCATAGCTAACATTCATAATACACCAATAATGCCAACTTAGGGCAGTAGCTAAAGTCATATAAATCACGTCTAATTCATGCTTAGAACTTAGATTTAATCATGTACATAAAATTGTCAATCCATAGACTAGAAGATTCTAGATCAATTCATGTAAGTCATTATTTAATTGATCATCAAGGATTTATACCCACCGTTCATCCCATACTATTAACTTAAGGCAGTAGATACAATGATGCTTTGCATAATTGAAATCTTACACAATTTGTTATAATCGCTATAACACATAGAAACATAAGCTATTCATACTCAAATCTTCATACATTGATCCTCACGGATCCTTCATCATCAATTCATAATTAATTTACATAAACAATTGTAGATATACCCAATTTGACGCAAAATCACAATTCAATCGATAACAAGTCATGATCACAATGCCCACACATAGGCTAAATCAAGACTTTGAAGGGAGCATGGGTTCATCATCGATTAGATAAAAATTCACATTACAATCAACATGTTAACTTAATTCATCATCAGGAAGCCTTTAAAAATATTTTGATAAGAACCCATGGCTAGATTAAAGAAGAAGAGATTTGATCATATTTTCTCTTTGAAAACTTTGATATTAACTCTTTAGATGGAACGATAACTAGAGATGAAGGAACACCATACCTTTATATTCATGAAAGCCTTTAAAACATGATGAAGAAACCATAGGAATCCATGCTCCAAGATTTTCTTGAGCTTCAACAACAATGGAGATTTCTAGGGAGAAAATTTTTGGAGTGAAAGGTTTAATTCATGTAGACGGGATTGGGAATGGGTTTTTTACGTGTTTGATCCTTTATATACACCCAAAAATAGGTAAATTAATAAATTAGAGTCACGTTAGGACGGGGGGTGAATTTCCCATTCACCCTTTAATAAAATAGTGCGCAAGGCAGCTATTTTAGGCCACCATCGACGGACTTAATCGACTGCGCATTGGTCCATTGACGGGCCGTTCAGTGCCCTCCATCGACTGGGTCTAAGTCTTTCAAGTGGCCAAGCCTTCCCCAGGTTAAGTGACTATTGATGCCTCCCCATCGACGGGTCGTCAGTCAACCCACGGACCGTGCACTGGTCTTGTCGATTGACACTGCCAAGGCAGTGCCTTGAAAGCCTTGCGTCCTTCTTGTGGGCCCTTTTGCGGTTCCCTTTAGAATTCGTGCTCATACGTTTCCAATGTAAATACAAACCTTAACAGGTTTTAGACCTCCCACATGAATTTCGCCCAAAACAAATACACGTAAAACGTCCATACATGCTAGGCCCCATCAAGACACACTTGAGAGTCTTAATTGTTATATAGGCATTTGATGGTTAATAGAGGTTATGATCTTATAGAAACACCTAATTATTGGAGTGACTAAGAATTAAGTGTCGGTATGAGGTTATGATGGTTTTGAATATTAGTTGAAATGTGGTGTCTGAAAGATTACATGGAGTTGATATTGTACGTGATTCAATAATTTTTTTATTGATGGAAATTAATTTTACATTTTAAATTAGAGTTATCATTCTTGGGTGGGACCCGTATCTGTCATGAAATGCATATTTTGAAAGAGAGAGAGACATACCTTAAAAAATTTGGACGCGATAATCTGTATATACTAGTGACATTTTGAGAGTAAGGTAATGGTTGGTGTAGTATGATGTTTGTTATTATTAAGAGTGTTAGCTTCAATGGAGTACTGTGAAAAGTATGTGAGGTTTATAAATTGAGAATTTGTAATATTGTGATGGGGATCAGACTGGTTGATTCTGGGTGGCTCAAACTCGATAGATGGAGTAAGATTATGGAATTGTATTTATATGAGCACTATGAATGAGTATCTTGTGGTATTCAACCTTGCCTTTTTATATTCTTATTGAACAACTGCTTCAATTGGGACATGTTCTATAGTATGATCCACTTTCTCCATTTGTGTGTGTACAGATCCAGTGATTGTCCTATTAGTAAAGTGACATTCTTGGGTAAAGTTGGTCATTTCAGTTATGACAGATTTGGTGTTGTTTGGGATAGTTGAAGTATATCAATAGTTCTACACTCAAAACCTTACTTAAGAGAACTTATATAAGAGCTATGAAGAGCTTCAATTATCTTAGAGTGTTGTTAGAGTCTCTGCATTTTGAAGGTTTATCGCTTGTTGGGTGTTTACTTGATCATTTATTTTCTTGTAATAAGTTTTATTATCTCTTGATTAGTACTTGATGTCTAAAGATCTAATTTTTATAACTTTAGCTCGTGAAAGATTGTGTTGTGAAAAAGAAATCTTGTGCATCATGAGTATATGGTGGTTGGTTAAGGTTCACTTCTGGTTATATTCGGTATCAGTTCAGAATATTATCTTGTTGGTGTTAGAAATGACTCGCCATGATGTTTGTGCTATGGTCCAATGGGTTTCACTTTAGATTGAGTTCATAAGTTAGTTTGTGGCTTGATAATCACTCCTGACTTGTAGATCATCAAAGTTTGATTTGAAAGTTTAGTTTTTAGTAGTTGATCTTGGTGGAATGGTCTTAAGGAGCAACTCACTTAAAGAGATAAATTCAAATGAGTAGGTCATAACTTAGACTTTTTGTAACTTCGGTTATTCTTCCCTCTTCTTCTTATGTTCAAAGACGAACATGATTTTTAGTGATGGATAATGTAATGTCCGAGAAACTATTTTTGAAAACTTTTATGGAATTATTGTTTTACCCCTTTTGATAGTTATTTTCAATCAGTGGTTGGAAGTGGGTTTGTAAATTTAAATTATTTATTTAGCTATAGTTATTTAATTAACGAATATTTATTAATTAATTTAGTTACTTTAATTAAAATTTATTTTAAGTAATTAATTTTAGTTGGTGGCTAATGGGCTAAGTCCATAAAAATGGTTTAAAAACTGAATTTAAGTACGAGGGTCTAATATTTGTAAACCATAAATTAGTGAGACCAAAGTAACTTCCGGGAAGGAAGACTTCGAGGCGACACAGTCTAAGGGACGACTCTGTTCAGTGACATGCATATGTAATTGTATAGTTCCACTCCCTGATGAATAAGGTAGGTATAGAAATTATTATTATTATATATATTAATTTGGAAGAAGTGGGTTGCACATTATTGCAGTGAATATGAGGTTATTTCCTTTGTAATTATTGACAGAGGTTAGAATTAGAGACAAATTACTCATGTGCTACGTGGGGGAATACAACTTGATGGGTAAGAAAGTAGTAGTAAAGAATTGATATTCTTCTGTGAATATAACTTGATTGTAATGAGTATTAAACAATTTATTTATTTTTTGTCGTTGAAGTTATGTAAGCGGTAAAGTGCATGTGTTTTGAGGTTATTATTTTTTTTTAGATTTTGGTTTTAATAATGGTTTATAAGCGGTTAGTTTTCAAGTTTTACTTAATTGAGATATTTAATTAAATATTGGGTGCATGATATCATATGAATATCATTATATTTATGATATTTGGAAAAATTGGAGTTTAACTCTATGCTTGAAATTCGGAAAACATGAGAATTGATATGTAAATTGACACAAAAATTAGGAACTAACTTATAAATTGAGTGAGTTTTTGGATCTAGGCTTGACCTATAGTAATATGAGTATTGTTAATTTCGAAATCTTATTGTGATTATTAATGTAAATAGATTTCTTTGAGCTGGAAGTACAACAAAATAAAGGGGAAGACTCAAGTGCCGAAGTGATTGTTCAACTATTTGAGGCAAGTACATTTATTAACTCTTGTTAAGTGAATGAAATCCGTGTATTTTCTTTTGTATTTGGGAGTAATGGGACTTGGTGAATGGTCGACTTGTCCATGTTGATTAATTCTAATGATGAAAAGGAATAATAAAGGGCAATGTGATTAATTATTTGTGTCTGATGGGTTGAGAATGGTATGATACCGGTGGTATAAAGGAAAAGTTTATTACTAGAGAATGTGGATTGTAATTCGAGAATGTCAAAGCATATGAGCATTAGCTGATATGTTTTTGACTTGATTTATTATGTGTGATTATGTTCTTTATTGAACCATCTAATTTTGATAATTGAGGTGATTATATGCTATAGTGACATGTGATTTATTGAGATGTTGCATCATCCCCTTTTTTATATTATATTGTACACATGCATTGACATGAATTTGGGTATGAGTAAAGGTTTAACACGTAGAGATCATCTGTGTTGAGTTCGAGTTATGATTATTTGGGCACGTGGAGATCGTCCTTGCAATGGAGAAGTTATGATTATAATTTGGGTACGTAAAGATCATTCGTGTTGAATTTGTTTGATTTATGATTGTGCGTTGAGATCTTCGCACAGAAACGTGGAGATCGTCCGTGTCGGTATATGGACCTCGCGAGTCCCCCATGGGTCATTAACTCTCAATGTATCTCCGAGGAGTATCATGTATATACGATTGAGAGAGTATGTGGTATTTTAAGGCATATCACTTCATGGTGTCATATTGCATTGCATCCCATGACATCCTTCATTCTTGATGATTATGTGTTTTGTTGGTGGTTGGAAAATACTTGATTTTTATTTACCTCCATTTGAAGAACTTGATATTTTGTGTTGCTGATACTGTGAGTGCCTATTTGTGAAAGTTGTGATTGTTGAATACTGACTTTGTAGTTGAGAGTGTGAAGTTTTTTAAAAATGATTTTGATGAGTTGGGTGCTACAAAAATTTTTAACTTTTAGGTTGGGTTGATTTTTATGCAGGTTGAGGTTGTGGAGGTTCAGTTGGTATGTAAGGAGTACATGTATTTTATCCCCTTAGCTTGTGTTTAGAAGTTTACTTGCTGAGTACCGTGTGGTTTGGTACTCACCCCTTGCTTCTACAATTCTTTTGTAGGTTATTAGCTACCTTTGTGATATTTTCTCTTATCCTTGTCTGATGCTTCTTGTTGAAGTTTGTGAGTTAGTTGCTTGTCATTTCAGAGGACCTTCTTATTTCTATTTATGATATTGTTCTATTCGAGAAACAATGTCATTTGAGAATTATATTTTTTTCTGAATCAATTGAAATACTTTAGAGACTTGTACACGTGACAACCAGATTTTTGGGGGTATTTTTTATTATATTATAAAAATTTCCGCATTTTATTATAATGATTGACTTTTAGGATGACTTGTCTTGGTGGGACAAGACGATTTCCATCACTTCCATTTTGGGTCGTGATACTCAAAGAATATAGAAACCTCATCAATTTGTTAAAAACTCTGTTTGAATGAATATTCTGACTTCAAGAGTACAAAATCTTTGTTGTGAATATTAAGGCTAAAGGATTCAAAAAATATAAAATCATTCTTCATTAGCTAGAAACAATATTGTATTTGTGGTTTCAGGATATTAAAACCTTTTGATTTGCTAATCTGTTTGAATGTGAAGCTGATTAGAAGAATATAAAAACTTCATCAGAATTCGTGTTCATTCAATTAACGATTAGAAGAATATAAAAACTTTAATGTTAAACTAGAAAAAAGTTGTATAAAGATTGAACATTTATTGTTAGTATTCTAATTACTAAGTAGAAAGGGAAAAAACACTAATGACATAAAATTAGTAATCTTGTGTCTATAATGGGTGTTTCTAAGGATTAAATCTCCAAAATAAAGTTTTGTGTCGCCAGTGTGTATTTGATGGTATACAATTTGAAAGCATGAAAAATATATGTGAAAAATAATTTTAAATACTTGAAAAATATTTTTGAGAACATATTTAAAATGTGATGGTTCTTTACTTGTGATAAACACAAAATTAGACTTACTATCTAATTTTAATTTGAAAGTACAAGATATGAAATTTGATGACATTCTTGTATTATGTTAGACCCACAAAATTCTTGAAGTATATTTGATATTGTGGTCGTTGAGTCTCTCTTTACTGGTAACTTATATGACAAGAAAAAACCACAAAATTATATTACTCGTTCAAAAGAATTGTATGCTTTAATGAAAATATGTTTATTAAAATAATTTTTTTGTATAGACATGAGCATTGCTGAAAAGTGACATGTTATGCTTGTGTTATAAAATAATCATTTGGGTCATATTAGTCTTACTGGACCAATGAGACTATGGTCATGGGTAATTCTATAACAAATTGAATGTTATTGAAAGGTCCTTCTTAAAAGGACATATAGCAAGGTGTTGATTGTAAAACAATGTCTGTATTTGAGAAAATTATAAAAAAGTAAAGAACAAAATATTTGTTAAAAAAGGTTACCTCACAGAAGGTGTTTTGAAACATAGTTTTTTTGTCTATTTTTACTTGTTTGACTTGAGACATGTCAATTACAAAACCTTGCAAAAACTGATCAACTTAGAAGTTTTGCCTAATTTCTAGTGCAATAAATCAATGTCAAGTTTGTGTTGTCGAAATGAATTAGAATACCTTAAAATTTATTTACACTGACATTTATGATATGAATTTAACCCATCTCGTGGTGGGAAAAAATGATTCATATTTTTTGTCGATAATTGCACAATATATTTTTATGTCTATTTGCTGAATAATAAGGATGAAGCAATGAAAACATATCGGTAATATAAAACTAAAGTTCAAAATTAATTGGATAAAAACATTGTCATGATTAGAAGTGTTAGATGTGGAGAATATGAAATTCTTTTACAGAAATATATTTGGAAAATGGAATCATCCATTGAATTACTGCACATACTCACCTCAATTTAATGAAATTGTTGACAAGGAAAAAAATCAAACTTTGAAGGAAATGTTGAATATCCTACTTATAAGTTCAGATTTACCACAAAACTAATAGGGGGATACTATCATTATAGCAAAAGAGAACAATAATTGTTTTTGTATGTTCAGAAAGAGAGAAATAAAAAGTTTTATTTGTTAATAAGGTGAGCAACAAATAGAAAACTTTTTTTTGTTAAGAAAGGGAGGAACAAAAAGTTTTGTGTAACGACCTGTTTAGTCGTTTTGAGCAGTAGAGCTTATTTCTGGTAATAACTGTCTGGGTCGACGGATCCCACGACGGACCGTCATGGGCACGACGGACCGTCGAGGGTGTCTCGTTCCAAAACACTTAGATCCTGAAAATTTGAGTACTGAGATCGACTCTCTGAACTTCACGACGGAATAGCAGGACGGACCGTAGTTGGCACGACGGACCGTCACAAATCTTTCCACAGAATTAACTCTCTGAACTTTGTGACGGACATGCAGTACAGACCGTCACAGTCATGACGGACCGTCACAGACTGCGTAACCCTGACTGGGTCGGATTTCTGTTAAAAGTTTTTAAGGGGCGTTTTGGACTATTCATGCTTATAGTTATAAAATTAGTGGATTAATGTTAATAATTTAATTACTTGGGGGTTAAAGGAGATAACCTTGAAATAAAAAGTGGGTTATTTTTATCATCTTTTATACTTAATTATAT
>NC_028646.1:14947893-14948723 GCF_001406875.1 Solanum pennellii | reverse complement strand
AGAAGTATATACCCCGGACTTTGAGGGATAGGAGGAGAGATGAGTTCCTAAGCCTAGAGCAAGGCAGGATGTCGGTTACTGCTTATGAGGCTAAGTTTCGCGAGCTATCCAGGTATGCCACCCCACTTTGCTTCAGTCCACAAGTGCGGATTCGCCGTTTCGTGAAAGGGTTGAGGTCAGATTTGCAGATTTCAGCCTTACAGGTAGCACTTTTCGAACCAGGTATGGGCATTATGAATTCTTAGTAATGTCTTTTGGACTTACGAATGCCCTCGTTGCCTTCATGAGTCTGATGAACGGGATTTTTAAACCATATCTGGATCTCTTTGTCATTGTGTTTATTGATGATATACTGGTATACTCAAAGAGAAGGAAAGAACATGAGGAGCACTTGAGGATTGTGTTGGAAATGTTGAGGGAGAAAAGGCTTTATGCCAAATTCTCCAAGTGTGAGTTTTGGCTAGATTCAGTGTCCTTCTTGGGGCATGTAGTTTCTAAGGATGGAGTGATGGTGGACCCTTCCAAGATCGAAGCGGTGAAGAATTGGGAAAGACCCACTAATGTTACAGAGGTAAGGAGCTTTGTTGGTTTAGCTAGCTACTACCGTCGATTTGTCAAGGGATTTTCTTTGGTTGCCTCCCAACTGACAAATTTGACTAAGCAGAATGTTCCATTTGTATGGTCGGATGAATGTGAAGAAAGCTTCCAGACTCTCAAGACCTTGTTGACTACTGCACCAATTCTTACCTTGCCAGTGGAAGACAAGAATTTTATTGTTTATTGTGATGCATCCTATTCTGGTTTGGGTGCAGTGCTAATGCAAGAGAAGA
>NC_028646.1:14914753-14943897 GCF_001406875.1 Solanum pennellii | reverse complement strand
GACACAAGAAGAACAAAGAGAATGAATCGTGAATTATGCTAACATACTCAGATTTTAAAGAAACCTATTTCCCAAAAGAGTATGGTGTGGAGGCTTGAGTCCTCATAGATGTGTTTGGTGTTGTTGTAAATGAGTCTTATACTTGTTGCTATCACCTGTTAAGTATTTGGTTGGTTTTATGTATTGTTCGATATATATTGCTTTCTATTTTGAGTTGGCCGATGATACCTACTCAGTACTTGTGTTTTGTACTGAGCCCTACTTGTATTTGTTTTTCTTTGTTATTTGTGGAGTGCAGCAAACGTGCCATCGTCTTCAACTCGTCCTCAACTCTAGCGAGTCTTCATCACGTCAGATTTCAGGGTGAGCTATTGTTCCTAGCTCGGACTGGACTCTCTCTCATTTACGTCTTGATGCCTTGAAGTTCTGGCATGGACTAGCCGTTCATTTATTTTAGCTTCTTAGATACTCTTAGATTTAGTAATTTGAGGATAGATGTTCTTGTGGTGATGACTTCCAGATTTTGGGAATAATAAGTATTGAGTTTTTAGAAGTTATTTAATTGATTTTCATTAATGAGTTTTAAGTCTTCCGCATTATATTTTGTTTGTTATGGTTGAAATGTTGGGATTAGATTGGTTGGTTCGCTCACATAGGAGAATAAATGTGGGTGCCACTCGCGGCTCGTTTTGGGTCGTGACATTTTGTTTGTTCAAACTTTGCTGTATCCTGATAGAAAATTATTTGTCGACCTTAAAGTAAATACAAGCAATAACTCTTGAAAGATAGTGATCTAACAATTTCCAATACAGTCTATTCCATATGAGAAATGGAAATGAGGAAACTATTTCCAAACGTCTTAAAATAGGACCTAATACTGTTGATTGTATGTTCATTGAATATGCTACAAATAGTAAAGCATGTTGATTTATGGTTCATACGTCCGAACAGTTGGATAGTCAAGGATAGGGTCTAAACGATCTTGGAAAGAACCAAAGGAGAATGTACTTAATAAAGAGAGTCAAAGGCGTAGTAAATGTCAATGGATAAACTACTTCCTCCGGGTTTTATTTTGTAATATTTCTTCTTAAAAATTAGTACATATATTTAAAGAAGATATTTCTTTTGTAGACTCATATTTTTTAGAAAGAGGTTTCAATAATAAAATAGATTCAATCTTGAGTAACCATACTTGAGAGTTGGTTGATCTTCCTCCAGGAAATAAACTTTTGAGTTCAAAGTGAATCTACAAAAGGAAAAGAAAGTTAATGAAACTATTGATAAATATAAATCAAGACTTGTTTTTAGACAATAACAAAGCCTTGATTACATCAATTCGGATGTTGATTATGTTAGTTACGAATTTTTCAAAATGAATGTGAAAATATTTTTGTTGGAGGAAGAAATTTAAATGAAACAACCCGAGGACTTTGTGGTGCCTGATAAAGAAAAGAAAGTATGTAAACTTGTTAAGTCACTTTGTGGACTAAAAACAAGCGTCCAAATAATGACATGCGAAGTTTGACCAAACTATGTTGGAAAATGATTTCAAGAACATGATAAATGTTTACATTTAAGATATCCAAATCACAAGGTCATTGTTTGTTTTTATGTTGATGACATGTTGATCATCAAAAGAGACATTTCGGACATAAATGCTACTAAGCATATGCTAGAAAGTAACTTCGATATAAAAGAAATTGAAGTTACTGATTTGATTGAAAAGGTACTTGACAAGTTCAAGTACTTGGATTTCAATATTATCAACACTCCGATAAGTGTGAGTTTTGTACTTCAAAAGAATGAAGGCTAAAGTGACTCACAATTGAATTATGCTAGAGTATTGAGAAGTATGATATATATCATGAAGCGTACACGATCATATATAACATGTGCTATTAGTAAACTGAGTGGATTCACAAGTAATCTCAATCAAACTCATTGGATAACAATGGAAAGAGTTTTGAGTATTTAAAAACATACTTAACAAACTATTGATTTGCATTATAACTAGAATCCAACAGTGTTGGAAGAATATAGTGATGCAAAATGAATCAACATGTCAAATGAACTAAAATTCACGAGTGGATATGCAGTTACTCTTAGTGGAGAATTAGTCTCTTGGAAATCTTTCAAACAGAAATGTATCACTCGCTCTACTATGAAATCTGAGTTTATAACTCTAGATAAACCGGTGAAGAAGTTGAATGACTCCAAAATTTCATGAAAGATTTTCAGCCAAACCTTTAGCTCCAGTATGCATACACTGTGACAGTTAATTTTCAATAGGTTGGGCATGGAGCATGATGTATAACGGAAGGTCTCGTCATATATGACGTAGACATAATATCGTTAGAGAACTACTATTAGTGGAATTATCATAATTTACTATGTAAAGTCAAAAAAATAATGTGTCGAATCCACTTATAAAAGCCTAGCTAGAGAGGGAATTGATAGATTATCAAAGGGTACTTAAGGGGGTTAAATTTCTTAAGGACACACAGTGGATTCAGTGGACTCGAATAGTTCTTTGTGTTTTTATTTTATCTTCTATTCTTTTTTCTGGTCTGCTAATTTGAATACAGGAGTTAACAAATTCAATATTATGAAAATGAATTAAACTGAAAATATAACATAAGGTATAAAATCAAAACAAAAAAATTTAACATAATAATCTTATAGCAAATTTCAACATAGCATACATAAATATGATTTATTTTTTATTTTTTGTAAAAAACATAAGTCTATAACCTTACTTAACAATAAATTCTATTTTAATTTAAAAATTAAAATACTAATAAAATTATGCTAATGAGAAAATAATCATGGCATAAAAAATAGATAATATGAAAAATTGCATAGAATCAAATGAAGTAAGATTGAGAACGAGAAGAAAAGGAAATATAATAATGTAAAATAAAATTAAAATTCTAGAAATTTTTTGAATAACAAAAATAGAAATAGAACTTAAAATAATAGAAGTGAAAAAAATTAAAATATAAAAAATTAAAAATAGAATTTAAAAAAAAAAGTAAGCAGCTAGTAATTACACCATGTAATTATCAGCAGGCTGTGAATTGAAGAGTGAAATTACTCACTGTCAATAACATCAGGTAACCAAGTAATTACCATGTCAAACCAAACAGGACAATGTTATTACACTAAATTCAATTACCAGGGTGTCTTTCCAATTAGGTCTTTAATGCCACATTAGCTTGGATATTTGTCAATATTATCAAAGATAAATTATCTTGATTGCATATTCTTAAAGTTGTTTTGTGATACAATAAATTATGTGAATGTCTAACTGCAAGTTGAAAGCAAACGCACATGTGATTATCTTATGGATGCATCGCTTTATCGTAACACATGATAGGTGAATGGAATCATATTCACCTTTTATATTTTTCAGAATTTAGAAATTTAGTCTCAACATTAGTTGATCCAATCAACTTATCACGAAAATAAGCAACATAAAGAATTTTTAAATAATCTTCTAGTTCTTTAATGTATGTCTATTACTCAGTATGCACATCTTTGAGATGACTAAATTATTCATGTCAACCAATAAAATTTTAGTACTTGTAAACTCCAAGTTTATTATGTCATTTTCCTTTTGCTTTAGTAAATTTCTAATTTACTATTATATGAGTAAATTTCAATTTTATTACTGCAATAGTAATTTTTAGATTTATTTCTTCTCAATTACTCTACTCCGTTTAGAGGTGAGTTGTGATCCCATCACTGAATGGACTACTCTGATTATCAGAAAATTGTGTTTGTAATCGTATTATTCGTGCCTATATTTTTGCAAACATCAAGTTGCGATATAACAATAGGCACACATGAGACCACCTAGAAGAAACATATATTAGGACCATTAAGTATTTAAACAATCCACTAGGTGGATGAATAGGTTCACAAATATATGTATACGTACCTAGAACGCAGGGGATTCAATCTCAACTTTCGTTTATGATGGTGTAACGACCCAAAGTACCCCCTAGAAGTTAGGCACTCTTGAGTCGATATACAGCGTACTTGACCTCTCTGAGGTCTTATACAAGACCTTTGACATTATTCATTGCATACATGTATGAAAAGTAGTGCGGAATTAAAACTTTTCACACGAAATATCTTAAATTATCTTTCATATAAGACCAGAGAAAACACTAAGTCTCAACATATGTCAATCTTAGATTCAAGAATACTTGGGACACGACCCATACAATATGAATAGAGAAATACTTAGTCTATGACAATACTTCGAATTTAAAAGACATCTACAGAAGATTATGCCCTCGAGTCAAGTGAGGACATACTTCAACTTTTCTTGAATGATAACTAGATTACAAGCTTTCCTTCAAGATACTTCTCACCTTCCACCTACACCTTTAGATAGAACAAAATGTATGAATTTAGTACAAACACTTGTACTAAGAATGACTTAATGCATAAAATCATGAGAAACGGACATTTATGAGAAATATGCTCTTTTTCATTAAAACATCATATTAAAAGTATAAGGACCACATTTAAATATCAAACATCACAAATAGCATCAAGCATACATCAAAACATATAGAGGTGACATCCTCCTACCAAAGGTGATTCTAAGTATCGTTTAAGTGGGTTATGAAGCAACCGCCCATACAATCCCTTCACACACACCTAAGAGATCCTTTATACTACCTATAATACGATCATTCTCACTACACACAATAGTATAATATATTTAGCATTCTCTTCCCAAAGGTTATCAAAAGACTTACTTAAGTAATGCAAGAAGAGACCGCCCATACACCCTCTCCAAGCTTTCCCTATCTAGAGTCATTCTTAGGACTTCCCTGGATAAGACATGAAGTGACCATTTCTATGCCCCCTTCATACCTTAACTAAGCAACCCCTAAACTACTTTAGGTAAGTACTTACTCATTTACATACCTTCCAATTAAGTCATTATCTTCATTAGTTCATTAAAAGACATTCAACACATAAGGACATTCAAGTAATGGTCGTGGGATAATACCTAGGGATTCACTTACTCACATCTTCAAAGCCTAATCGTGCAATGTCTAGATAGAATCCCATAATAATACCTAGACTTCATAGAACTTCTCCAATGCTAGTAGGTATCTCATATGATGAGAATAGGCAATAACCGACATAGATCATACTATCTATGCATGGAATTTGGAGTCATAAACCTACTCCGATGGAGGGTGTTTAAATTGCCAATGGTAGAACTTGGACACATCCCATGTAGGCACGTGGTAAAGGAATATGAAGGGTTTCTTTGTACTCTAGCCTCATCCTTAACTAGAGCTACATCCCAAACCATAATCACTCGGTGCTAGTCTTTGTTCTCATAGAGTAATTCACATAAAGGATCACATGAAGAGGTTCCATATCTAGTTCATAACCCAATAACATTTCACCTTACCAAAGAGGGTCCACTAAGGCTACCTACAATGGTCAAGAGGATAGCTCAATGACTTTCCCAAGGATTATTTCATTTCGTTCCAGCCAATCAATCCTAAGTCCACCATTCTCACAAGAAGGATACCATTACGACTTTCAACTTCAAGGATATCATAACCTTCCAACTAGGTTGAAGGTTCCACATAAAGGACCTTCTTAACAATGTTCAAGGTGACATGTCAATCTCACATACAAGACTAAGAAGCTCTAGAATACTAATTCAAGAACTCATATTCACATTATACATGTATCAAGTAAGGGACACAAGTCTACTAAGACAAGACACAACATACTTCACATATAACATATCATTCTAGAAGCACATATGCGTAACCAATATCATCAGGTCACCCTATTCACTACTATAATATGATCAATTTAAGTATCACAAGTATCATAAAATCTATCAAGAAACATCATACGTTAACATCAAGTAATCCACATAACGACTACATTATAATTTACTAGAGAAATCTCTCATCAACTAGAACAACTCATGCTTTAACTCCACATAAACACATATGTCATCTTGACATTCATAATAAATATATAATCAAGTTATAACATGATAATTCATAATACTTAAAGTAATGGCGACGAGGCCACATCATTCACAATTAATAAAGTAACGCCGACAAGGCCATATTAATCACAAGTATAGCACATAAGCATCGCCACCATAACTGGATCATACCTAGCATCATCACTATCTAAGCCTATACTATACATTTTAGAGAAAGTTATGTCAACATACCATTGATCCAACCTCACAACTTCAATCCATAGTCAATTCATCAAACACAATATTTAAAGGCCCTTACCCAAGTCCATTATCATCAATTCAACCCAATAATTACAATACATAATGAATCAAATATAATTCAACATAGATTTATGAAATTAGGACAACATACTAACAATTCTAGGATGATTCTGTCATAATTTAGTAGCCCTAGTCAATCTACACAAGAATTCAATAGCATTAAGGCATAATCAATTCACCCATAAAGTAGTCAAATATAGAAGTGCATGGGTTCATAGAATTTTTAGGTTAAAATCATAAAATTATAATCAATTCAATCATAATACAGTGTTTCAAAACCATCAATCCAAGAACCAATGGCTAGATCACAAAGTTGGACAATTAATGTTTTTTATCATCTTGAAAATCATAGGAATTGACTGCTTTAAGAAAAAGATTTCAAGGATGAAGAACCATACCTTAATTGTAATGAAAAGCCCACAAAATTATGGATAAACCTTGAAAAAAAATTATATCTTCTTCCTTGGAGCTTCAAAGCTTCAACAATAGAGGTTCTGGAAAGAAGAATGGAAATAATTTATTTTGAGTTGAGGGTTTAGCTTTGATTGGTATGTTTAGGGGTTTAAACAGGTCCATAACCATTTATAATTCACCCTTAAATCATTCAAAAGACCCCTGCACTTATTGGACAAATTAACCAACTCAAATTTGACTTTAAAATGACGCAACAAAATTTGGGACTTTACTGCGCGTCGCGGAGGCAGTTCCAAATCTTAATTTTTCAAAGAAACTTGGACATAATGGTTTGTGACAGCCCCGCATCGCAGGGCAAGACTCTGCCCCACTGCGTGACAGCTCCGCGATGCACAGCCACTGCCTAAAAAAGGCTAGCGCGGTAGCTTGACAGTCCAAGTTTGGGTCCTCCTTGGGGACCCTTTTGATGGTCCCTGGGGAGTTGTTCTCGGAAATTTTGACCCTTTACATGTCAGGATATGCATAGGAACCATCAGAACTCAACTTTATCTTCAAACCATCTTCCAAAATTCCAGTACAAATACTACGACACCCTAGTTTAACTTTGACTAGTTTCCGGACGTCTTAGACATTTGACCTCCAAACACTTCCAAACTTTACGTACTACCTATAAACACTATTATTAAACATTTTATTACTTTATAACATCATGACACAAGTTTTAGGTTCTATTTTCACCTAGCTCATTTTTAGAGTCGTTACAGATGGTCTTACAATTAACTTTTCTTGCTAACAAGCAGTACAAGAAAATTCACCATTTAAAAAAAATTAGGTTCTTCAATGGATGTCCATTTTAAATTTCCATAATTCGTCTAAACATTGAAGACTAATGATTTCTCAGACAATCATGTAGAATTAAGAAAGTATTGTAATTAGTAAACTTCTTATTTACTATTAATGTGTCTCAATTGCACTAATTCTTGTCCAACGAGCCTAAAGATAAAGTATGAATTTTTTCTACGATACATGTGTTTTTAGAGATATTCTTGGTGATACAACATCATTGATCAAACGTCGCAATTTTTTCCACGCCTAGCATGGTGGCTTACATCTCATTCCTTTTAGAGAATGAATCTATAGCATTTATCAAAATTTCTCATTCTTCATTAATGTAACACAAACATGTGAGCATATCAAATTATGATAGCTTTAGTATCTCATTTCATATTTATGTGCATTATTCAATCACTTCTCTTCCTTCAGACATATTATGCACTTCTACCACATTCACTTTAAATAATGGAGCAAATTTAGTAAATTTCATGACTTATCATAAGAATAGATTAGTTTTTCTTTAATCATTATAATATCATCAATATGGTGCATTATGACCCAAATTCAATGTCTTATTTATATAAAAGTGTCATAAGCCATAAATCTATGAAACTTGAATTCAATATATTCTAATCATGGTGCACCAGGACTTTAACCCAATGTCTTACCCTCTTGGGGTGATTGAACATAAATTCATTTTCTTATTCTTTTTGTGCGATAAAACTTACATCCATCGTCTTACCCACAATGAGACTCAACCTCAAGCCTTCAAAATAATTATAATTTTATACTTTTGATGATCATTAATATTATTGATTTAATATAATCAACATTAGTAGTTAATAGATATAGCTTAATAGATCACATACCTCATACAAACGTTGAAAACATACCTTTCATTAAATTGTACTCATTTAATTATTAAAATAGACTAAGAAATTCTCTTCTCAATCAATTAAAATAAAACGTATAAAAAGTCGACATGTCTCTTCAAATACTTACTCTAGATCTTTCACATAAATAGCTATAACTAACAAAGTAAAGATAAATCATACCACTACTGATATGAGAACCATATTGCATAACTTATGCAACATCTCTTTTGAACTTTCTCATCTTCTGTCATAATTCTTTATGAATAAAACAATCGTGTGGATAACATGTTATTAAACTATATAAATTAAGAATAAAAATAAAGTAGGGAGAAGAGAAAAAAATTACTTATTTATCTTGAGAGATATTGAGAGATTAACATATCTTATTTACAACGAAGGAAAATCCCCTTTATTTGTAAGAAAAGTTTGGTCTCCAAGTAGGATTCATAAGCATATCCTAAAAGAAATTAATATAATAGACATTCACCATCATACAAATATATTTACAACAAATTTATTTTTATTATTATTACTAACAACATTTGTATTTGGTAGTTATCTTTTATTTTAGAAAAAAAATAATTTATTTTTGGTAGCTATATTTTATTTTATAAAAAGAGTAATATTATTTAATTTAATTATGTAAGTGGTAAAAGTTTGATTTGGTCCAAAATTCCAAAATCAAACATGGGAAGTTATAGTATTAAAAAAAATAAAAAAATTGAACTAAAAAGTCGTGTTTGTTATAAATTCATTGTGTTGTATGTATGATCCATTAGAATTATCCAACAATTAATTGGATTCATATATTAGTGTTTCAAGGTGATAAGATTCCAAGGTGATATGAACATTGATGATAACTATGTATAATTACAAGGTGACCTTTGACTATGATATCTCAATACTATAAATAGAGATATCATTCACCATTGTATGATACATTTGAATAAGAAGAAAAGTCTTCTTTCTTCCATCTTACTTCTATTGTCTTCTTCTCTTCATGATTATATTCTTATGAGCTTAATTTTATAACACGTTATCAGTACGAGTCTCTAGCCAATTGAGAGTGAGTTTTAGTTTTTCTTACACTCATGTTTTGGTTGATCTCATTATGAGAATCAAGGTATTATTTGCATAAAATCATGTAATGTCTTTTATATAATATTTGTATGATTTAGAATAAAATAGTATTCAGTCACTAACAATTACTAGGAACTAAAGGCATATACTATTATTGGTTGAATATGACAATGCTATACAAAATTTCTTATATGGAAAAAGGTATAAAGTTCTAATAGCGTGAGTTTGAATATATTTTGATTGTTTTGAAAAACTCAAAGGCTAAGTCATGTTGTACTTCGGTTTGTTATATCGTTAGTTAAGGGTAAGACGGTGGATTTAAGTTTCATCACACCAAGAGAGTAAGACATCAATTTGAGTTTTGATGCACCGTGATAATAATGTATTGGGTTCAAGTCTCATAGAATTATGGCCTAATATGCCTTGTATGGATAAGACATTCAGTTTGAGTCTCAATGCACCATAGTGGTGATAAAATGATGATTAAGGCAAAAATAATAATTTTTTGATGAAAAGTCTTGAAATTCATCATATTAAATTTGCTCCATTCCTTGAAAAGAATGTGGTAGCAACATGTGATAACTTTGAAATCCGTCTGTTGACTTGCTCCATTCAATCATATGAATGTGGTAGCGGTAAATAATTAGTCTCAAAGATGACAAATAATTAATGATATGAAAAAGGGCGTGAAGGGACGAAATTATAATGGTCATTATTGTGGTAATGATAAAAGGAAGAACACTATGGGTTCTCCAAATAGTCCTTCAAAATGTGAAGACAATTTTATTATTAAAATGATATGAAAGTTCATTGGACTTGTGAATGTTGTCGACCCAATAATTTGACAAGTTTATAATTTCTCCATCGAAAGACAAAGAGATAAAGTGATGGTACACTTGATCTTTCAAAGTGATGTTGAGTTGCGTCATGGAAATATGATGAATTTTAAAGCCATGATAATGTGCTTATAATGCAAATTTATGAAGTACATATAAATGACTAGTCCATTCCTTGAAGATAATGTGACTTGTGATGAGTATCATGAATGCTCGACCACTCTATAAGAGAATGGGTCAAGATGTGATAAAATCATTATGGGTTGAATATATGCCACAACTCACCTCTATGGAAGGTTTGAGAAAAAATTATATATGTCACATCTCATCTCTACGAAAGGTTTGAGAGAAATAAATAATTATATTTGACATGAACGGTCAATGGTCATGTGCGTTTATACGTCATGAATATTATGGTATGTTTATTGTGAACTACCGAAAGGGCAAAAGAAAGAAGTAATTCTTTCCTATAAAGGTTGTAGCCATGATCAAATATACTGTGTGCCAATACAAATTTGTCATTGGTTGTGTACCTAAGGTACAACAAAAGTAAAGCAACAAACATGTGTTGCTCGTAATATTTTGACTATGTCAGTAACGATATAATTTCTCCTTGAAGGAGATGCTCACTATAGGGATGGTGTCATTCAATATGTGATAGTACACAAAATCAATAGCAAGCTATAATGAGTTGTGTTATTATCAGAAGAATAATAATGGGGTTGTAGTAAGTCTCAAAAGAATATTTTTAAGTTTCGATGAATTGAAAATAAATGTTGAGACTATAAATCACTACAATTGAACGGGGTTATATATATTTATGCAAAAGGTTACTCATTGTTTCCTCTTGTTTGTTGCGCACAAACGTGGGCATGCTGATGAAATCACATGTGAAAGTAAATTATAAGTATACTGAAATAAAGATTAGTTGGCATGACTGGTTGACCATTCTGATTTTAAATGTGATGCAAATTTAATTGAGAATTCATGTAGATTATATGATGAAGAAATAAAGATTCTTCAAGAATTCTCTTGTGTTGCTTGTTCTCTTCATAACATGATCATTGTACCAGCTAAGGTTGAGATTGTAACTCTCTGAAGTTTTTGGAACACATAAAAAGGTGAATATGGGTCCATTCACCTGCCATGTGGATCATTTGAAACTATATCACAGATGCATCTATGCGATGATCACATGTGCTTTATTGTCAACTTCCAAATTGGTGTTTGTAAGGTTGTCTGTTCGAATTATTAAATTAAGAGCACAGTTTCAAACTATGAAATTATATTGATAATGCTGGTTAATTTAGCAGAAATTGTATGCGTTAAATTATAGCTAAATCATAGTTATGAGAACAGAACTCCCAAATAATATTTGGTATATGATTATCTTATTTGACAGGTAATAACACATGTATGCATCAAGCGAACAAGGCTTCCCCATTAAAATTGATTCAGGGTTAGGAACCAAATAATTTTCATAAAATGTTTGAATGTGAGGTTATGATTTTAATTGTTCCACCACGCACAAAGATGAACTCCCAAATAATGTTGGGATGAATGTTAGATTTTCTAACATTATGGGGAGAGATAATTTTGGCAGCCGAAAATTATCTGTGAGGTTTATTATGAATTATCTAGATCCTCGTTAAAAGAAAATGTGAACTTGAAGTTCAAGTGATAATTCATTTGCATAATGTTTCAAATCTATCGCAAGATGAACTTACTGACCCTATGATATAATTCAGCTCCAAATGCTCCAATCTGAAGTCCTTGAAAGATAGAGTCTATGATACGTCGGAAGCGTAATAGACCAAACGGTTCCAAATATAAAATTCCTTGAAGAAGGAGAGGAACAAATTATCAATATGGTCATGATAATGAGGCAAGTTCTATAAAAGAGCACATTGACATAACACTTCATAAAACCTCGAAAAAGGTTCAGGTACCTGAAAAATGAAGAAATCTCGATAAGTTATGTCTTGTTGAAATCGATACCAACTAACCGTCGACGGTATATTTTATATGAGGTAGCACTAAATGATATAAATTGTAACGAGCATCTTGAATTCAAATCAGTCATATAGTATGGACGGATAAATGGTTGGCAAAGTAAATGTATAATTCAAATATATTGTTTCACTTAGAAAAGTGACGTTTTGGATTGATAGTCCACATATCAAGGTATAATGTCAGTGGGTTACAATAAATTATTATGTGATGTTATAATCGTAATATATCAAGTACAACTTGTGCCTTGGGGCATAAGGGTTTGTCGCAAAATTCCTGACATTATTAGAGATGTTTTCTCCTATGGTGGATGCAATGAGATTTGTTTTGATCTCGCAACATATGAAAAACTTGAATGCATATAATGAATAATTATCATGTCTAGCTAGACAATGAAGGTTATATCAAAATCCTTTAAACAATCGAGGTGTTTGAAGCATATAAAAGTATGAAAGAATCTCTTTCAGTAAAGTTTCAAGAATCCTTATATGGATTGAAATAGTCAAGGAAGAAAAGGGTACAAAAGAATGACCCTAATTGTCCTTGTATTTGTATGAAAAGGTCTTGGTAAGATAGAATTTTGTCTTGACATACAGATTGATAATTTGACAAATGAAATATTAGTCTATTAGTGCACATACACAGAAAAGTGGTGATGCAATTTTATATGGATAAATCACATTCATTGAGTACCCCAATGATTGTGAGATCGCTTGAAATAAATAATGATTCATTTTGATCTTAAGAGAAGGATGAAGAGCTTCTTGGTGATGAAACTCCATATCTTAGTGCAATCAGAGTACTAATGACCTTTCTAACAATACTCGACTAGATATATGTTTTGTAGTAAATTTACTGACAAGATTCGGTTCCTCCCCAACAAAAAGACATTGAAATGGTGTTATGTATGTACTTGAATATCTTTGAAGGACCATACACATGGGTTCATTCTATTCCGAAGAATTCAAGTCATAGTTGATTGGTTACGCAGATGCAAAATATTTATTTGATCCGCATAAAGCACGATCTCAAACACGCTAAACGCATATGGAGGCACAATAATATTCCGGCGATCAATAAAGCAAATGTTGCTATGTAGAAATAAAAGTCCTCCATGAAGAAAGTCGAGAGTGCGTTCAGGAAATGTGTGGTTTTCCTTTAAAAAAAAGAATATATCAACCACAATGTACGAAGATTGGAGACATCATCACAAGAAATTAAGTGATGTTTTAATTAGGGGGAATATAATACGTGTTGCACTCTTTTTTCCTTGATTGAGGTTTTGTCCCACTGGGATTTCCTGGCGAAGTTTTTAATGAGGCAACAAATAATTCGTATCAAAAGATATGTGTACTCTTTTTCCTTCACTAGAATTTTTTCCCACAAGGTTTTTTTAGTAAGGTTTTAACAAGACACATTATCTATAAACATCCAAGGGGGAGTGTTATAAATCCATTGTGTTATGTGGTTGATCCATTAGAGTTATCAAACAATTAATTGGATTAATGTATTAGTGTTTCCTAGGTGATATGAACCTTGATGATAACTATGTATAATTCCAAGGTGACCTTTGACTATGATATCTCAATACTATATATAGAGATATTATTTACCATTGTATGATACACTTGAATAAGAAGAAAAGTCTTCTTTCTTCCATCTTACTTCTATTGTATTCTTCTCTTTATGATTATATTCTTATGAGCATAATTTTATAACAGTGTTTCATTTTTTTTCCTTATATGTTTGTAATTTTTATTTGTTTTATGAGTCTATTAATATTATTTGCAGCTTTTTTAATCTTATATTTTAATTTTTATTTTAGATTTGAATTAATTTAGTTAATTTAATAATAAAATAAGAATATTTTTATTATGATTATTATTATTATATGCTTTTTTTGCTATTAATATATATATATCTNTAATTTTGGTTACATTGAAAAACAAACAATCTTTCATCTCCATTTTATTCATTTTAGGATTTGGAGTTGGGTGAACTTTTCATATTGCTTACTTTTTAGTCTTATTAATCGGATGAATATGCATAATTCTTTCATTAATTTAGTAGTGTCAATATTATCCAGCATTGGATGCTTTTTTTAATTTAGTAGTGTCAATATTATCCAGATTGTCTCTTCAACTTTTTCTCAATGAATTGTTTAAGCACCCTTACAATTAAAGTATCCAGAACTGTACCAGTTATATTTTTAATTTTTTAATCATTAAATTAAATGATGCTATTTCTGATAAACAATCTCTTCATATTAATCATTCAACCAAAATTAATAGATAACTTCAATGACTTGTATTTGAAGTTCTCGTATGTATCTTCCTTGCTTAGCTTCTATTGTAACAAGTGCAAAAGCATAATGCATTTTTTTTTGTTTTTAGGCATCCGGTATCCGAATCTCACTGGTATGACTAAGCACAATGCATTTGATAATATGTGAGTGTTAAGTGGTAAGAGCATCAAGATGATTTGTGGATGCATTCAAAGCCAGGAAGATTTGTGACATCTCCATTTTTGGTACCTAATCGGATATTGTATCAAGTGCCCCTTCATCTTCTTGTACTCATCTCCCGAAAATGCATTCCAGTTGTATCTACGTTGGGAAAACATGGATTTTAACATAAAAATATATATGGACAAATCATAGAAATAAAATGGGAAAACAATGAGACCAAGAATTTTACGTGAAAACTCTTTTAAATAAGGGAAAATCCACGGGCCAAGAGGAGCAACTGATATCACTATAGTAAGAAATTTTACATCATGTAGTCACAAATACAATACTCAAAATGACTACCATACACAGGAATAACAGTCTTTTGATTTTCACCTTACTAAAATATCGCTCATTCTATTTTTCTTCATAGACTATCTTTCTTATATAGTCTATGAAATACCTCACTTTGCTCTAGAAATATATTTTTTCTCTTTAACTTGGTGTATTCTAAGATGAGCTCCTTTTATTAAAGAAATTTACAACTAACGATGTCACCAATGACATCACGAAAATACTAAAGTTTCAAACTTTGCAATTATATAGTTATCTTGATAAGATTTAGTTGGTATGTAGTTGTACCAAAGTGAGACTTAAATTAAATGGGGTTGAAACCCCACAAACCTCCCCCTCCAGTCCCATGCACCAAAAGGAGGTACCTACATCTTCTTTAGAGAGAGCTCATACGACTCACAAGTTCTTCACATAACTCAAACTTGTCTTTAGGCATTGTCTTGGTCAACATATTTGCAAGATTTTCACTTGTGTGGATATTTTTGGCGTGAAGTGATTCACTCTCCACTTTCTCATGAATCCAATGATATCAGGTGTCGATGAATTTTGTCCTTACATGGTACATGGAATTCTTGTTCAAGTCTATTGCACTCTTGCTGTCACAATGGACGACATTATACTCCACTTCATGCAGATTAAGCTCTTGAACAAATTGTTTTATCCATATCATCTCCTTGCCGGCTTTAGTATCCACAATATACTAAGCTTCTGCAACTTCGACTGCTAAGATATAGCTCTCCTGATAAAGTAAAAAAAACAGCAGTGGATTTCTTGTTATCAAGGTCACCTGTCATATCGGCATATGTATAGCTCTTCAAGATTGGATCTGATGCTCCAAAACACAAACATTCATCTGAGTGTCCTCTAAGATACCTCACTATCTACTTCACACCTTCCCAATGTTCTTTTCTCGGATTGTCGAGAAACTTGTTGGCAACACAAACTGTGTAAGAAATATCAGATGTAGTGCATACTATTGCATACATTAGACTTCTGACGACAGAGGAATATGAAACGTTGGCCATGCTCTCTTCTTTCTTCCTAACTATAGGACACATCTTCTTGCTCAACTTTATATGACCAGCAAAGAGTTGTACTAATAGGCTTATCATTCTTCATATTAAAGCGTTATAGTACACGTTCAATGTACTTCTTCTATGACAAAAAAATATTTATTTCATCTCAAAGACAAGTAATTCTCATGCCCAAAATTTGTTTGGTATGACCCAAGTCTTTCATAGAAAAAGACTTACACAACTCTTTCTTCAACTCGTCAATCTTGGAAGTATTCCTTCCTACAATTAATATATCATCCACATACAACAAAAGAATGATAAAATCATTGTCAAGTTTGTTTTGTACATATACACAAAATATAATGAAGTCTTCTTGTAGTCTTGATACCCCATAACAGATTCATACTTATTGTACCACTGTCTAGGAGGTTGCTTTAGGCCAGAAAGAATTTTTCTGAGTTTGCACACAAATTTTTTACCATTTGCTTTGAATCCCTCTGGTTGTTTCATATAAATCTCTTTTTCTAGGTCACCATGGAGGAAAGTTGTCTTCACATCCATCTGCTCAATGTCTAAGACTAGCAGCCAGACCTAGAATTGTATGGATCGAGGACATTTTCACAATAGTAAAAAAATATTTTTTCAAAGTCAATACACGTTCTTTGACCAAGAACCTCAATAACCAATCTAGTTTTGTATCTAGGCTTCAAGTTGTGTTCTTCAACTTTAACTTTGAAGACCCACTTGTTGTTCAAAACTTTATGCCCTTGGGTAATTTTACCAACTTATAAGTGTGATTCTCATGCAAAGACTTCATCTCATCTTGCATGGCTTGAATCAATTGATCCTTGTTCTCATCTTTCATGGCCTCCTCGAAACTTCATTTCTCCCCCGTCAGTGAGTAACATACACTCATTAGATGAATAACGAGAGAAAGGAATCCACTGTCTTGTGGACCTTCTAAGTGAAATATTTGATTCATCCACAACGTGTTGATTCGACACATGATTCTAGGTCTCATAATGATTATCAAGCCCAACAACATCATGCACACTTGTCTGAGGAACTTCATTTAGATGAACTATGTCATCAAATTTGAAGACTCTAGCTTCTCCGCTCTATCAATATCTTCAAATATCTGGTTCTCTGTGAAAATAATATCAGGGCTTCTCACAAGTTTCTTCTCAATTGGATCATATAGGAAGTAACCAAATTCATCAAGGTCATATCCAATGAACATGCACTACCTTTTCATGACATCTAACTTTGACCCTCATCTTTCGACACATGTACAAAAGCTTTGCAATCAAATAATCTCAAATGGTCAATAGGAAACATGCTTTCCATACCAAACTCTATTTGGAACATCACTTTGCAAAGCAATAGTAGAAGATATATTAATAACATGTGAAATGGTCCACAAAGCCTCACCCCAAAATGAGTTCGGCAACTTTGCTTGAAAAAGGAAACATCTAACTCTTTCCATCAAGGTCGAGTTCATCCTCTCAGCCAAACATTTAATTTTAATACTTCTGAGGAGTCTTAGAAGGAGTGTTTATGTGTCTAATACCTTGATGCTTGCAGTATTCGTCAAATGGTCCACAATATTCACCACCATCATCACTGCGAATACATTTCTGTCCAGTTTCTCTTTCAACTGAAGCCTGAAACTTCGTAAAGACACCTAACAAATGGTCTTTAGGATCAAGATATAGACCCAAATTTTTGTCAAGCAATCGTCAATAAAAGTAACAAAATTAGATTACACCACACAATGTCCTTGTCTTTATTGGACCGCATAAATAAGAGTGCACCAATTCAAACAACTGTCTTTCTTGAAGAAGGGTTAGACTTAAATGAATCTCTATTTTGTTTACCAAACAAGAATGCTCACACTTTTCTAATTTAGCACTTTAAAAATGTGACAATAATTTCTTCTTGGCTAGAACATTAAGTCTTTCTTACTGATATGGCTAAGCCTATTGTGCCATAATGTTTAAGAGTTATCACTCTCAATTGTATTCACCATATAAATACAAATATATGTGATATTCCAGCATATACTACGATGTTTGGTACCACGAGCTACAACCAAGGAACCCTTCCATTTTCCATTTTCCATCATCGATGGTATTAAAATATACTTCTCGTCCAAAACACAAAAAATATCAGGTGCAGACGAACATCAGGAGCGTGTTTCAGATTGTTCAAAACTAGTTTAGTTCCAACACTAGTTTCTAAACAAATTGTACAAATACCAACCACCCTATAAATATTCTCATTATTCATACTCAAGGTTCAAAAAGCACTAGAAGTATAGTAAGAGAAAAAATCCTTCCTTGATGTCACATGAGATTCGACAGCAGTGTCCATAATCCAGCTTGATTCATCACGAGCAATATTTATCATATCCGCATCAAGGACGATAACAAGATCTTCGGTGATAACAGTGACTAGGCAATTTTCAGTGACACCTTCTTTAGTTTTGTCTTTTTTTTGCTCTACCTTTTTAACTTCCTGCAGAATTTCTTTGTGTGCTCTTTCATGCCATAATGAAAACACTCAATATCGTTAAGTCTGCCTTTGGAATCTCTCCTATTTTTTTCTCTATTCTGAGAACCATAAGTTTTATTTCTCCCCTTAGGGCCATTCACTAGGATATCAGAGAAGAAAACCTAGAGATTTTCTTCTTTATCTCTTCGTTCAACATACTACTCTTGGCGGAAACCATAGAGATCACACCATCTGGAGCAAAATTTGACAATGAAGTTTTAATGTTTCTAAAATTTGACAAGAAGGCTAATGAGCTCCTTTTATAGAAGATATTTACAGTTAATGTTGTCATTAGTGACATCATGAAAATACTAAATTTCAAACTTTACAACTACGTAGTTATCTTGGTAAGATTTAGTTGGTATGTAGTTGTACCAAAGTGAGACTTTAATAAAATGGGGCAGGAACCCCACAATATATCCATCTCATTTATGCATCTGACATATTCCACAGAGGCTCCATGAATGAGTTCTCCACCAATCTATGATGTTCAGACCATACATCAGATAACCATACACCTAGAATATGTTTCCATTTACTTTGCGGTTATATTTCTAATATATCACTTGTAGGTATTGCTAGTGCAATGAAAAGAACATTTATGTGATATGAAGGGTTAGTTTCTGTAAAAGAAAAAAAAGACAGAATCTGATAGGTGAAAAGCTTAATATTGTCACACGTAGCACACAAATTGTACATAATGTATTTAGCTCGATTCTTGTGGGATTATACAGGGTGTTTTTGTATTAACTTGATTATTTGGAAGCATGGAGATGATGGATATTATATGCATATGTGTCTATTTTCATGAGAAGATTGTGTTTTTAAACTAATACTTGTCTGCATGAACTGTTTACTAACACTGCTAGAACTATTTTCAACTGGAATAACGTTAAAGTTATTCGATAAAATACCTATAAGCTTTATGCACAAGAGATTTTCAGTTTAAGAACTTTTGAATAGCTTATTGAGAAGTCCGTATAACTTGGTAATCAAGAAAATGCATGTGTTTTCCACAGTGGATGTCTTTGTAGAGATAATTGATCAAGTGGTTGGTGAACATAATAAAGTTCATTGCAAACGAGTCCACAATGGGGATTTGATGTTCAACAACATACCCACACAACAGTGCCCAACCTTATCAATTGCACTAGCAAAATTGAAGGAAAATCTCATCAAGTAATTTTGCATACTACATATTTCTACCATCATGGTCAGGTCAATAAAAAAGAGTGGATTCTCAATTATTAACGAAATGATTAAAGATCTCAAACATTCTATAGCTGTCGTGTCCGAGAAGAAGTTGAGAAATGGATTTATAAGAAGATCAATTTATATAAAATTTTCGTATAGGGAGAACTACCTCATTGAATCCTACTAATTGGAATTAAAAAACAGGTCCAGGACAAGATGGTGAGGGGAATGTTGATTATATTTCAAATTTTTTCAGGTCAGGAAAAGAAAAAGTCATGGCCTCAGATGGATTCTATAGAATCTGGAATGTCCATGAATGATGAGCAATATGTGGTTGAATAACGATAAAGATCCAAAACAATTAGAGATAAACGAATTGTGATCTATTTATTCAATCATAAAAGTGTAGGATTTAAATATATTCATACCAGTAATAGAGTCCTAATTATCTACTAATATCAAGCTAATTAACATTAGCCATAATAGGAGATCCTTGATTTGGGGGAGATCCCTGATTTAGTGTCGATAAATAAGATATAATCAACACCCTCCCTCAAACTAATGTTGTGTATCACAAAACATGAGTTTGGACAGCAAATAATTGTGTCTACTTCTTGACATAGCCTTTGTAAATAAGTCTGCCAGTTGATCTTTAGAGGATATATACTTCAGGCTAATACTCCGATCTTCAACCAGTTCTCTAATGTAGTGACAATCTACATCTATGTGCTTGGTGTTTTCATGATGAAGAGGGTTTGATGTGATTCTTATTGCACTAGTGTTGTCCCCTTACAATGTGCTTGATCCTTTCATTTCGATGCTAAGTTCTGATAGCAACCTTTGCAGCCAAATGATTTTAGAGCATGCAGCAGACATACTTCTATATTCTGCCTCTGTGGATGACTTCGATATTCGAGATTTTTTCTTGCACTTCCAAGAAATAATGCACAAGCCAAGCATCATGCACCATCCTGTAGTGTATCGTCTTGAATCAGGGCATCCTGCCCAATCTGCGTCAGCGTATCCCATCATGTCCAACGATGAAGATGATGGAAATAAGACTCCGATTCACAGTACATTTTATGTATCTAATAACCCTGAGCAAAGTAGTGTAGTGCATCTTGTAAGGCTTGGTAACAAATTGGCTTAACACCTGTACTGCATAAGAGATGTCAGTACAACTCATAGTAAGATATATAAGTGATCCAACTAGACGTCTATACAATGTCTGATCTCCAAAAATCTTTCCTTCCTCCTTTTTGTATTTTGTATTCGCTTCCATTGGAGTATGAACCTTCTTATGATTAATAAGATTGGCTAACTGAACTAGATATTCTACATACTTTTGTTGACTCAATCGTATGCCTTCCTTTCCATAACTTACCTCCACCCAAAAAATATGTTAGCTTTCCAAGTCCTTCATTTTGAACGAGGAGAGTAACAGATCTTTCAAATGAGAGATTCCAACTTCGTCGTTTCCTGTGATAATCATGTCATCCACATAAAGAAGGATAATAGTAATACCTGAGGTAGTCCGACGTAAGAATAACGAATAATCTGAGCTACTTTGAGTAAAACCAGCACCTAAGATTGTAGTGCGGAACTTTTCAAACGAAGAGCGAGGAGTTTGCTTTAATCCATAAAGAGATTTCTTAAGACGATAAACCTAATTTAGTTTAATATATTTATAACCTGGTGGTGGATTCATGTACACCACTTCTTGCAAGTTTCCATGTTGTAAGACATTCTTGACGTCCAGTTGATGTAACTTTCAACCTTTTATTAATGCTAAGGCAAGTAATATATGTACGGTCGTCATCTTAGATACTGGAGCAAATGCTTCATCATAGTCAATTCCATATTCCTGATTGTATCCTTGAGCTACTAATCTTGCTTTGTATCGATCTATGGAACCATCAGCTTTTATCTTAATTGAGTACACCCATCTACTTCCAATAATTGTTGCATTTGTTGGTCTATCCACCATAACCCATCTATCATTCTCCTCAAGGGAAACTAATTCATCATCATGCATTACATCCTCCCAACATTTCTGACCACTAGCCTGCATGTAAGAGTTAATACAACTATAGAATTCAAGGATCTTAGTAAGACATAAGATCGACCATATTCACTTATTGAGTATCCGTATTGTTCTGAAGGGGAGCATACTGAGATGATCGTCTAATGGGATCAATGTTATTTTGACGAGTGGGAGAAGGTAATTGGTTGTTAACATCTAATGAGGCATTATGTAGGTGAGGTAAAGAATTAGTATTAGCCAAAGTCGTATCATTATAAAAAAAAGGATCAAAGTCATAAGTAGTACCTGATGTGGTAGAGGACATGGTCGACGAAGGACTAGCGGGAAGGTAGCTATGGCAAGCAGCATCATGAGAAGAAAATTTATTCAGGAAATACATAGTAGAGATTTGTGAGTATTTGTTAGTATAAATAAAAGAATTCTCAAAGAAGATAACATGTTGTGAGATTCTTAATGAACAATGTGTTGAATCATAACACAAATTTCCATTTTGAATATCATTGTCCCCTAAGAAAACACATTTAGTGGCTTTGGAAGATAATTTTTGACGTTCATGATCCGGAAGAAGATCAAAGCGCACACAACCAAATATTTTAAGATATGAATAGTCAGGAAATTTTTTGAAAAGAACAAAATAAGGACAATTTTGTTTCATGATCGAGGATGGTTGTCTATTATGAGATAAATAGATGTTTGGATTGCTTCAACCCAAAATTTTTTGGAACATTTGAAGTATCAAGAAGGGCTAAGGCAGTTTCAACAACATGTTTATTCTTATGTTCCACCACACCATTTTGTTCTAGTGTATACGGACAAGATCGTCGATGAATTATGCCTTTTTCCTAAAAAAAGATAGGTTTGTATTTACATATTCCCCTCCTGAATTTGAACAAAAAATCTTGATATTCTTCTCAAATTGGGTTTCTATAAGGTTATAAAAAATTTTGACAATATTTGGTACCTCAGATTTGTGTTTCAAGAAGAAAATCCATGTATAACGAGATACTTGATCAATGAATAGAATGAAATACTTGTAACCAAAACGAGATCTAATTGGAGAAGGTCCCCAAACATCACTATGAGTTAAATCAAAAGGAGCAGAATAATTAGTATTCCTTAATTGAAAAGGAAGTTTATGATTCTTTGATTTTGCACAAATTTCACAAGGTAATTTAGAGGGAAAATCAATGAATGTTTGCCCAACAAATTATAAGATTTAAGCATAATATTTAGCCGAGAAGCGTATGGATGGCCTAAACGGAGATGCCACAAGTTCCACATTTTATATGAAAATTGGATATATTTATTTTGAAGCTTAAAAGAAATCATTGATGGAGTTTGGTATCCTGAGATTGAAGAAGAAACAGCCTTCCAACCTTACGTCCCTTGGCCATCGTTTCCCCTGTCAATATGTTCTGAATAACACAACCATCAGGAGAAAAAATAACCAAAAAGTTTTTTTCTACAAGTTGCCCAATAGATAACAGATTTGCGGTAAGCTTTGGTACACAAAGAACTTCTGGAAATGGTTTAATGGAGCAAGCTGATGCAGTTAAAACCTGACCATTTGCTATAATAATTTCATGTATTGAACATGGTCTAGATAAATTAGAAAACAATTTTTGATTTCCTATCATATGATTAGATGCAGCAAAGTCAATATGTCATACCGTTGAGTCTGAAAGTTTAGTCTTACCAGGAGAGCTGAAGAGATTGCATTAGGAAGAGCAGCCACCAAAGATTATTGTATCATTTTGTAGATATCATTACGATCAAGCACTTTTCTGCTTGGTGTTTCTCGTGTTCCAGCATCCCTTGTCATTGCTTGGAAAGCTTTATGAGGAGTTGAGCGTATCCCTGGACCAGATTCATTACGACATTCCAGAATAATATGACCATCTTTCTTACAACAGTTGCAATTATTTTGCTTCTTGCAGTGGGAAATAATGTGGCATGTTTCCTTGCAATGATAGCATTGAACTGGCTTTTTAGAGTTGCCCGAGGAAGAAAAAACTTTTGTATGCAGCCAAGGCAGTGACCATGATGAGAGAATTCTCCATGGAAGCTTGATAACTCAACCAAGTTTCTTCTCGAAGAACTTCAGAAACTACCACCTCCAAAGTTGGTAGTTTTTCCTTGTTAAGAATACTAGCACGCACATGCCCGAACTCGGGCCTGAGTTTCATTAGAAATTGGACTGTCCTTATCCTCTTCATCGTAGTCATGAAATCCTTCAATCCAGCCGCAGGGATAGAGGCGGAAAAAAACCTGATCTTGTTCTGCCCATAATGTGAGTAATACAGAATAGAAACAACGAACATTTTTCTCACCTTGTATAGATTCTGCAAGTATTCTTTCAAATTCAAATTCTCGAGCCACATTTTGTTGGTTACCGAGGGTATGTAGATGTGTAACAACCCTAAAAATGTATAAGGTAAGTAATGCTTAATGTGTCTAGAATGCCTACGATTAGACCAGGTTCACACATGCGCGTAGAACCGGACTTCTGAACCCTTGCAACAGCCAAGACAACTAACTTGGGGATTATTTGAGCTAGGATAAGTTGGGTCCATCCATGTAGGGCTCCCGAATATGAAGATTTACCAGGATGAGTCTTTACCGGACTTAAAAAGGGGAAAATCTTAAGTTTGGAGGGTCTAGGGGTAAAATGGTCTTTTACCAGGCTAAGGGTAATATCGTAATTAGCCTAAATATGTATTTAATTATTTAATTATTTAATTAATAAGGTTCAGGGGTATTTTTGGGAGAGAGTGCCAAAATGGGATCTAAGAGTAAAGTCTTGCTCCACCCGGGTTCAAACCTAGGTGGAAGCAATGAATTAAATTGTTTTTATTTAAGTGGGTAAATTAATGTAATTATTTAATATTATTTAATTAATGGCTGATTAAAAAAAAGGAAATCAGATCTTTTAGTTATTAATTATTAATTATTAAATTAAATTAACTAAGTCTTGCCACCGAAAATGATGTGGTGCAATGTGTAAAATGTTTGTTGTTGTTCTCCGTTTTGAAGTCTTAAAATGGATTGTTTGATGATTAGAATTATTGTGCATAAGATGTGTAGATTGTGATGTTTAAATGAAGTGTAAGGTGGCTGATCTTAAGTTAAAAAATCTAAGCTAAACAACAATGAATCTACACCTAAAAATGCGTTAAACAAATTGTGAAAATGCCACAAAACGAACGTATGAATGTTTTTAAATAAAGGCTAGAAAATTTAATAAAATTTCCAGCACTTGGTGATGGAGTTTTCTGCCAGAATACTTGAAGTTTGAGAAGTTGAAAAATAAATTTAAAACATGTGAGGTTAGTGGGGATTGAACCCAAGACCTCACTATATGAAAGCTGAAAAAAATGAGAGGTCTGGGATTCGAACCCACAACCTCTCCACCAAACACGAGAGTAAAAGGGAAAATTTAAATTAATAAAAATAATGGGAGGAGTGGGATTCGAACCCATCACCTCTTGGCTGAAGGAGGAGACAAGGAGAGAATTTAAAATAATAATAATAATAATAATAATAATAATAATAATAATAATAAAAATCATAATAACAATAATAATAATAATAATAATAATAATAATAATAATAATAATAATAATAATAATAATAATAATAATAATAATAATAATAATAGGAGGAGTGGGATTCGAACTCGCTACCTCTCAGCCAACATGGGAAAAACTTAGGAAAAAGAGAAATAAATGAATGTTGCTATGGGGGTTCGATCCCAGATCCCCTAATGCTTAAAACGCCTAAGGTGAAGTGAGGGGAAGGAAAAAAGAAAGGAAAAATAATGTTAGTAAAGGGATTCGAAATCAGGTTCCCTAAGCCGAAATGTAAATCCAAAATTAGGTGAAAGAAAATTAACTAATGAAGAGACCAGTCTCTATGAACACTCTAATGAAAGTATTGAAGTTGATACATACTTAATACTAATGAAGAGATGAGAAATCATATAATGAGCTATGATGACCTCATGCTAGAAGTCAGCTTCCATGATGTATGAGTTGAATGTAATGGAACTTTATACTGAGCACCGATAGGCTAGCTATGAGCGGTGATGACTTCTTTCGGGAAGGGCGAAGGTTCACGTAACTCTCATGAGATGAGACTATCCGGCATGCCGGGTATGGGTCTCCTTATATCTCCTAGTCTTCAAACCTATACTGCCAATATAGGGATCTAGCGGGGTTCAATTCCCATGTACACTAGCATGTTTTGGGTCACTTCGGCCGATGATTCCACCTCTTTTTGGTGTGGGGGGAGTCACTGGATTTCATGATGCTCACTCTATCTATGTCGGTTAAAGTTAAAGTTCCCGGAGAATGAATGAGGCCAGCCTCAAATGATGCACATAATGACATAAACGATACCAAAGGTTTAAGGATAGGATAATCAAGAGGTGAGCTTGACTTAAGTAATGACGCTAGGTTATTCTTGGTCATTGAACAGCAAACCCGATGAGAGTCTTAAACTACATCCTAGGTATGACTGCTTATTGCACTAGTACATGAAAGAATAAATGAAGTGCGTATGAATGAATGAAGCAGACTCTGTGTTTGCTAAAGAAGGATCCCTATTTGAGGTCCATATGTTGAGCCCTCATTTTGGGAAGTCCTAACGTCAAGTCCATGAACCCAAGGTCTCATGGAAAAAGAAAGAACGATATGAACTACGTGATAGATATGTGAAATATGTTATGTGTTGTTTGCAAAATGATAAATCTGATGATGTATGTTACACTCATGACATGACTTTCCTAATCCAAATTTGGCAAGTCCACTCACTTGACTTTCCATAAATCATGTTGTTAGGAAAGATCTATTCTTTCTCATGCATGTCCTTGGTGTGTGCTTGCATATACCCATACTTAGTACAAGTGAGTACTAATTCCTTACAGTTATCTATTTTTAGGTGCAGGCACAGGTGGACGTTAGATCGTATGGTACAACGTTACAGCAATCCGGACGTGGAGCTTTTATCCGGACTTTGTAGGTCCTTATGCTATTGAGGTTGTCTACTGTTATTATCTAGCATAGGTGTAGGCCTTAGCTAGTGAAGCATGTTCCACTAGTGTTTCATTTCCCACTTCATTTCAAATTTGTACTGGTGCCATTTTGGCAAGTACACATTTAATGCAGCTATGAACTATTTCTTTCATTTGATGATCTTAATGTTATATGGTTGATTGTAAACATTTATGAGTTTAAGTAGAATGTCTTATACGAATGTCGTATAACAAAAAGTTCAAATTTTCCGCAAAAATTAACCTAGATGAAGTAAAGATAACGTATGTAGGCTTGTCTGCCACCTCTGGGAGGTCAACGACGCCGGTCTTGCCTGGGGCCTAGATTTTAGTCGTGAAAAAGTTGGTATCAGAGCACTAGGTTAAATTCCGAGGATAATAAGTTCACATCAACCACATTGAGTGGTTTCTATGTCATGGTAGTGAAGTGCACCACTATCCTGAATTAGAGACTGCATGATGCGTAGGAAAATTTTCCTTCTTCTAATCTTATTGTGCATTTTCTAATGTCTGATTTCTTGGTGTTATGAGCGTGTCTAACATCAACTCTTGTTGTTTTCAGAGAATGAATACCAGGAGAAACATTGGTCAGAGGAGAGGAGGAGCGGCTGCTGGGAAAAATCAGGTTCCACCCCAGGCTCCAGCTGAAGGAGTGGCTATGCCAGTTAGCCCAGCCGGTTTAACTGATGCGGAGGTGCGGTCATCTCTGGCCCAGATGGCACAGGCCATCACTATGCAGGCTCAGGCCATGACTGCCCAGGTCAACCGGCAGAATGTTGAGAGAGAGAACCCACCAGTGCGTAGCATGGCTGACAGGCTGCGAGACTTTATGAGGATGAATCCTCCTATCTTTACAGGGTCCAAAATTTTAGAGGATCCCCAGGATTTTGTGGACGAGGTCCACAAGATTTTTGTGTCCATGGGGGCCATAGATTCTGAGAAGGCTGAGCTAGCTTCTTATCATCTTAAGGATGTTGCACAGACTTGGTGCAAGATGTGGCAAGATAGCCGGGCGTTGGGCGGATTTCTGGTCACTTGGGAGCTATTTAAGACAGCTTTTCTAGAGAGATTCTTCCCCAGGGACATGAGAGAAGATAAGGTTGAGGAATTTATCAACATGAAGCAAGGATCTATGACAGTCAGGGAGTATTTCCCGAAGTTTGTTAAGTTGTTCAGGTATGCCACTTCCCTTGTGTCTAATAGCAAGGTGATATACCGTGGTTTCACGGTATTATTAATACTTTTTCCTTAAGTTTAGTGTGTCCAAAAGCCTTTTTGTGCTAATTTTTATATAAGTTTCTCTTTATTTTGCAGGAAATCTGTCCAAAGATGAATGCAGAGATTTTGAGCGAAGAAATGCAGAAGAGACCACCTACGGAGCTTATGACGGTCCGTCGTGCTTGTGACGGTCCGTAGGTGGCAGCATAGTGCAGCTGCTGAAGGAAGATGGGGAAGTCTGACCAAGTGTGGGGCTACGGAGTTCATGACGGTCCGTCGTGTCTATGACGGTCCATCCTGCGGGTTCGTCATGAAGTTCAGAGAAGTAGTCCCAGTACCCATATTCCAAGAGCTCAAGTGTTTTGAAACGAAGACCCTCGACGGATCGTTGTGCCTATGAAGGTCCGTCATACCTGCCGTCGAGGGTAATGAAGAGAGCAGCAGAAGAAATTGCATAAGTATGGGACGACGGAGTCCATGACGGTTCGTCGTGACCACTACGATCCGTCGCGAGTTCCGTCGACCCAGCCGCGTTTTGACAGATTTCCAGCAAATAGAGTCCTTGTTTAATTAGGTTTTTATTTTCTATAAAAGTTTGAAAAACCTCGTTTTTGAGGTTAGACCCGGTATTATTAGTTAGACTCGGGATCATTATTAGACTCTGTGTATTAGTGTTAGATTCTTGATTATCATTAGACTTTTTGGTGATATTATTAATTACTTTGAGATTCTTGCAAGTGATTATTGGTGATTAATCAAGCAAACTTTCAGATTTTACTCTTTCTCATTGAAGTAAGTACATGAATTCTTATTTAATATATTTGAATATTGTGATTATGACTATGAGTAACTAAACTCCATAACTAGGGTTGTGGGAACCATAGGCAAATAATGAGATAAAACCTAACTAAAATAA
>NC_028646.1:14913806-14914658 GCF_001406875.1 Solanum pennellii | reverse complement strand
TGAAAAAGAATTATCAACATAGATTTAGTGCATACTATCTAATAGGCTAGTATTGATTGGTACGAGGTAATAACTTAGTCAAATATCGAATACGATGCTTAATATGAGGTAAAGATAAGGGTTAGGAAAGCAACACACGTAGCCGGACCAAGGTGCGGAGTGAGATATTCTAGATGCCGGACCAAGGATTTAGAAATACATAACTTATCACTTTGCATGCAAGATACTAAGAAAGAATTGTTATAGTTAGAATTATCAAGTTATGAACCTGTGGGGAACACGTAAACCCTAGTTACTTTGATTAATTGATTAAACTCCAACATTCAAAGCTGTTAAGTGTCTTTTTCAATTTCGTTAGTTATTTTCATTCATTTAGAATTAGAAACCCCCCTTTTATTGTTTTTACTTTCCAAGGAAGTCATTGACCAAACAATAGTAATAATAGGTTAAAGTTAAATCTAAACTATTTTCCTCGTGGGAACGATCCCAACCTCACTAGTTGGGTTATTTACTTGACACGGCCACTTTACTTCTTATTTGAGAAGTAAGTTTGAGCGTATCAAATACAAAATCATTAATCACGCGACGATTCCCCGACGACTGATCCATGAGGGAATACTTGGGTAATCAAGTAGGGGCCAGTCCATTTGGACTTGAGCTTGCCCGAAAGACAAGGCACCCCAGAACTGTCTACAAGCACCAAATCCCCAACCATAAACTCTTGTTTTGCACTTTTTTCTTCATTCACTTTCTTCATCTTTTCTTTGTGGGATATGGCGGATACCTATTGGAGCTCACCACTCTGCCTCATGGTCCTACAAACGTTGAAGGTCGCTTCTTCATTGTTCAACC
>NC_028646.1:14889570-14913014 GCF_001406875.1 Solanum pennellii | reverse complement strand
TCTCCACCATCCCTAGGAGTAACTTCACGATTTTGAGGAGGGACATAGGGCCCAATCCCTATCATTATGTTACCGTAGTTACCCCTGTTGAAGTTATTGTTGCGGTTGTAGTTTCCATCTCGGACATAATGACCCTCACGGTTGTAGTTACCATAGATCCGACCTTTGTTCCCTTGACCTTGGCGCCAATTATCCTGATTTGAGCCTTGGGCGCTCGGTCGGAAACCCCCCGTCTGCTCATTTACCGCACGGAGTCCTCCGCATAATAGCATTCATCATTAGATGGTGGTTTCGACAAGTAGCTGACTGCATTTATCTTTTCTGCACCATCAGTGACATGTTTTAGTACCAACCCAAGCTCAGTTCTCATCTGAGCCATTTCTTCGTGAATCTCATCTGTGGCTGGGTTGTGAGTGGACTGTCCTGCGAAGGTGTTTCTCCCTGTATCAGACTTCCTAGTACTCCAAGCTTTATTATTCCGGGAGATTTTCTCTAATTTTTCGGCAATCTCAGCATAAGGACACTCCCCATAAGATCCACCTTCTATAGTGTCCAACACCGCTTTATTATTATCATCCTGTCCCCGATAGAAGTATTCCTTCAGTGACTCATCATCTATATGGTGATTTGAGACACTTCTCAAGAACGAGGTGAATCTATCCCAAGAACTACTAACTGACTCTCCTGGTAGTGCCACAAAGTTATTCACTCTGTCTTTGTGGTTTAGTTTCTTGGAGACCGGATAGTAGCGTGCTAAGAAAACATCCCTTAGTTGGTTCCAAGTGATTGAGTTGTATGGGAGCTCAGTGAACCATATAACAGCCTCTCCCGTCAGTGAGAGAGGAAACACTCTGAGCCCTATTACATCTAAATCCAAATCAGGCCTCCCTACACAGCTTTTACACACTGCCCTTACCTTAGCTATATGGGCATGTGGATCCTCAGAAGGTAGCCCTGAAAACAAACCTCTGGCAGTGAGCATTTGCATCAGGATACTAGTTACCACAAAAGTATGGCCTGTGGGTAGAGAAGGCAAAACCAGTGGCCCATCGGAGTCTGCTATGTTATCATAGCCTCTGTAGTATGCTTGGGGCCGTGGAGCGGGATTTTGTCCCCTCTGTTGATGTTCACCCGGAGCTTCGGGTAACAACTGACCATGAACATCAACCGGAGCTGGGATGTTCTGGTTTGGATCATCATCATTTATTCCCAAGTTTCGATTCATATTGCGTAATGTACGCTCTAAGTCATGATCGTAGGGAAACAAGGGTTCTCTTCCTCTCCGTGTATTTGGCATACAAGGAGGATAGTTCTGAAAGAATCAAAAACAATAAAACAAAGTAAAATCAAGAAAATATCAACTAAACTATAGTAATAAGTTCAAGTTAATCTAAAAGCTATATTCCCCGGCAACGGCGCCAAAATTTGATACGCTCAAACTTACTTCTCAAATAAGAAGTAAAGCCTTTCGTACCCGTTATGGTCACTATGAGTTCCTAGTGATGTCATTTGGTCTCACTAATGCACCTGCTGCATTTATGGACCTCATGAACAGAGTTTTCCGTGAATACGTTGACTCCTTTGTCATAGTACTCATTGATGACATTCTCATCTATTTTAAGACCAAGGAAGCGCATGAATAGCACATGATACTAACCTTTTAGGCACTTAGACAACATCAGTTGTATGCCAAATTCAGCGAATGTGAATTCTGGCTCAGATCAGTGACCTTCCTGGGTCATGTAGTATCCAATAAATGTGTGGAGGTAGATCCCAGGAAGATTGAGGCTGTTAAGAACTGGCCAAAACCTCTTACTCCCACAGATATATGTAGCTTCTTGGGATTGGCTGGTTACTATCGCAGGTTTTTGAAGGGTTTTTCTTCCATTGCCGCCCCACTCACTGCGTTGACAATGAATAAAGTCAAGTTTGATTGGGCGGACACTTGTGAAAAGAGCTTCCAAGAGCTCAAGGACAGACTGCTTACCTTGCCTAAGTGTGGTGCGAATTACACTGTATATTGTGATGCATCTAGGATTGGTTTGGGTTGTGTTCTTATGCAGGGTGGTAAGGTGATAGCCTATGCGTCCAGATAGATCAAGATGCATGAGAAAAACTATCCAACTCATGACTTAGAGTTGGCAGCGGTGGTGTTTGCACTGACGCTGTGGAGGCACTACCTGTATGGAGTACATGTGGATGTGTTCACAGACCACAAGATTCTTCAGTACATATTTACATAGAGAGAGTTAAAATCTACGTCAGCAGAGATGGTTGGAGCTATTGAAAGACTATGACATGAATGTCCACTACCATCCAGGTAAGGCTAATGTTGTAGCTGATGCTTTGAGAAGGATGAGCATGGGGAGTACAGCCCACGTTGAGGATGAGAAGAAGGAGTTGGTGAAAGATGTACACAGACTAGATAGACTGGGTGTGCGGTTGGTTGACTCTACTAGTGGGGGTGTTTCGGTCCATCCTAGTTCTGAATCATCCTTGGTAGTTGAAGTCAAGAAGGGTCAGCATCTTGATCTTGTGTTGATGGAGCTGAAAGACTTAGTATTGACAAAGATGAATGAGTCTTTTGCCTTGGGAAGTGACGGCATACTTAGGTGCCACGACAGGTTGTATGTACCAGATGTGGATGATTTGCAAACCAGGATTGTTGCAGAAGCCCATGGTTCCAGATATTCCATACATCCAGGTTCCACAAAAATGTATCATGATCTTAAGCATATCTATTGGTGGGATGGCATGAAGAAGTACATTGCTGAGTATGTGGATAAGTACCCTAATTGTCAGCAGGTTAAGGCAGAGCATCTTAATCCAGGCGGTCTGACTCAGATTATCGAGGTTCCGAATTTGAAGTGGGAGGCCATTAATATGGACTTCATGGTTGGTCTTCCGAGGAATAGGAGGAAGCATGACTCTATATGGGTTATTGTGGACAGAATGACTAAGTCTGCGCACTTTATCCCTGTGAAGTCTACTTACAGAGCTGAGGACTATGTGAGACTCTACATTGATGAGATTGTGAGATGGCATGGTATTCCTTTGTCTATCATTTAAGATAGAGGAGCTCAGTTCACTTCGCATTTCTGGATATCTTTCCAGAAGAGTTTAGGCACGCAGGTGAAGCTTAGTACTGCCTTTCATCCTCAGACTGATGGGCAGGTTGAGCGCACCATTCAGACATTGGAGGACATGTTGAGGGCGTGCATGATTGACTTTAGAGGTAGTTGGGACGACCATTTTCCTTTGATCGAGTTCTCATATAATAACAGTTATCACTCCAGCATTGGGGATGGCACCGGTTGAGGCACTGTATAGTAGGAGGTGTAGGTCTCCAGTTAAATGGTTCGAGGTTGGAGAGTCATACATTTTGGGTCCAGAGATCATTCATGAGGCCTTGGAGAAGTTCAGAGTGATTAGATAGATGTTGGCTACTGCTTACAGTCGGTAGAAGTCATATGCGAATAACAGGGCGGCCCTTAGAGTTTGATGTTGGTGACCAGGTCTTTTTGAAGATATCACCTCTGAAAGGGGTGATGAGGTATGGGAGGAAGGGGAAGTTAAGTTTGAGTTATGTTGGGCCATATGAGGTCCTACAGCATGTGGGTAAGGTGGCCTATAAGTTGGCATTGCCTGCGGAGCTAGCTTTTGTTCATCCAGTCCTTCATGTGTCCATGTTGATGAAGTGCCTGGGTGATCCAGCACCGATTCTACTTGTTGAAGGTTTAGGGCTTGATGAAGACTTGTCCTATGAGGAGATACCTATTGAGATTCTAGACAGACAGGTGAAGCGGCTGAGAAACAAAAATGTTGCCACAGTGAAGGTATTGTGGTGGAACCATCTTGTTGAGGGTGCTACGTGGGAGGAAGAGGTCGATATGAGATCCCGCTATCCCCATCTGTTCAGCTCTTGAAGTTAGACTCCCTACTGTAAAGTCTAAGTTTCCTTATCTCTCCATTCTTTGTTGCTATTGCTTGATTGTGTGTAGTAACTATGTTATGATCTGATTGGCATTACGTGAAATAATTAGTAACGTCATTCAAAGACGAATGTTCCTAAGTGGGGATAATCTAACAACCCTAAAAATGTTTAAGATAAGTAAAGCTTAATGTGTCTAGAATGCCTACGATTAGACCGGGTTCACATAGATTGATGCGCGTAGAACCAGGCCTCTGAACCCTTGCAACAGCCAAGCCAACTAACTTGGGGAGTTAATTGAGCTAGGAAACGTTGGGTCCAGCCATCTAGGGCTCCCGAATATGAAGATTTACCCGGATGAATCTTTTACTAGACTTAAAAAGGGGAAAATCTTAAGTTTGGAGGGTCTAGGGGTAAAATGGTCTTTTATCAAGCTAAGGGTATATCATAATTATCCTAAAAATATATTTAATTATTTAATTAATAAGGTGGAGGGGTATTTTGAGGAGAGAGTGCCGAAAATGGGCTCTAAGAGTAAAGTCTTGCTCCACCCGGGTTCTAACCTGGTGGAAGCAATGAATTAAATTGTTTTTATCTAAGTGGCTAAAATAATGTAATTAATTAATATTATTTAATTCATGGATGATTTTAAAAAAGGGGAAATCAGATTTTTTAGTTATTAATTATTAATTATTAAATTAAATTAACTAAGTCTTGCCAACTATCCTAGTTTTAAGGGGCACTATCTCACACAAACTCTCTCTCTCTCTCTCTCTCTCTCTCTCTCTCTCATCCATTTTAATTTCTTTGCTGTAAAAACAGAAATAAGAACATTAGAAAACAATCAAATGTTCTCCACACTCAAAGAACTTACAAAAAAAAATATACAAACAAGCAAGCTAACTTAAGAAAAGAAAATTTTACATCATCTTCTCGACGGGATCGTGTTGAAGGTTTAGTGGAGGATTTGGGTAGCACTTTGAAGGTTTGGAAAGCTACAACCAGTTATGGGTTTTCTCTCTTGGAATCCTTTCTCCAAGAGAAATTTCTTTCTACAAAATTCAACTTATGAAATTAGGGTTGTCCCCTTTATTGTCGAATTCCTTGTCCCTAGTCTCCTTCCGATTTCAATCTAAATTAGGTTAGAAATCATGTGGTTGGTATGGTTGATGGTATCTAAGTGTGAAATATGATGTTCTTTGTGATTTTGTGTTTGGAAATAGCAATCATGTTCAATGATGTCAACCGAAAATGATGTGGTGCAATGTGTAAAATGTTTGTTGTTGTTCTCCGTTTTGAAGTCTTAAAATGGCTTGTTTGATGATTGGAAATATTGTGCATAAGATGTGTGGATTGTGATGTTTAAATGAAGTGTAAGGTGGCTGATCTTAAATGGAAAAATCTAAGCTAAAACAACAATGAATCTACACCTAAAAATGCGTTAAACAAATTGTGAAAATACCACAAAACGAACGTATGAATGTTGTTATATAAAGGCTAGAAAATTTAATAAAATTTCCAGCACATGGTGATGGAATTTTTGGCGAGAATACTTCAAGTTTGAGAAGTTTAATAATAAATTTAAAACATGTGAGGTCAGTGGGGATTGAACCCAAGACTCTACTACATGAAAGCTGGAAAAAAAAATGAGAGGTGTGGGATTCGAACCCACAACTTCTCGGCCAAACAAGAGAGCAAAAGGGAAATTTTAAATTAATAAAAATGATGGGAGGAGTGGGATTCAAACCCACCACCTCTTTGCTGAAGGAGGAGACAAGGAGAGAATTTAAAATAATAATAATAAATAATAATGAGAGGAGTGGGATTCGAACCCACTTCCTCTCGGCCAACATGGGAAAAACTTAGGAAAAAGAGAAATAAATGAATGTTGCTATGGGGGTTCGATCACAGATCCCCTAATGCTTAAAACTTCTAAGGTGAAGTGAGGAGAGGGAAAAAGAAAGGAAAAATAATGTTAGTGAGGGGATTCGAAATCGGGTTCCCCAAGCCGAAATATAAATCCAAAATTAGGTGAAAGAAAATTAATTAAGTGTTGTCCAAGGGAGTCGAAGTCGGGTTCCCTTGCCCAATTTCGTATTGACATATAAGTCATACGTAAAATACTTAATGAATGTTGCCTCTAAAGATCAAATCAATATCTTGGCATATCTACAAGATGCATAAGTCTTGTACCACATTATCTTGGGTAAACATGAATCACTTAGACAAACTATGAATGAAGCCTCATGGCTTGTATGTGTTGACTCATAAGTCTAGAATAAGTTTGAAAGTAAGTTAACCTAATATGTATGTGATGAAATGATGTAAAAACCTAGAAGGCATTAAGTAAGAGTGTGAAACACACTAAATGGCCAAGTGCATTGGCATATGATTAAATGAACATTCATGTAAAGGGGTGAGTAATTATGAAGAGCAAATGTGCTAAAGTTAATGAATGTGGTGACAACATGATAAGAGGCCTATGTGAAAGATGAGAGCAATCTCAAATGACCCAAAGTAAATGTTACCAAAACGTACTCATCAATGAGAGTGTAAAGTTAATGAAGAGACCAGTCTCTATGAACACTCTAATAAAAGTATTGAAGGTAATGCATGCTTAATACTAATTATGAGACGAGAAATAATCTAATGAGCTATGATGTCCTCATGCTTGAAGCAATCTTCCATGATGTATTTGTTGAATGTTATGGAACTTTATACTGAGCACCGATAGGCTAGCTATGAGCGGTGATGCCTTCTTTCGGGAAGGGCGGAGGTTCACGTAACTCTCATTAGATGAGGCTGTCTGGCATGCCAGGTATGGGTCTCCTTATATCTCCTAGTCTTCAAACCTATACTGCCAATATAGGGATACAGCGGGGTTCAATTCCCATGTACGCTAGCATGTTTTGGGTCACTTTGACTGGTGATTCCATCTCTTTTCGGTGTGGGGGAGACACTAGATTTCATGATGCTCACTTGATCTATGTCGGTTAAAGTTAAAGTTCCCGAAGAATGAATGAGGCCAGCCTCAAATGATGCACATAATTAAATAAACGATACCAAAGGTGTAAGGATAGGATAATCAAGAGGTGAGCTAGACTTAAGTAATGACGCTAGGTTATTCTTGGTCATTGCACAGCAAACCCGATGAGAGTCTTAAACTACATCCTAGGTATGACTGCTGATTGCACTAGTACAAGAATGAAAAATGAAGTACGTATGAATGAATGAAGCAGAATCTGTCTTTGTAAAAGAAGGATCCTTAGTTGAGGTTCCATATGTTGAGCCCTCATTTTGGGAAGTCCTAACGTCAAGTCCATGATCCCAAGGTCTCATGGCATATGAAAGAATGATATGAACTACGTGATATGATATGTGAAATATGTTATGTGTTGTTTGCAAAATGATAAGTTTAATGATGTATGTTTCACTCATGGCATGACTGTCCTATTCCAAATTTGGCAAGTCCACTGACTTGACTTTCCATAAATCATGTTGTTAGGAAAGATCTATTCTTTCTCATGCATGTCCTTGGTGTGTGCTTGCATATACCCATACTTATTACAAGTCTGTACTAATTCCATACAATTATCTATTTTTAGGTGCAGGCACAGGTGGACGTTATATCGTACGATACAACATTACAGCTATGTGGACGTGGAGCTTTCATCCGGACTTGGTAGGCCCTTATGCTTTCGAGGCTGTCTACTGTTATTATCTAGCTTAGATGTAGGCCTTAGCTAGTGGAGCATGTTCCACTAGTGTTTCATTTCCCACTTCATTTCAGATGTTGTATTGGTGTCGTTTTGGCAAGTACACATTTAATGCAACTATGAACTATTTCTTTCATTTAATCATCTTAATGTTAGATAGTTGATTGTAAACATTTATGAGTTTAAGTAGAATGTCTTATGCGAATGTCGTATAACAAAAATTTCAAATTTTCTGCAAAAATTAATCTAGATGAAGTAAAGATGACGTATGTAGGCTTATCTGCGACCCCTGAGAGGTCAACAACTCCGGTCTCGTCTGGGGCCTAGATTCCGATCGTGACAAGATGACTCCACATTTCTGATGCTTTCAAAAAAGATTTCAGTTCCATGGCTATATCGACAGAGACGGAATTGACAAGCCAGGTGATAATTTTGCCATTGTCAGCCTCCCAAACCTCTTTTTCTTTGTCTTTTGTAGGGACAACCTTTGAGCCATCCAGAATACCAAGGAGACCTTTGCCTCTAATGAAGGCTTTGAAATGCAACTTCCAAATTGGATAGTTATGCCCATCAAATTTTGTTGACAAGGTATCTCGTAAATCCATCTGGAGAAAATAATTGAGTCGTGAGGATTTAGGAAAAAAAACAAGGCTCTTGATACCAAGTTGAAAAACGATAGAGATCCAAAACAATTAGAGATAAAAGAATTGTGATCTGTTTATTCAATCATAAAAGTGTAGGATTTACAAGATATTTATACAAGTAATAGAGTCCTAATTATTTACTGATTTCAAGCTAATGACCATTAGACATAATGGGAGATCCCTGATTTGGGGTAGATCCCTGATTTAGTGTCGATAAATAAGGTATAATCAACATCTATGACCTGTTCTAATGATGACATGGCGTTAGCAACATATACCAGCTCTTGCACTAGAGGTAAACAATTATGAAACATTGTTTTTCTCAATAGAAACCAATAACGTGCTACAAGAAGTCAACCATGTCACATAATTGATTTTGTTTAAAGAAGCAAAACTTGTACAGAGGTTAGGACTTTAGCTTGATATAGATTTGAACTTAAAACAATTTGTTTTGTTTGGACATGATTTTACATTGTTATATTCTATATGTTTTGATGATCCTCACAAACACAGAATCTAACTAGGGACCAGATCCAAGAAAGGGTCCTCTGGTATTGCGACTGATAAAATGGAAAGTGAATGAATAAACTCAGCATGAGGAATATATGTGTGTCTTCATCAAAAGAGGGAAAATTTTCTATTCTAAGTATTTTGATGATCCTCACAAATCCAGGGACATGTCCCTGGCATAGTTCATTCCATCTGATAGATAATAGTGTATAGCTGTAAAGCTGTCCTGTCAGTGGTAGGTGAGGCACCAGCGTACTAAACCAATCAGAATGGAACAGGTTGTTTGTCCTGCGGTTAATAACTACTTATGCTTGATACTTTCAACATGACAAAAAACATAAGTCAGCAAGTATTTGTCAAAGAACTCAAGCATCAAAGAATGCAGCAAAGGACCTGGTCACGGAAAGTCTGTGTACGAGAAAAGGACAAAAAGGCAGCTGTCAAAAATTTGCCAACTCTGATGTGGTTGGTGCCTAACTTTTCATGACAGCAGACTCTCAGCCAATAGCTTCGTCCCAAGGGTTTGTGTCAACGGTAATATAATCTCTTCTCCAAAAACAAAAACACAAGTTTTGGCAAACAAAGTTTTGGATTTCAGAAAACCCAAAAGCTCAAAAAGCAAAGTCCATCTTCAAGAAGTATATCCTAAGAGCAACAGAACCTGATAGAGCAGCAAGCTATCTAGTTGTCTTAGGATTATATCTTCCGTACTTACACTGTAAATTTCTTCCTATTCTGTAAAGGATTCAGATATTTGTTTCAGGTCTGTAAAAGTCTAAATCAGTTAGGGTTAATTGATTTAGTGGGCAACATTGTTTTGTTGCTTAGAAAAATCATAAGTCATCTAGAGTTAGGTGGTTTAATGGGCGATGTGGTATCCGCTTAGCAAATTCTAAGTCATCTGGGTCATGGTGATTTAGTGGGCAACATGCGTGTTGCTTAGTTGAATCCTAAGTTATCTAGTGGTGATAGCTTAGTGGGTCGAGTGTCATATGCTTAGGCTCTTCAAGCAATAGGGTTATTGCTTGGTCGTGAGATTAATAGAATCTTCTCACATTGTTGTAATCGGGTTTCACTTTTTCTTATGAAGATCGATGAAGCCAGTTGAAAATCATGTGCAATAGGTCGTGGTTTTACTCCCTTGAGCAAGGAGGCTTCCATGTAAACTGTTTGTGCTGAGTTCTCATAATTGTTTACTCTTCTGCATTTTTCTTTTAGTGTCAAGGGACCAGGTCCATTGACTGATAGTGGACAGACCCATTCTATCATACATGTACCATGTTTGATGGACTTTTGTACTAGAACATGAAACGTAGAAACGAGAGATTATCATACGTGTTAAAAGGAGAAGGAAAGAAAAAGCTTCAATTGAACAATATATGTGTTGAACTTTTAAAATATCAAATAATTTGAGATAACTACTTTTTAGAAACCACGATATATAATTTGACGCGGAGGGAGTATTTTGTAATATAAGCATTTTCGTTCTACAAGATTTGTAAACAAGCGAAAAGTGTTTGCCTGCCAAATGTGAATCTTTTAGGTCTATATTACAGAGGGAAAACAAAGATTGCAGACTCAAATAGTTACTCACTCAATGAACAATTTAATGAAAGCTACATTTCCCGACTTTTATACATATTTATAACGCAAATACAGTGTACATTTAGCTATATAGAATAGTTAGTAAAGGAACCTAACACAGTGTATGTTTGAGTACCATCTTGTATGCAGACTTCAACCACTACTGAAGCCTTCCCATGGAATCTCTTCAGTTCACTCTTCAATGGGATTCGCTTTGGATCATGAACATGCCACACTTAATTAAGGGGAAACACCTCATCCACTGTCAGCTTAGATGCAAAGTTCTACAATTGCTGGAATTTTGTCTCATGCTTAATGCGCGTGCCAAAAGGATCATGCATATGGTAGGAATAAGTACATCATTAATCAATCCCTTCAACTGGAAGCTTCTACGACTATTGTTGGTTGCAATCATGAATCTCAACATGGATTTGTGAGCATTCACTGCAAACAAGAAACAGCAACGTAGTCGACAAAGAAATGACACTGGAAAATCGATGCTACTTTGATACAGTTGGTCAGACATACAGTTATTGACGTTTTTCACATACATCCAAATTTTGCTTTCAAAAGACATACATACACATACAGTTAATCTAGCTTCTGCGTTGAAACACATACAAACACTAACAGTGGGAATTAAACATTGTATCTGCGTAATTTTAGTTAGAATTAAAAAAATCTCACTGTATTTTTCAAAAACATGGGCGCTAAAAGCACCAATGGATATATTCATCGAGTCCATGTAACATCTACGCGAATTTTGACCTTAAAACTATTGAATTGGATTGTAGGAACTTGACAAGGTATTGTTCAGTTATAGTATAATGCTTCAGATAGACTAAAGAGACCAGAAACATAAATGTTTGTTCAACTAATCATTCTGAGTATAAATTCAAATTCACTTACTCCATGAGGATAAGGATCACTTTGAAGATATCAGCAAAGATAGACAATATGCAGCTGATGTATGTATTGTGCGAATTATGAAGAGGCAAAAAGGTCTCCCTCGTCATGGGCGGTTGAGCAGAATGTTCAAGCCTGATATGGAAGAATTCAAACAGTGGACTGAAGTTTTTATCTTCTGAGAAATGCTTGGAAATAGACCAAGAAAATCTGAACCTACACAAGTACTTGGCCAAACGTAACTGCTCGAGTACATCTGAGACAAAAATATCTCAAATAAGTTAGTAGTGTAGATCATGAGGTGTTGCAACACATTCTATTCAACAGAGAACAGATCAACAATAATATATCCAATGTAATCCCACAAGTGGAGTTTAGAGAGGGTAGAGTGTATGCAAAACCATATCCCCACCTCATAAAGATAGAGAGGTAGTTTCGGATATACCTTCGGCTTAAAAAGAAGCATAAATAGAAATGTGTTGCGAGAGAATCAACATTTTCAAATTTTTCATTATCATTATTGACCTTATATGTAAAAAGATTTTTTTTTCCTATTAATCTGCTAGCAATAGTAAAATCTGTCTCATGGATTGAGCAGAGTACATAATTCTTTCCTCATTACCAAAAGAAACAACTGCTCAAATACATTTTTTTGTGGATCAATATTCACTATCATTTCATTTTCCCCTCACTTGGACAACGGAGAAAGAGCTTCACCAATACCTCTGATCACCTATCAAATTGGGTCCTTGTTTAACTGGTTTCAGCCTACTGATAGATTTGTGAAATATGTACATCCTTTGGAGAATATGAGCAAAAGAGTTGTCACCTATAACCAGATTCCAATCACCTTTAAGACACAACATAAAGGTCGATAATCAGATTTATGTTAACTGTAATCATACTATCATCGTAGGTAGAGCCAGAATTTTTAATAAGAGGTTTCAAAAGTTGAAGAAATAGACACACGAAGTAGCCGAAAGAGGTTCGACATCTACTATATATACCTAAGAATTATTTTAATCATAGAAAAATAATATAATTTTCCGTCGAAGGGGGTCTATGGTGGCTCCGCCACTGATTGTCATAAATCTAGGTCATTTTGTAAAAAGAGCTATTAGAACACAATCATACAAAAGATATTACATTGCTCATTGACTATGTTATGACAAAGAGGATATAATAGTAGATGCTTATAATATGCTTAAAACTATAAGATATAATTGAGAAAAGAAAAAAATGACATAAAGATAATTACCATAGAATATCCAAGAAATACAAAGTTTCTGCTCCCATAATATCGCCTTTTACCAACAACATCATGATTTGCCCCGGAAGACGGAGCGCATATACCCGTGCTATATCTTTAATATTATTTGAAGAATTTATAGAGCTACCATCAACCAATATTATTCCTCAACATCAGGATTCAGAGGGGTAGAAGTCGAGCAAGTGAAACCAACCCCAAACTTATCACCAATGCTTGAATTTGGGTCAACAAAATTCCTCTACAATTCCCAATTAATTTTCCTAACTCAAACCCAAAAATTGTACTCCCAATTTTGGTCACTTTGGGATAACTAATACTAACCCTAATTTCGGTTCAATCCAAAAACAATTTCATCCCATCTCTATCCCCATAAATAGAAGACGAGGTAGATCAAATAGTAAATAGAGATTAAATCAGGTATCCAGCGGTTTTCTCGATAATACCAAATAAAAACGGTCTCTATTAATTTATTCATCTTCTTCGGGTAAGCTAAGCAAAACCGGAGTGAAAAATTCAAATTTTGCTAATAGAAATGTTGATCCATAAATGGTTAGAAGTAAGAATTTGAAAAGGGAATTCTTTCAAATGAGATTATTTGTATAAACAAAGAATCAACTTCTGAGGCTTTTGTTGTGTTAACGAGTGGAATTCTGTCTGACTCGTTAATTAATGAGGAAATTAATCAATTTGGGATTAAAAGTGTAGTTGGCGAGATAGAACTGTGTATCTATATATTAATTATGAATCACATTGTGATGCAATGATGTGAAAATGTGTCAATTTGGGTGAAGAAGGATATGTTTGTTGATGTTATACCTGAATGTTGTGGTATTGGAGCCAAGTAAGGAAAAAATGATTGTTATCGGGGCAGGTCTTGTTGGGTTGGCGGCTGCGAGGCAACTGATGTTATTTGGGTTTGAGATGATTGTTTTGGAGGGACGAAAGTGTGCAGGTTGACAGGTGTATACGAAAAAGATGGAAGGAGGAAATAAGGCGACAATTGGTGACTTAGGAGGGAGTGTTTTGACTGGTACATTACTTCGTATATTGGATCGACAGTGGTTGTATACACATCATAAAGTGAGAGACCAATGTTCATCCTATCATGATGATCGGAAGCCCATAAACGAGTATTTGGGTAAAATTGTAGAGGTTGCTTACAACAAACTTTTAGATAAGGCAAGTAAGGTCATACAAGAATTATCTCAGGTTGATTCTCTTAGAGAGGCATTGGAGACTTAGTGAAACAATTTAGGAATTTTCAGTGAATTTCTTAGGAGCCCGACATTCAATAGCCTTATGACCACATTTGTCACAATTGAAAAAAATTTCAATGAATTTCTTCTTAGGGGGATTGCACTTTGGTCCAAATATTTTCGTTTTTTTTCCTTTGACTTTGTGTAATCTTCTTCAAAAACATTTCTCTTCGATTCTCAACTTTACCATGAGATCTTCAATAGTCACCTCCTTGCTTTTATATTTCAAGTAGTTTTTGAAGTCCTTCTATAGCAGAGGTAACTTCTCAATAATGACCACCACTTGAAACGCATCATTCACAACCAATCCTACAATAAAGATTATTGAGTATTAATAACAAACTTAATATGTTCAACATATGTATTATATAAAATAATACCTTCGACAAGGAGATCATGAATTATGACCTACCACTCGTGAACTTAGGTGACAATAGTCTTACTATCTATACTCTTACAGTCCAAAAACTTTGCTACAATGAACTTCTTCATTCAGCATCCTCTGTTTTGTACTTCTTTTTCAAAGCATCTCAAGTTCTTTTGAGGTCTTCATATTATTGTACAAATTGTACAAACCGTCTTGCAAGTCATTCAAAATATAGTTTTTTCAAAAAAAATCTGCTTCTGTTACTAAAAATCGTTCTTCATTCGGAGTTTCATCTGATAGAATAGAAACGTGCTCACAAATAAACCTATGGAGACTCAACGTAGTTAGATAGAAGAACATCTTTTACTGCTATCTCTTGAAGTCGACTCCAGAAAACTTTCTAAGTTTCTCAGTCGATACAAGAGTAGCAGTTAAACGATTGTGTGCAATTGATGGTTTTACAACACTCATTGTTCCAACATTAACTTGACTCGAGTTACTCATTTTTCTGTTACAAATGACAAACAATTTAGTATATGAAATATTAACAATAAGAATAATTTTTTATATAACTTGTTTCTGATTTAACGATGAAGCTCTTTTATTATTTTAATCGTTAATGGAATGAATCTTAAATTCAAACAAAGTAGAAAATCAAAAAGATCTTAATTTCCAAAAACCTCAAATACATAAATAATAATAATAATAATAATAATAATAATAATAATAATAATAATAATAATAATAATAATTATATATATAGAGAGAGAAAATGCACGAGTACCCCCTCAACCTATGCCCGAAATCCTTAAGACACACTTATACTATACTAAGGTCCTATTACCCCCCTGAACTTATTTTATAAGTAATTTTCTACCCCTTTAGGCCTACGTGGCACTAGTTTGAAAGAAAAAGTCAATCAGTGTTGGGCCCACAAAATAGTGTCACATAAGCCGAAAACGGGTAGAAAATTATTAATAAAATAAGTTCAGGGGGTAATTAATAGGACCTTAGTATAGTATAAGTGTGTCTCTGAGATTTTGGGCATAGGTTGATGTCGTACTTGTGCATTATCCCTATATATATATATATATTATTTTAGAAATGACAGTTGAAAGTACGAACACCAATATGGATAGTACTCTATGAAATAAAAGGTGTACATCAAAGATGGAATGAATGAGAGTAGCTGAGTGTATATATATATATATATATATATATATATCCTCCTGACAGTTGAAAGTACGAACACTGTAATATCGATGGTACTCTATGCAATGAAAGCTGTACATCAAAGATGGAATGAATAAGAGTAGCAGAGGAATTTGCATGATTTTGTTGCGTTAAAAGATATCACTTGAGTATATTTGCTATGTGTCTTCTTTAGGCTTAAATTTGCTTCTAAACTGTGTATGTGTCATTCTAGGATGCAACTGAACACACATCTAACTCTTAACTTTTCTTTTATTTCAACATATTCCTATCTTTAATCAGTTCATGAATTCATTGGATTTTTTGGTTTATTTAGTGTTTCATAGGATTTCAATTTTTTATACAATATACTGAACTTGGTTATTCTCTGTATTTTGCTATTCTTATTTTGCTTAGGATCATCCATTTGTCAATCTGATCTATTATGTATATAATTGAATATTTAATGTTATTGATACTTGTAGCCTCTAAGGTGCTTGATATCCGTACAAGATATTTAGTTTAAGTTACAACACAATGCCTGCATATGACTTACAATTTAATAAATGAACTTCTACATGTAGCACTCCAATTATATAAGCTACTAATTAAGTTGCTACAATTTCAAGCCAATGAAGAATTCTTCATCCAAATCCCTAATAAGAAAAAGAGGCAAATGCATTTTCTGAATTTTCAAGGTTGATTCTTCCCATTAAATTTTATAGTGTACTTTCAATTCCATCCTCAGCTGAAAAATAGACAATTCCAAGAAAACATAGAAAATTACAAAGATTTGACAAGTTTTTTTATCTAGCATATTTATATAATATTCACATTCTGCTTTTGTACAAATAATTTTATGATTACTTGATTTGATTATGTAGAGCAATGTGTCGAAATCAACACGAGTCTTTGAAATTGGAACCTCACCTTCACGGGGTACAACTCCTTTTTATTTATGTGCAACAAAATTTGATTTTTTTCGCTGATTTCTGCATTTCACTTCTACGTCTCAAGACATGTTATTTCACCCTTCTCTTCATATTCGTCATTGTTGCTTGGTTGTTCAGAAAATTCATGATATTAACAACTGGAATATGGATTGGACTATCTACTAAGTATCTTTTTATGTTTCAGTACTACGGTAAAAATCTAGATGAGATTTCCTTTTAAAAATGCTCAATGAATAGATTTTCATTTAAACTTCTAACGGTTCAAGTATACTTATTAGTGATACATATTTAAATATCGATTATTCTATCATAGTATAAGAGTGGGTATAACTATGCATCAACATGTTTGTTTAAAGTCATTTTTTAAATTTATAAGGTTATTTTTGTAATTCAAACTCATACATGTGCTTCAGTTTTATTCCACGTGGTACGCGTGGCATTCATGTCGCTGCCCAGCTCCATCACATTGCTCTCATCTATCCATTGATGATAAAGATGATAAAAGTTCTTTCCTCCACAACCTTAGGCTTTCCATCCTCTCTTAGTACTGCTTCAATAATTTCAGGTAATTTGTCAGGTCTCGCTTCAATTTTTGACTTACATTACTTAATTTCTCATCTTTGTCTGTTTTTTCCTTGATTGTGTTTTAGTTTCTGTTACTTCAAAATTTTATATGAGCTAATGAAGTTTGAATCTAGTAGGAGTTGAAATTAGGCGGTTATACGCATATTGAGAGCCCAAAAATTTGAGGTGTCTCATCAGTGTTTTGCTTCCTTGAGAAAGATTCAGAAAGAAAATTTGAGAAAGTGAAAATGACCTCTAAACAGAGTAAGGATAACGTTGTAACCTCGCCTAAGAACATCACTCAACAACAAATTAGTCTTTTGCTTCTACTGAAAGGTTTGGTTAGGATTCCAGTTGACATTTATGTAAAGTTAGGACCCTTCTATTGTTAGGACCGAAAATAAGCAGGTGTAAATGCGGAAGCTAGCAAAGCAAACCTCGAAAGACTACGAGTAAGAAGACAACGAGAAATTTACCGAAAGACACAAAGATTTAACGTGGTTCGGTCAATCGACCTACGCTCACAAAGGAGATGAGCAATCCACTATAAATATGAGAGTACAAAATACAGAGGGGAACAACCTCAACCACTTCACTCGGAATACATAGGAGGTTCACACAAGTGATAACGTATCAAGCTTGTGACCCACAAATTCTCACCAAAACTCTCAAAGCCCTTAAGACTACATTGTGAATGCTGATTAAGTTAGAAGGAACATTCCTCTATTTATAGAGTCCTAAACCTTTTTCCTACAAGAAAAAGATTAGTCAATCCAAAACCTTTTCGTAAAAGAAAAACCTATTTATGGTAAGAAATTTAGGGCAAATAAAACCCAACAAATCTCCCCCTTGGCCTGAATTTCTGACAAAATAAATTTGTCCACCTTCTTCACTTAATCTTCAACAACTTGCTTCTCCTCTCCATAATCTCCTTTGCAAAATTTATGTCTCAACATAGAGAACCTCTCTGAAACTATTTCTCCAACAAAATCTTCATTACTGTCAAAAAGAATGCGGCTAGGACTACACCCGTCAAGATGAACACCTCCCTCTAACCTGGTTCAATCATCGATTATCGAACCACTAAACCTGACTCCCTCATTGAATCTAGCGCTTATACCACTTGTTAGGACCGAAAATAAGCAGGTGTAAATGCGGAAGCTAGCAAAGCAAACCTCGAAATACCACGAGTAAGAAGACAACGAGAAATTTACCAAAAGACACAAAGATTTAACGTGGTTCGGTCAATCGACCTACGTCCTCAAAGGAGATGAGCAATCCACTATAAATATGAGAGTACAAAATACAGAGGGAAACAACCTCAACCAATTCACTCGGAATACATGGGAGGTTCACACAAGTGATAACGTATCAAGCTTGTGACCCACAAATTCTCCCTCTAACCAAAACTCTCAAAGCCCTTTAGACTACATTGTGAATGCTGATTAAGTTAGAAGGAACATGCCTCTATTTATAGAGTCCTAAACCTTTTCCTACAAGAAAAGGATTAGTCAATCCAAAACCTTTTCCTAAAAGGAAAACCTATTTATGGTAAGAAATTTAGGGCAAATAAAACCCAACAAATCTCCCCCTTGGCCTGAATTTCTGACAAAATAAATTTGTCCACCTTCTTCACTTAATCTTCAACAACTTGCTTCTCCTCTCCATAATCTCCTTTGCAAAATTTATGTCTCAACACAGAGAACCTCTCTGAAACAATTTCTCCAACAAAATCTTCATTACTGTCAAAAAAGTTGCGGCTAGAACTACACCCATCAAGATGAACACCTCTTTCTAACCTGGTTCAATCATCGATTATCGAACCACTAAACCTGACTCCGTCATTGAATCTAGCTCTGATACCACTTGTTAGGACCGAAAATAAGCAGGTGTAAATGCGGAAGCTAGCAAAGCAAACCTCGAAAGACCACGAGTAAGAAGACAACGAGAAATTTACCAAAAGACACAAAGATTTAACGTGGTTCGATCAATCGACCTACGTCCACAAAGGAGATGAGCAATCCACTATAAATATGAGAGTACAAAATACAGAGGGGAACAACCTCAACCACTTCACTCGGAATACACATAATGATAGTGTTGTATAAAAGAAACAGAAGTTCTGTATACTGAACTCTAATTAAAAATTGATTGTTTATTAGGTTCTGCGCCCCAACAATACAAGCTCTTGTGACAAAAACTCATGTCGCATCTATAAGTCTATTGACAGAGTGCCTAAGAGATACCAATAAGTCTTTTAGGCAGGCAACAGAAACGGTAAACCTAGAATTCATAGAATGGAAAATCCGAAGTTTCTTTAATTCCTTCAATTGGAATGATGTTGACATAAATTCAGTATTTTGCAATTCGTTAAGTTATTGAACCAGCCTAATCAATTTAGTGTGTAATACCTCCAGAATAACACTCCTCTAATCTCTCCATACATTATTTTCTCAAAATATATATTTAGTTGTTAAGATTAGTTGAACAACTTTACACAATAGCTCTTAAAGTTGGCTGATCAACTTTGTACAACAGAACTAACTGTTGCATCCAATTTCGCTTGATCAAAAAAATAAAGAACAAAAGATGAACCATTCATACGCATCTAAAACACCACATCTCATGAGTATCCTTGGTGTGTAGCTTTCTCAATCCTGTCATTTCGAGTATAGACTTTTAAATTTATCTCAGTATTGTTTTGGCACCACAGTAAATCATTTTCGTTTTCATATGGAACTTAGTTTCCATTAAAAAAAATTATTATTTTTTGTTAGACTAAATTTCTGCCAATTTAAAAGAAAACGTTCAAATAAGTTGTGTTACGAAGAGAAAATATGGTAAATAATAAAATATAATTTTTAGAATTTAGATATTAAATAAATAGTACTGAAGGTTACTTTTTCATTAAATATTGAAGTGGTGCTACAGATAAATTATTAATTTGGACCAATTCAATAAAGTTTACTTAAAGATCTTATATTTATATCATAAATATTAAAAATAAATTTATTTTTAGTAAATGTTTTTTTTATTTTAATTCTTTTGTCGTACTTTTTAAATTTTTTAATTTTAATATTTTATATGATATATTGAAGAACAAATGATTTGATCCCGCGTAAAGTAAGTCTGTATGTTTACAAGTGGACCCTTGAGTGATTTTGACACCATTAAATAAAAGCCAATATCATGGTGTCGTATTTGTTGGTGATTTGTATGTTCATATTGAACTACCAATACTTGTTCATTAAGAAATAGACTTAAGAGTTAAGATGTTGTGAAATGTTACATTGAATAGAGTGATAGTATGCCATGCTCTCTAGACGTTACTATTTTTATATATAAAATCTATTGTTGTATGACTTTATTTGGAATTTATTAATACATATGGATGTTTGGAGATATTCGGCCTTATGTTAGATCCTTTCATGGGCGGATCCATTATTATGTTATTAGATTTATTCGAACACAATATTTTAATACCAAATATAAATTTATTTATAAAAAATAACTTAATTTTATGATAAGAACCTATAAAATTTAAATTTTACATTTGTCTTCGTACTAAACTTCTGATCTTCCTCACTATCATTTATAACTATTTATATTAAATATGAAATATTTATTGACATATTCAATTCGATTGTTACAAATAATCGAAGTGTCATTTGATACTGAAGAAATTTGTTTTTGTATTGTAGAACTTATTGCATTTGTTTCCAATTGAACTTGTATTAAATAGTTTTTTTTTGTGTATATTTAGTACAAGTGCAACCAATAACTTAATTGAGTGTTCATGCAGTCTTTTTGTTTCTTAAGTATGTAATGCTGAAAAATTGTCATCTACAATAGCGTACGCTATCGCTAAACTTCAAATTAATGCAGGCTAGAAGGATAAGTTCATATGTTTTGATTGTTTGTGAGCACCAGAAGCAACTATGTTATTGTCTGGTTTTGGAACTGTGGGTAAACGTTTGGGCATATCACAGTGCACGACAGATGGTTTACATGAATCCTCACGCAGTTGAGCAGCGAAAAGGATATGTAGGCAACGTACATACTTCAACGTGACATTGTTGAAGAGTATGGATGAAGACTTGACAGAAGTTGCTAATGACAATTACCATCCATGTGAAACATGGTTGTGGCCATTAACGGGAGAGATATATTGACAAGGGATATATGAAAAGGGAGAGAGAAGAGAGATACATGCAAAAAATGATCAAGAAGAGAAAGACGAGAGAAACTACATGATAAAATTAAAAAAGAATATAAACCCAAAACCAAACTCGAAGAGAACATGTCATGTATATAATGACTTGCTCTTTCTGACTTTGCTAGGAATTTTAAGACATTTTATACACCTTCATATCCTTTTTACCACTATATTCATGCCTTGATATAGTAGCTATGTACCCCTTTGACTCACCAGCTATGTTTTCCCCTGCAGACTTTCCATAATAGCTTGCTAACAGCTGCTCTGTTTTTTAAAGTCGTTTTGGCCTCAAATTTAGGAAAGACTTTTAAAATCTGCTGTCTACAAAAAATCTTAGACTATAAATTATTTTTTAACGTATAAAAAAAGAGACTCTAAAATTAAGTTACTGCTAATTATAAGTAGATGATATAAGTTTTTTGTAATTATAAGCAAATTACTTCTAATGTGTCGCATAATCAGAACAGAGGGTACTACTTTTAAATTTTTCACATAAATGTATTTTGTCAACAACAATGTCGCACCAAGTAAATAATACAATGGAAACACACATGGACAGTCCAATCACAAATGTAATTTCTATAAACATATGTAGATATTGATAATCATTTACTACTTGTCGTCCAATCAATATTTGCGTTAAGGGAAATGCTAAACAACCAAATGCATTAAAGAAAGAATTTGGTAATCAAAAAACCTTTGCAATTTCCAATACAATTTTAGATTTTCGTAACTTTATTCTCCTAAAATAAATAGGGAAATATTGAATAACTTATAAAGAGGCAAAAACTATATGGGTTTTGAATAAAATATACAAAATGTTATAAAGTGGCAAAAAATAGTAGTATTGTTATAAAATCAAGCTCATAAGAATATAATCATAAAGAGAAGAAGACAAGATAAGTAGATAGAAGAAGGAGAATTTTCTTCTTATTCAAGTATATACAATGGTGAATGATATCTCTATTTATAGTGTTGAGATATCATAGTCAAAGGTCACCTTGGAATTATACATAGTTATCATCAAGGTTCATATCACCTTGGAATCTTATCACATTGGAAACACTAATACATGAATCCAATTAATTGTTGGATAACTCTAATGGATCATCCACATAACACAATAGATTTATAACACTCCCCTTGGATGTCCATAGAAAATGTGCCTCGTTAAAACCTTACTAGGAAAAACCCTGTGGGAAAAAATTCTAGTGAAGGAAAAAGAGTACACATATCTTTTGATACGCACTATTTGTTGCCTCATTAAAAACCTTGCCAGGAAAACTCAGTGGGAAAAAACCCCGGTCAAGGGAAAAAGAGTGCAACGTGTATTATATTCCCCCTGATTAAAACATCACTTAATTTCTTGTGATGATGTCTCCAATCTTCGTACATTGTGGTTGGTATATTCTTTTTCAAAGAAAAACCACACATTTCTTGAATATGGTGTGTCATTTATCTCAACCAGACGCACTTTCGACTTGCTTCATGGAGGACTTTTATTTCTGCATAGCAACATTTGCTTCATTGATTGCCATGATATTATTGTGCCTCCACATGCAAACACATAGCGTGCTTGAGATAGAGCTTTATGCGGATCAGATAAATATTTTGCATCTGCGTAATCAATCAATCTTGTCTTGGATTCCTCGGAATAGAATAAACCCATAACTATGGTCCTTCGAGGATATTTAATCATGTGCTCAACACCATTTCAATGTCCTTTTATCGGGGAGAAACTGAATCTTGCCAGTAAATTTACTACAAAACAAATATCTGGTCAAATATTGTTAGCAAGTTTCATCACCAAGAAACTCTTCATCCTTCTTTTGAGATCAAACTGAATCATCATTTATGTCAAGTGATCTCATAATCATTGGGGTACTCAATGAATGCGATTTATCCATATAAAATTGCATCAGAACTTTTCAGTGTATGTGCAGTGTTAGACAAATATTTCATTTGTCAAATTATCAATCTATAGGTCAAGACAAAATTTTGTCTTGCCAAGACCTTTTCATAAAAGTACAAGGACAATTAGGGTCATTCTTTTGTACCCTTTTTCTTCCTTGACTATTTCAATCCATATAAGGATTCTTGAAGCTTTATTGAAAAAATTTCTTTCAAACTCTTATATGCTTCAGACACTTCGATTGTTTCAAGGATTTTCATATAATCTTCATTGTCTAGCTAGACATTACAAGTGTTCATTACATGCATTCAAGTTTTTCATATGTTGCCATATCAAAACAAACCTCATTGCATCCACCAAAGGAGAAAACATCTCCAATAATGTCAGGATTTTTGCGATAAACCTTTATGCCCCAAGGCACAAA
>NC_028646.1:14881483-14888754 GCF_001406875.1 Solanum pennellii | reverse complement strand
AACCGTGCTCTTAATTTTAACAATTCGAGCAAACAACCTTACAAAAACCAATTTTTAAGTTGACAACAAAATACATGTGACCATCGCATAGATGCATCAATCATATAGTTGCAAATGATCCACATGACATGTGAACGGGCCCATATTCACCCTTATATATGTTCCAAAAATTTTAGGAGATTACAATTTCAACCTTAGCTGGTACAATGATCATTTTATCAAGAGAACAAGCAACACAAGAGAATTCTTGAAGAATCTTTATTTCTTCATCATATAAATCACCTGAATTCTCAATCACGTTTGCATAACATTTAATCGGAATGGTCAACCAGTCATGCCAACTGATCTTTATTTTAGTACACTTATAATTTACTTTTACATGTGATTTCAGCAGCGTGTACATCTTTGTATGGAACAAACAAGAGGAAAAGTGGGGTAATCTTTTGCATAAACATTTATAACCCTCTTCGGTTGTAGTGATTTACAGTCTCAATATTTATTTTCAATTCATCCGAAACTTAAAAAAATTCTTTTGAGACTTACTACAACCCCAATATTATTCCTCTGATAATAGCACAACTCGTTAGAGTTTGCAATTAATTTTGTGTACTATCACATATTGCATGACACCATCCCTATGGTGAGCATCTCCTTCAAGGAGGAAATTATATTATTATTGTCATGGTCAAAATCACTACGAGCAAGATGTCTTTCTTGCTTTACTTTTGTTGTACCATAGGTACAAAATCAATGTCAAATTTGTATTGCCACACAATAATGACCACAACCCTTATAGGCAAGAAATATTTCTTTCTTTTGCCCTTTCGGTAGTTCACAATAAACATACCATAGTGACGTACAATACAATTAGCCATTTCTGTCAAATAAAATTTATTTCCTCTCAAATATCCCGTAGAGATGAGAAGTGACATATATCATTTTTTCTCAAACCTTCCATAGAGGTGAGTTGTGGCATATATCCAACCCATATGATTTTATCACATCTGGATCCTTTCTCTTATAGAATAGTCGAGCATTCACGATACTCATCACAAGTCACATTCTCTTCAAAGAATGGACTAATTATTTATATGTACTTCATAAATTTGCATTATAAGCACATTTTCATGACTTTAAAATTCATCATATTTCCATGACACACCTCAACATCACTTTGAAAGATCAAGTGTACCATCACTTTATCTTCTTGTATCATAATAGATGATTTATAAACTTGTCAAATTATTGGGTTGACAACATTCACAAGTCTAACAACCTTTCATACCATTTTGATAATAAAAAAATTGCCTTCACATTTTGAAGGACTATTTGAAGAACTCATAGTGTTCTTCCTTTTATCATTACCACAATGATTACTATTATAATTCTGTCCCTCCACGCCCTTATTCATATCATTAATTATTTGTCATCTTTCAGACTAATCATTCACTGCTACCACATTCATATGATTGAATGAAGCAAGTCAACAGGCGGATTTCAGAGTTATCACATGTTGCTACCACATTCTTTTCAAGGAATGGAGCAAATTCAATATGATGAATTTCAAGACATTTCATCAAAAATATATTATTTTTCTTAGTCGTCATTTTATCATCGCTATGGTGCATTTGCTCAAACTCAATGTCTTACCCATATAAGGCGTGTTACGCCATAATTCTATGGGACTTGAACCCAATCACGGTGCATAAAAACTCTAATTGATGTCTTACCCTTTTGGTGCGATAGAACTTGAATCTATCGTCTTATCCTCAAATATTTTTCATTATGGTGCATCCGGACTTTAACCTAAGGTCTTACCCTTTTGGTGCGATGAAACTTGAATCCATCGTCTTACCCTTAACCAACGGTATAATAGACCGAAGTACAACATGATTTATTCTTTGAGTCTTTCAAAACAATCAAAATAATATTGAAACTCATGATATTAAAATTTTATACCTTCTTCCATTTAAGAAGTTTTGTATAGAATGTCATATTCAACCAATAGGAGTATATGTCTTCGGTTCCTGATAATTGTTAGTGACTGAATACTTTTTTATTCTAAATTATAAAATATTTTAGAAAATACATACCTGATTTTATGCATATAATACTTTGATCTTCATAACGAGATCAACCAAAATATGAGCTAAAGAAAAACAAGAACTCACTCTCAATTGGATAGAGACTCGTGTTGATAACGTGTTATAAAATCAAGCTCATAAGAATATAATCATAAAGAGAAGAAGACAAGATAAGTAGATAGAAGAAGGGGAATTTTCTTCTTATTCAAGTATATACAATGGTGAATGATATCTCTATTTATAGTGTTGAGATATCATAGTCAAAGGTCACCTTGGAATTATACATAGTTATCATCAAGGTTCATATCACCTTGGAATCTTATCACATTGGAAACACTAATACATGAATCCAATTAATTGTTGGATAACTCTAATGGATCATCCACAAAACACAATAGATTTATAACAAGTATAAAAATTTAGGTACTAAGAAAATTCTTTTTCATTTTACATTTATACTCTTATTTTCGATTTTATTATTTGATTTCATAGTATAAATTGAGAACACTTGTCTAAATAATAAAGGCGTTTAATCACTTTTTATCTCTTATATTATGTCGATTTAATAAATTGTAAATCATTATTTATATTTGTTATTAAAATGACTTCGAATTAACGTCATCACATAACTCAAACATTTATTTTAATTATAAATAATTTAACCTCAACATTTTCCTCTTGAATATAATTTAACGCCAATATTATTCTTAATTATTTTCTCTTGAAACAAATGTTAGCATTTTTTTTTAAATACTCTTAGCTTGTTGTTAACTAGGAGTATCACTTAATTATTTAAAGATGTAGTTTAATTTTTTTAAAACATAATAATTAGGAAATATGCAAAACTACAACATTATGTGTAACTATCTTCGATTGTTCAATAGGATCGTCGCTTATGAACCATATGATTTTAAGTATTTCAACAATGTGGATATGTATTAATTCTAAAGTGTTTTGAGTTTTGATTGTCGTTATTGAAATATTTCAGATTATATTTTTAATTTTATGCATAGCTTAATTTTTTAAAACATAAAAATTACTACAATTACCTAATTAGAGCTCATCAAACTGATATAACACAGGAGCACAAGAGTACAATATTAATGCTTGGCTCTTTGGTTTGTTATCTAGGGTTGATACATATGAACTAGAGCGTTTTGAATTTTGATTGTTATTGTTAAACTATTTTACATTATATTTAAAAAATTATGTAAAATATAATTAAATTATTCATATAATAACTACAATAAAATTACTTCATTTTATAAATTCATAATTAGTTTCAAAAAAAATTTAATTTGAGGAAAAAATAATATCAATATTATGACTATAACTATGGAAACTTAATATATATTAACATATCATTTTATGACAAACATTTCTTTTAATAAAACAACAAATAATACTAATGAAGAAAAATATATATGTTATGAAACTTTAACAGATCATGCTTAACAGATTTGTGTTATCATTATTATCGAAGAATTATATGAAGATGTTTTTTTAAAAAAAAAAAATTTTTACAAAAATTTATTTTAAAATCATAAAGAACTTTCTCTATCTGTTCCGTATTATTATAATTTTTCAATGAAGCGATATCAACATTTCTATCAAAAAAAATATTTGTATACGTTTCTTATATTCAAATAAAAAAATATTAATTTAAATGAGTCTTTATTTGTGTATGATATGATTCATATAGTCTTTAATGCATTGGAAATATAATTGAAGACTATATTCAACATTTGAGTTAAAGGGCAAAAATGTCCAAATACAAACTAGTTTATAGTGTGAACATGCACATTTACCATTCTGGCAAAATTATGGCCACATTTTTCTGGCCAAAAGGATTTTTCCTTGCGTCAAATATCGCTTTATATATGTTAGGCCCGTGTGCGCACGGGCATCCACGTCTAGTGTATATATATATNAAAGATAAAATAGAATGACAGAAAATAGACCATTCGAGTGCACAGAACCCATTGTATATCCTTGAGAAATTTGATCCCCTCAAGTACTTAAGATTGTAGATTTATCCCTCCTAAAATAAAATGTGTTAACTACTAAAGAAGTATCAGTACCTCAGACTTTATAAATTAAACAAACTCAAAAATTAACAGTGAGAGCACATACATAGACTCAGTGGATCGATAATTTTATTTGTAAGAAAATGTATACATAAGAGAGAAAATTTTCAGAGTTTGAAAAATGAGAAAAGTCTCTCAATTTATATCCAATTGCAGCAAGAGTGAATGCACCTATATTTGTTCAAAACGTTTATGTCTTTTGGGAAAATAAGTGTTTCTTCGTAAGCCAATTATTTGTCGAAGCCGAGCCCAAGTGATCGAGCGAGTGAGCGACGACACGAGGGGACACCTTATACTAACCTTTTAAGAGCTAAAGGAAGAGTTTCCTAATATAAGAACAAAATTTTTCCTTTCTTTTACCAATCTAATAGAAATGACTTTATTTTTTCTCCAAATTAATTGGTACCCCACATTTTCCAATTTCTGTTTCACAGCTTGCTTAAACCCAACATACGTATACTCTCTATTTCTATTTATATATCACCATTTATAAGAAATAAAGTAAATTTATTATTGTACTTGTATTTAGTGCTATCTAAAAGTTAAGTTGTCAATCAATGAACATAAAGAAATTTGACAAATGGACATGCATTGTTTACTTATTTTTTCTATATTGGTCAAATACATATTTTCAAAGCTAAGAACTCTTACGAATAAAATTAGAAGAATAATATCATTTATGCATTGATTTTTGTAAAATAACAAATATTAAAAAATATTTATTTTTAGTAATAACGACATATATGGAGAGAGCATTAGTCTTCCTTGGACTAAAGGAATAAGTCATTACATTCCTACCAATTCTCTTTGAATCATAATTGCTTAATAATTATAATTTGTAATGTCACGATTTTGAATGTGATAAAACATAACAGGCATTTACCATTACTCAACAAATTAATTGTTGTAATTAAGCTTATATTGTTCTTGGGAATATCAAAAGTCTCTCTAATCTAACCATCTTAAACGTTCCCATTTTTCATAAAGTAACTTTTTATATATAAATTATGTTTTATTTGATTCATATGTATATTTATATTTTTGTACAAAAATTGTGCTTAATTGAAGGGCAAAAACAGTATTTTCATAAGGTACACTACATATATTAGACCCTAAATTTGGCTTCAAATTTGAATTTTAACCTCCAACTTTCATAGTGCACAAATAGGCACTTTAACTATCCTACCTTTTAATAAATAAACACATGATTTTTACAGCCAAAGAGCGTGAAAGCAAAACGCCTGCAACCTTAATTTTAGTGAGCTACTCAATGACTGCCAACTAGTTAAATATTTTACACGTCGATCTAGAACTAAAAAAGTCAAAATTAATTTTAATTTATTGTTCTTAGAACTTGGAGCTCATTGTTTGATGGAGCTTAGAGGTTTGTTGATGGTTGGCTTCTTGGTTTAGGTGTTTGTGGTTGTTGGGTCTATTTTCATGGGGTTTTGGGCGTCATTTAGTTGCTGTTTTGTGTCTGGTTCAAGTTGCTGGTTGCAACAGTATTGTTTCGTGATGATTCTTGTCGGAGAAGGCGGATCTGATGGGTTTGGGGTCTGGTATTCGGTGGTTTTAGCGAGCTCGAAGCTCGTTAGCTTCATGGGTTGTGCTCCGGTGTGGAGGAAGAAGGAGAACGGCTGGGTAAATGAACAGGAGTTCGGGTTGTCGAAGATTGGCGGGAATCGGGGATGGAAATTGTCATTTCAGTATTTTTTTACTATTGTGGACCTCAAAAATTATTCCTCACGCGCGCAGAGTACGTGTATTTCACGCGTTTTGCCAGGTAGAACTCGCGTGCTTATTTATTAAAAGGTAGGATAATTAAAGTGTATATTTGTGCACTATGAAAGTTGGAGGTCAAAGTTAAATTTTGAAATCAAGTTTAGGGTTCAATATATATATATATATATATATATAATGTATTTTCATAAACTCTTTTTGACCAGAGGTTGAATCGATCACCAGAAGAAAAATTAGGTAAAAAATTAGGATACATTTTGAAAAAATCAAACTTCCATCCAAGGTGTTCCTTGTATGCTGAAGTGAACAAGGACAATATAACTAAAGTAGAAAGCGCTCACTTCTGAAAATGAATAACTTTGTATCGGATTCACCATGAAATTTTGTTATTCCTCTTGATTTTAGAATTTTGATTATTCAATTTGTGCATGAAATTACGAAATTTTGAAAACCTACTCATTATTAATATGATTAAAATTGTTAATCATCATGTCTAACACATGGTCAAATGGGTTAGAAAATTCTTATCTTGATTTTTGATGCGCTAGTTTAATAGTTTAAATTCAGATTTTGAAAGAATTTTAGATTTTCAACGAATCCCATATGTGATTATTAAAATAGAAACGAAAAGATCCATTGTTATGTATCCATTACCTCAGTTTGAAGAATTCGATAAATTCATCCATGAAAATAACTTGAGTATCAATAAAAATGTTGGATGAAACGGTTAGGAATAATATTCTCGCCAGATTTTACCTTTCAAAATTGTTGTTGCGGTCATCGATGATGAAAACATGAAACATATCATCAACTCCTACAAAACTTGAGTTTTATTTTAATATATCAAAGGCTTAAAACTTGATAATATTAATGTAGGAAGGAAGAAGTGAGTTGGGTCGATTGATAAACTTTTGATATTTGCAAGGAAGATGAAAATGTTGAAATCAAAAGCAAAAACGAAAGACTATCAAAAATTTGTAATTTTACATTTCAATAATAAAACTTGAAATTTCATTACTGTAAGGTTACTATCATAAATAAAACTTGAAATTTTATCTTCAATTGAAAAAATGTTTCATCAAACAAATGAAAAAGAAGAAAGAACAACAAAAGAAGAAATGGGCTGGAAGGAGAAGAAAAAAAATATAAAAGAAAATAGAGTAAAGAAAGAGATAACATTTTTTAATTAAAAAATAATATATATATGACGTGACAGGCGAGTGCATTCATTTTCTAACACAAATGTGGGTGTTACCTTTTAGGGGGCTATATATTTCAATTTTAAACAGTTCAGTGGGTGATAAGATCCCAGTATAGTTTAAGTGTGTAGCTGAAAATCTGGTAATAAATTGGGGGGGGG
>NC_028646.1:14843827-14881242 GCF_001406875.1 Solanum pennellii | reverse complement strand
GGGGGAGGGGGGACATTTGACCATTTTCTCTTTATGATTAATTCGTTGGTCATTGATTCACTTAATTCCTACTCCTCCGTCCCATATTAGTTTATCACTTTTTTATTTGCACAATGCTTAAAAAGAACAAAACAAGAAGATTATTTTACTAATTCACCCCTTAAAACCTTCTTGAAAATTTAATAAACAAATGTGAACACTTTCGAAAAAAATTTAATTGCAAGAGTAATATAAAAATAATAATTAATGTTTTCTTGATTTAGTTAGACTAACAACTAATATGGGATAACTATATTTAGTATAATGATCAACTAATATAAAATGGATGGAGTAGTAAAATTGATATGATGATGTTCCTAATGGTAAAAGAAGAGCTTAGATCATTTCCAACCACATCAAATTTTACACCAAATCCTAGAGTTTTTGGCTAAATTCATCCTTCAATTATGACTGAAATCTAATGTCTAAGTGAGCAAAAAACATTGTTATACTATTCAAAAAATAACAAGAATCATCCTTCAGTTTATTTTTGTTAAGAAACTAATTCAACAAATAAAGAATTTTTTTTTAATTTGGTCATGTCTTAGCTACATCGAGAGGTGTTACCCAAAAAGAATAAGGATATGTATAAGAAATAAATATTTTATTCTCATAATTTAAATTTTGTGTGTTGTTAGTTTATATGTGTTCTTTGCATAATCAAGTAAATTGACTTGCAACAATGCATAAGTTTTGAAATATTTATACAGTAGGATCCAATTTTTTGAAAGATTATGCAAAAAAATTATTTTAAAAAATTACGTGCAACTATTTAGAGATTCTTTTTAATAAAAAAATATATATAGTAAGTAGATACTATATAGACAATTTAATTCACATTTTATAGAATATATAAAAATAATGGTAATTTAGTGAAATGATGTAGGCGTTTTGTTGTAAAAATTAAATAATAATTACTTTATTTGAAATTTTTTAAAATGGAGTTGTATTTGGACAATATTTTTACAAAGAATATTTGGAATTTGAATGTATTTTGTTTTTCTTTTGAAAAAAAATGTATTTTGTCTGAATATTTTAATCCTCAATTTCAAAAAATCAAAAAATCACCCAACTTGACTAGCTTAATCGTATGTACATATATTCATTCGACTTGACACATTTTTTGTTGATTGCTTGAGTTTCTTAAAAAAAATAGACAGAAGGATGAATCTTGCAACATTTTGAATAGTGCAAGGATGTTTTTTGTTCACTTTATAATAAAGGATGTACTTTAGATTTAGGCCATAGTTGAGGGATGATTTTCATAGAAATTGTCTACGTGAGCTTGTCCCTTGGCCCGTAGGTCCTGACACAAGGTTAGAATTCTCGAAAAACTCCCAAATCCTATACTTGGTGTAATTTTTGGTGTTTTTAAGCTCCAACCAACACCAAAATTTGGTGTGTGAATAATGGTACACCAAATTTGTTGTAACAATATTCATCACACCAAATCACTTTTTGATTATTTTAATATAATTTGGAAAAATGCACAAGTACCCCCTAGATTATGATCAAAATTCTAGAGACACCTTAATTATTCTAAGGTCGTATTCCCCCCCCCCTCCTTAACTCTTTTTTTTTTAAATTTGTGCACCTCTTTGGCTTACGTGGCATCCAAATATCTCCCACGCGCCTCAATTGCGTGGAGTCACAGAGTGTGTCATGTAAGACAAAAGATGTAAAATTACAAAAAAAAAAAATAAGTTCAGGGGCTTAATAGGACCTTAGTTTAGTTAAGGTATGTCTCTGATATTTCGGTCATAATCTAGGGGGTACTTGTGCATTTTCCCATATTATTTCATCATACAAACTTTTAATTAAACATTATATAAATGGTATATTTTAATTAAACTCTTGTATATTTACTTATTTTTTATGTAATATTTTTATAATATTAATTTTAGATATAAAATTTAGTTTTATAAATTAATTTTTCTATATATGACTTTTTTTAAAAAATAAATATATGTTAATTCTACTATAAATTATAATTTGATATAAAATAAAATAATTTAAATTATATATGATGAATGTTTTAGAACTAATTTATTTTATGAAATAAGAAATAATAATATAATAATGAAAAGAGAGAAAGATATTTATTTGATGTAAAATTTGGTGCAATGATTGAAGTTGATTACACCAAAAATACTATTGTAAAATTCGGTGTTTTGGGTTGGAGATGCCCTTACTAATATTATATCAACTCTCCAAAGTTTTAGAAGGATTTGTCAACCTTTTCTTAACACCTAGCATGCACATTGTACAAATTTGTAGGAAACAAAAGAAACATTATATTTTATGGAAACATTTTCTGCTGTTTAAGAAAGAAGTAAATTTGTACAAATTTGTATACTAAAGTTACTGACAAACAGTCTCTTCATATTTATCATTCAACCAAAATCAATATATAACTTCAATGACTTGTATTTGAAGTTCTCTTTATATATATATATATATATATCTTCCTTGCTTAGCTTCTATTGTAAAAAGTCCAAAAGCACAATGCATTATTTCTATTTTTTGTTTTTAGGCATCCAATATCCGAACCTCACTGGCCTGACTAAGCAGAATGCATTTGATAATGTGTGTGTGTTAAGTGGTAAGAGCATCGGGAAGATTAGTGGGTGCCCCTAGAATCCTACCACCAACATCAGGGAAGCTTTCAAAGCCAGGCAGATTTGTAACTTCCCCATTTTTGCTAACCTGAATTGGATATTGCATCAAGTGCCCTTTCATCTTCTTGTACTCATCTCCTGAAAATGCATTCCAGTTGTATCTAGCCATCTCATTTACGCGTCTAACACATTCCACAGTCTGAGGCTCCATGAATGTGTTCTCCACTATTCCAAGATGCTCAGACCATAGAGACATTCGATAACCATACACCTGGATATTTTCCATTCACTTTGTGATTATTAGTAATAAAATTTCACTTATATGTTATTGCCACTACGTACGTATCTTTTAAAAAATATAATAGCATAATTTGTTTCATATTCGTAAGCGTGTATAGAATTTAACTCATGCTCATATGAAGCTCTCGTTTCTCATTAGCCCCTTAACATGCTCAGTTACTGTACTTAATAAACAATTAATTCAACTAGTTTAATTAGTCATCCAACTAGTGTAGTACATGTTGTTAGTTCAAAAAAATCATCAACTATAGTTTTCTTTGGATGTGTATGGTATTTGTAGTGAAAGAAATAAATTGAATCCCAAACCTGGCCATTTGGATGGCGATCCTTTTTTGCCCATGTGTAATTTGGTTGATAAGCTCCCATAGCAATTTCTGTGTCCCTTGAACCACTCAAAGATCTTTGATTGATATTTGCAGAACCCATCAAGACATATTCATCATCTACTATCATCCCTTTTGAGTGTACATAGATCATAAATCTCCCAAACTTTTGAGCCGATCCCTGTAAAGGCAGGTGTAGTAAAATGTTACAATTTTTTACCTTCCCAAATGCTCCGATCTTATGCTAGAATTGCTAATTTACAAGGTCATTGTTGATCTCAAGATCCCAAGGATCATAGCAAATAAATAAATAAGAGACATTGTTATTGCTCTATACTTACTACAAGGATGCTTAATGAAGACTGTTATTATCGACATATATATTAGTAGTCCCTGTAATTTAAGTATGACTGTACCAGTAAACGGTCCTGGATATGTGCACTAGCTTTCTGATTTGCGGGCTTTACTTCACGTTTCCCTAGGCAGTAGAAGTTCAAGTAATCCTGAGGATGGAAATACTGAGAAAGGCATGCTTTTTCAAGAGCCTCTGCCACAATTTTGTACATCATAGACATTGTTTGGCTCTGTAATAATTACAATTCCAGATTAACAATTTTATTAAAACACGCGAAGAAGTTTAATCAGAATTGAATATCAATAGGTAACGTAAATCGTCTAATCTTGGTGACAAGAAAGCAAAGAAAATTAAGCTTCGTGAGTATATCTTCAGCTCACAAGAGCGTTCTTGTTTGATAATGTAGCCTAGTTCATTTACTGATATGCAAACTGTTAAACTCATGGAATTTTTGAAAGATGGCAAAGTTGAGTCGAACATGTAGCGTCAACGCGTTCCAGAGAATTTCAGTTTGCACAAGGAATACAACACGTTTTAACAAATCCAAGTTGAAGATGAAATAAGCAAATAACAATGTTTTTTTATTTAATTAAGGAAAACTTTGTGAAAGGTTTCTTATTTAATTAAGGAAAGGTTTGTGTTATTACTTGGTAAAGACGAGTTCAATAAAAATTTGTTAAAGAAGATTACGTTGCAGCAGCAAGGGTAGAAACCTAATCCAAGTTAAGAAGAACGTATAAACGGTTGTGGCGAAGACAAAAAGAAGTCCTAATGCTACAAGGTTTTGTTCCAGTGACAATTTTCCAGCGACAAAGGGTGGAAACAAAGTCCAAAGTTGAGTTCAACAGTTCAACAAGGATTTGTATAGCGGCAAGACAAAGTTGAATCAAACAAGGAGTTGAAGATGCGGCAAAGACAAGTTCAAGTTGAACTAGGAGTTCCACACGAAGTAGGATTTCTAGTTGAAATAGGTTTTGAATTCAAGTCCAAATCTATAAATAGGGCGATAGTCTCGCTTAGATTGCATACTTACATAGAGAGAGAAAATTAAAACACTATCAAAAGGTTTGAAAGATTTTGATATTAACTTGGGGAGTGTTGCGAGTTAAGTGAGAAGTTGTAAGATTGTATTCAAAGAGTCTTGTTTACAATCTGAGTTTTGTGAGTAGGAGTTGTTCGATAAGTTGAAGAACTTGAAGAACATTGGAAATATAAAACGGGGGATTTTGTGTCTTTGGATAGTTAGAAATTAGAGTTTATAATCTCTTAGCTAGGAATTAGAGTTTATAATTCTTCTAGGAATTAGAGTTTATAATTCCTTAGGTTATGGAGTTTTGTAATCATTGTATTGTTTGAAATTTATAAATCATACAAAGTGTTGTTGAAATTGATTATCGTTAAGTTTCAAACAAACAGAGAAACACGTTGTCTGTACGTGTTCCTTTGAAGAATTTAGGAGGTAGAATTCCAACACAAACAAGAGGAAGGAAATTTTTTCATAAAACAAATAAGTTTCAAACCTGCCAGAAGAGAATTTCTTGCACTGCTTTACTGGTTGGTACACCTTCAGGCCACATTGGAACCACAATGTATGCTGCAAAGGGTTCATTTGCTGCGATTTTTCTCGCAATTTTCAGAGCAATTTCCATGGGGACTAGATTATTAGCTCCTGTTAGAGAGATATAGTACCGAATATTATATATTGCAAATTCATTGTCTTGTAAAAGATTCTAAAATGTTCATTTATTTGCATCATAGTTTCCTTCTATATTTTCTCTCATTCAATCATATGCAAATTTTCTATGATTCTTTCCCTAAATAGGAATTTATAAAAATGCAGTAAAAATGTCAAACTGTGGATTGTATTCGAAATTTTTTCTAAAATGAGAGTTCCTTTAATTCTCACTTATCCCTACACGGGCATACAAAACCTTATCTTGTTACAAGTATATAACAAACTTCCGTCTTGCTTGTGAACAACATTTTTCCAAGTTGGAAAATTAATGTGACAGACTAATATTGCCGGCTTAGCTCTATCATATAATTTTGCACCTTGATTCAACTTAAACATTCAGCTGTCTATATGCATGATTAATCTTGTTGTAATCAGTAGCAAAAGTAAAAATGAGAAAGGGGGCTAAGTTAGACTATCAGCTAGAATTAGTTGAAGTTGAGTTGAGAACACTTGCATACCTGCATTGCGGTGTGATGGCCAGTTATATGAAGATCCAAGAAAATACTGATTCTCGATGTACACAAAGTGCTGGGCAGATCGAATTGCTTTCACATAAGCCAAATGTATGCTTCTTTCTATCTTCAAATTTTTTCCACTGACAAGATTCTGCAAATAGAAACATGTTTCACTTTCACATTCTGACTTGATTTTGCACACAGCATCTACCAGCAAGAACTATCTGAAACTAGTAATATACAGAAGTCAGGCTTCCAAAATGTTTAGTTATTATACCTGTGCCTCTGCTTCCTTAATGTCTTTTGGAAATCCTTTTACTGATCCTGAATCAATTGATCTAAATACCTGGAAAGAGTGCACAAGAAACGGTTACAACGAACTTTTAATGATTGACAGAGAAGCAACATCACAAAATAAGAAATATGTCTAATACCTGCACATTCCAACTCTCAGGATCTTGTTCATTTGTGACACGGACCGCAAGGTCACCATCTGGCCCAGCGGAAGGCATACGAATTGCTGCTATTCGATCTAACTTAAGCAATGTATCAGACCCTTGTTTGACTTTTCTTAGTTTGAGCCATTTCATAGCCTTGTTAAATCTTTGCTCAAAGTTGGTTAAAACATCATAAGCAGCAGGACCATCAATTTTACAGTGTAGATCATGCCATGGTTCTCTTGGGCCACCTGAAGTAGTCTGTATATATGTAAGAGATACAATGATACATCTACCATACCAGAAGGGTATATGAAAGAAAAGATAATTCAATATCCAGCCAAGAACGTAAAAAATTACTGTGTTTCCCAACGATGGTAAGAACCTTAAACATCGAACCCATAGAATTTAAATCCTAGATCCACCACCTATTGTTCCTTGTAAAATATTTCATATAGAAACATTTAGGTTTCTGAAGTACTTTGACGTCTTGAATAAAACTTTATCACAGAAATTTGAAGATATCCAAGTTAATAGCTTACTGTAAATGTGGGATTATGAACATCATTTCCAAAGACAGTGTCGAGATCGCTAAACAATCTATGCTCGGGAGTATCATAGCGGCCATCACATAGATCCAGGCCACCAACAAAAGCAGTGATTTTCCGTTCATTCTGAGGTGCTTCGGTATCAACAAGCACACATTTCTGATGATGTGTAAAAAGATTTCCAACAATCTGCAGAATGAAGTGATCCTTTGATTAACAGATGAAATCAAGTCATCCTTTGATCAATGGATCCCTTGGCTGAATTATGCTTGAAGATAGTAAAACTAGTTGCTTGTTCTAGATGTACAACTTTTTCAAATATTAAATTAGGATTCATCTGCCATATATGTTCCCCTCTCCTTGCCCCTAAGAACAAAAATAAAGTATAAACCTGTCTCTTGAGAATACTAAGCTTACTGCTGGCGGAACGAGGACAAAGCACACAGTGTACACTTGAGTGTTTAAAAAACTTCCTCGTCTCTTCATCGTGAGTCTGCATTACACCTTCCTGCATTCGAGCTCATAAGACAATAAGACCAATATTATGATGCTTACTAAAAATGATTATCATAAGAAATCACATCAATGGATAACTTCTCTATAATAAATAGTACTAACAGTTTTGTATGGTCTATTATATTAATTACCGTTTTGAGGAAGACATCATCATTTGAAGTTTTATCATCCCAAATGAGCAAAATCACACGAACTCCTTCTTGTGACTTGTACTTGAGCAAATCTCCTAGTGTTCTTTCCCCTGCCGAAGGCAAAGGCCTTGTAGGTTCTCTTACTAGCCGTATAGGATGATATACAGACCAACCAACAACATATATTAGATACTTAGCCTCCAACATGGAATGACATATATCTTCCCAGCATTTGTTATGACTAAAAACCTTCCCATCATCTAGCGAAATTTTCGGAAGTGCTGCATCAGGCACATGAGCATCCTGATAAAGAGTAAGATTTCCACCTCTTCGTAGTGGAAAATAGGTATGTGGTACTCCTACACTATTCGTGTCACGTCCAACACCATTTCTATATAGAGGATTCTCCGCCACTGGCTTATATTGGATTGACAGATGCAGTTGAGCACCAGTTTTCAGAGGATCCCCGGAATGTCCAAGAATGGGGAACCAACTATTTATTTCTTTACCTGCAACAATTTTATCAGCTGGTATCTCCACCTTTCCAATCAGTTCAGCTCCTACCCCATCATTATCCTTGACAAAAAACTCAACTTTGTCAACTGTGTGAGCAACTGGTATGCGAACATGCTCATTCCACGATGGATTTTCATCATTGCGAATAACTGTTGTTCGAGCTACTTTTGCTCCACCTATAACAACAGACACGTAAGGATCACTAGTATCTATTATTTTACGAGTTCCTGATTTCCCTGGATCCTTGTTCTTAGCCTTTCGCGTAGATCCAAATGGGCTGAACTTTGAACAACATGCCATGTCCATGTTTGGAAGTGACTTCGCTTCTATAATCTGCACGTCCAGTTCTCCATGAAGGAGTATTGCACCTCCAGGACTATCCATACAAGGTTTTCCAGCCATAGGAACACAATTCCTTGATTTCACAGAGCTAATTAACAACAGAATGCCTTATTTTCCTCCACGAATCATAACCAACTACTATCATAGTTTTGCCAACAATGGCAACCGCGATAACGGAAGAGCTTGTTACCTCACATGATATATAGATCATTCAATTATCACAAATGAAGGAAGTCGGTTTCATAATTCTTGCGAGTGTTATACCAAATACATGTCTGCAACTGAAAAATGCAAACAAGAAAGTGAACATAGATACTATTAATAACAAATTGCAACAATTTATTCATGAATTATGTGTTTGCTGGATCTAGTTTCGTTAAATCAATTTACAACCATAAATTTCTTATTATTTCAACAAAAGACGATCATGACTATATATATTAATTATTCATTTGCTTGAAAGATGTGTTTATGCCTTAATTTACCTGAAGAATGAGCTTCAGAGGTTAAAAGAAATAATTGAAGGATCCAATGACACATTTTTGAGTTTTTGTTTCTACGAGTAAAGAGATGTATGTAGTCGGACCCGTATTTGGCGGCAAATGCAAAATACTTATCGTTGGGGCTTGTTTATCAAATGCTAATTATACGCTATGCCCTTCTTTTCAAGTATTACTTATAATTATATTACCCCTTTCTTATTTTCCTTTATTCGTCAACAAAAAATATCCAATTGAATTATTGAAGTAAAAAAAAGAGAAGTTTTCACACAATGGGTGCAGGTTGATTTTCATTGATCTCCCCCGTGTATTAGATGAACTTTTATGTAACTATCTATATCTATAGTTTTATACTATCTTTAAAAGCATGAACTTGGAACATAAAAGTTGAATTACTATAATACCTCAAATTAAAAATACTCATATTTATTTAATTTATATTAAAATAGATACCTTTATTACACAAAAAGATTGTGACTTTTTTTATTAGTTCTTACTTTTTCAAAGTATTATGACTTTTTTCAATGGGTTGTGACTTTACAAAACAATCGTTTTTTATATGATAAGTTGTGACTATTTGAAAGGGTTATGACTTTTCGATGAACAGTAACTTTTTCTGAAGGCTGGTGATTTTTCTGATAAGCCACAATAAGTACCTACCTATTCATATTATTATTTGTTAGTTGTAAATACACGGGTTTCCTCTCACTTTTAAACTAAATTTTTTTTAGGTTTTCTACTCTTCTTCTTCTTAAAATATCCAAGTGTTATTTGCAATAGTTTATTAAGTTCAAAATTCTGTGAAATTGGAGGTACCACATAAGAAAGAGTTGGTGAACAAAATGTAACAAATCATTCATCAATTCACAATTATATTTTCCTCTTACGATTTTCATCACACAAATACTTCAATATTATTTATATCAATATAGAAAATTAGCCTTTTAATTAACCTACTTATTTTATTTATTAAAAAATATTAATTTCGTACGAATAGCCACAACAATGTCTACCTTCATGTTTCTTCGGTCATAAATCATAACCATCCACTCCTTATAAATTTTTGGCGATTTTTTTACTGTGACAATTTGAGATCATTTAAAATTTTCATACATGATTCATCCTCAATCTATTGATATGTTTCGCCAAAGTTCTTAGCATTGGAATTTAGAAATTGTCTTTCTATTAAAGAAGAAAAGAAGAGAACAAAGAAATGTCCAATTATCTATGAACTTGATTCACACAGAAAACTTCTATATGTAGTGTGCGGAGATTTTCATTTCTTTTTCTTGTTTTGTTTCTTTGATTAATTACTTTTGTATTTTTATTCGAGATAAAAGTTGGCAATTAGTGTTCACAGAATGAGTGAACAATGATGAATACACATATTATAGATTATTTTTTGAATAATATAAAGGGGAAATGGTCTGGTAGACCCTTGTACTTGTATGCGTTTGTATTGTGAATCCTTCTACTTAATAATTTACTGAGTAAACCTTTCAACTCAACCAAACGAATATTTTCAAACCCCTCTTATCGTGTGTAGTTCACTCGCCTTGAATTGATAACCTGTCGCATAAATTAATTACATGTCATAATTATATTTATTATTTGTTTTTAAAAATTATTAAACAAAGTTTTATCAAATAAAATATAAAACAATAAATTTTAAATTTATTAAATTTTGAGACTCCATACCTCTGCTTCAACAGTGTAACATCTAAATCCACCAGCGAAAGTCGTCGCTGCCAACGCTTTTCTTGCCGGCAAGACTAGCAGGTCTCCATCTCCGTTGCAATCCTCACTATTTTTCTTTCATCTTTCTTCAACCTCCACAAAATTAGTAACCCTAAGTCGAAACACCACCGACAACCCCTGTGAGCCCCCAGGGACCGCCTCTCTTCTCCATCCTCTCCGTCGTACCAACAAACCACCTCTCCGCCTTTCGTTCGGGTGAAAAAAGATCAGTGTCGCCTCTCTCTCTTACTCCACTTTAAAACACTAGACTCCGACGATCACCACCATAATATTAACGTCGCTTTATCCCTTCAATAATAACAACTTGAAATGTGACGATAAAGAGGTGTCATATCCTGCTAAAGGTGATAATAAGTGTATAGAAGAAGGAAAAAGGGGTTGGGGCAGGAACCGGGATGGCGGCTGGATTTGAAGGAAAAGGAAGACTTTTTCTAAAATTTACTTTTTTTTAATTTATCATTTTAATTTTTAGTTTTTTTTAATTGAATATTTAATTTTAAAATATTTTTAAATTTAAATCTGAATTTCACTTGCCTTCACATGTGTGTAGTCACACTCTTTCGCCAACTCAACATCTTAATGCCACATAAGTCTGGTCAATGGTCACTTATTGTATTTTGTTGAGTATAAGTGTTTAGTTGACAAATTGTTAAGTAGAAGGGTTCACAATACAAATTCATACAAGTAGAAGGGTTCACAATACAAATTCATACAAGTACAAGGGTCCACCAGACCATTCCGCCTAAAATAAATAGATCAAGTTATGGGAGATACAATAAAAATAAACAAATATGAAAAAAGACACATAATTGGGGTAAAATAATTCTACATTATTTCTTCTTTTTTTATTCTTTTAACCTCAAATAAGGAGTTTCTCTCTAATTTTGGAACACCAAGGTTAATATAGCTTGAACATATATTTTTGTCTTCCTTCTTCATTGACTATGAATTTTTCAATATATTTTTTTTAGAGAAAGTAAAGTGTTGGTGGCAAGAGATTTCAACCAAATTTAACACTAGAGTAATATATCATCAACATATATTTTTGTCTTCCTTCTTCGTTGGCTATGAATTGTTCCATATCTTTTATTTTTTTTTATATGTATATTGTTTTGACTTTTTTTATGTATGAATTCCCTATTATTTGAGTTCATTTTGATATAAGAAAATGATATGTCACAAGATACACTCTTTGGTTGATCACAAAATGATCTTAAATCAAATTAAAGATTCTGTAAATAAATAATTTAAATTTTATTCATCAATAAATTTTTTTATTGAAAAAGTTTAATGTTATGTATCATGATACAACTTGTATAGATACTAGATACTCTCATTAGACAACAACTATATGAAATGTATGTTGCAAAAAAAAATATAGGACTAAAATTCCACAAAGATATGGTAGAAACTTAAAGAAATAAAATATTTTTCACCATAAGTGATGTAGTTCATATATTAAAATTAAATTATGCTACTGATATATATATATTAAAGAAAAATTTATCAACAAAAATATTTGACATACACTCAGTTCTTTATTTAACCATCATTCGTGATAATAATATTTCACTATAACAACCTATTTTTTTAGAATTAATTTTTGATGTTTTTTTCTCTCTGTAACATTCTACTTGTAACAATGTTGATATTTCTGTAGAAGTACACATTCGGTAAAATTACATCTCTTTGATAGCGATACTCAAATATAAATTGAGTAATAATATTTTAAAAAGATATATTACGTATAAAGATAAAATATTGCACTATTTATAATAATAGTTATTAGTGTCATGAACATATCAAATGTTGTAAGTCATTTTGGTGGTAAAATGGATGATCATAACTCCTTGGTTAATTTCCTTCTTTATGAGTAGTAATGTTATTGATAATGTGGTCAAATGGATGATCATAACTCCTAGATTAATTTCATCCTTTATTGGTAGTAATGTTGTTGATAATGTGGTCAAATCATTACAACATTTTATGTCTCCAACCACCCTAGAGAAGTGTGGCCTAAACTATGAAAAAGTGTGGCCTTTGGTAAAAGGCCACACTTTTTAACTTTAAGCCACACCTTTCCAGATGTGGCCGGAAGCAGCAAAACCTTAGAGTTTAGGCAACGCTTTACAAGCGTAGCCTTATTTGCTACGCTTAAAAGCGTAGCCAAAAGGAAAAAAGGCCACGCTTTGTACCTACGCTTAGAAGTGTTGCCTTATGAGCTACACTTTTAAGCGTAGCCTCAAACTCAAAAAGGCAACACTTTGTAGCTACGCTTAAAAGTGTTGCCTTATCAGCTACACTTTCAAGCGTAGCCTAGAAGAAAAAAAGCCACGCTTTTGCTGCTACGTTTAAAAGTTTTGTCTTATCAGCTACACTTTGAAGCGTGCCTTCGCTACCATATTGCCCACATTTACCAAGTGTTGTCTTTTCTATCTAATGTATGACAACACTTTGAAGTGTTGTCCTTGCTCACGTGCATACACAATTTACAGTCCTATGCCACAATTTCTAATTTAAATACTCCAGTATTATATTGCAATAAATAATCTCTAGCGCTAATAAATAATTCAAATTTATAGATTTCCCATAAAGTACTTCAAAACATAGAATGTGTTGTGCACATACCCATACTTATACATCAGTATTCTAAATGTCTACACAATAGTTCAAATATGTATTCAAACTTTTACAATAGTTCAAAAACTCTTCATCATCCACTTCAAATTTGATCACTTCCATTTTCCTACACAAATAAGATATTGGCAGTTATATAGAAGAGGTAAGAAGTTCAGATTGCAACAATATAGAGAGGCAAGAAGTCCAGCAGATATAGAAAATTAGATTGCATCTTTTGATGTTCAAAGTAGATGCCTACTTGTCTTTTGATGTTCAAAGTAGATGATCTTTCCTTAGGTGTCTAGAATTCCAAATGAGTTCAACAACAATGAATAAATGCATTAGGGTTCAAATTTCATAAGAAACAATATAAAATATTTGGTGTTATACAATAACCTTGATGCACGCAAACTAACACGAACACTAAAAAAAAGAAATTAATGAGGAGACACAAACAATTAGATTCTCCTAATAATTATTTGTTTATTCGTTTGTAGTTATGGAAGCATGCCTTCTACTAGGATGTCAAAAGTTATGGGTAATAACATAAATATTCTATATAATAAGAAAGAAAATAGACCTTACCGACAGAAATATTTACATATAGAAGCACAAAAGGCAGCAGCAGTTACAGAAAACATTAACAACGACAAATCTACAGATTGCAGCAGCAGTTTCAAAAAACGTCAAATCTGCAGATTGCAGATTCCATACCTTGCAGAAGTTTATTTGCAGAGGTTTAGACAGACCAGTTTGCAAGCTAGTACAGACCTATAGCATGTTGTAATGTTCTATACAAATGTCAAAAAAACAGTGAAACAAAAGAAGCAAAACCTTAGCTCAATTTAAACCAAATACATTAACAACAACTAAAGAGAGAAAAGTCCAGATTGTAGATTACAGCAGCAACAAAAACTAAAGAAAATTAGATTAGTTTCCTTGTGTAGTTAATATGTTCCACACGATCAAACAAGGAAACTAAATCTCACATAGCAAAACTAGACTTCAACCATACCAAACAAGCAAGATGAACAGTGTACAAGAGAAGCAAAATCTTAGCTCAATTCAAACCAAAGTCACTAACAATAACTAAATAGAACTCAGTCGTATTTAGAGTGTTTCGCCACCATTCAATAATATTCAAAACCATATCGAGAATATGTAACAAGTTCAGAGTTACTTCATACTCATCAGAGGAGGCAAAAAGTAACCAAATTTTAATTGAGATCTTCAAATATGAAAGTTAATGCACTTATTCCAAGTATCCAGAGAGGAACCTAATTCACTGGGATATAACTTGATAACAGTCAACTAATCACATACCTCTGCAGCCTGGAAAGACCTCTTTTTCTACTTCAACGCGAATTTCACATCATTGGAGGATCCCTGTCAGACTAGAACATATTTCAAGCTACTTTGAATGATTCAAACATGAAGTTAATCAATAAGCCAATTACAAACAAGAAGACTTTCTAAGAAACTGAGAGGACTAATTTGAAAAAACTAAATACCTTTTGAAGATTCGGATCATGAGTTGACCCGGAAGATTGTAGAGGATTTTGGCCTTTTACAGTTTGTGCACTACCCGCATCAATAGGTGAAGCAATGTTAGATACAACACCCCCTTGCATACCTCGAACATTCAATCCAGGGTTGTTTTGAAGCAATTGACTAAAAAAATGTCGCATTTCTTCTCTTATTTCTTCTCTCATTTCATTCGTTTCTTCTTCCAGAGAAGTGATTTCATTGGCATATTTTTGTTTTAGCTTGCTATCTTCCTCATCTTTCTTCAAAGAACTTGTTGTCACTGATCTACCATAGCATCTAAGTCGACCAGGCTGCTCCTTACCAAACGCTGTCGTAAAAGCATCATCTGCAGTTTCCCCAAAATTTTGGCGATTCTGAAGTTCAGCCTATTGAATAAAATTGACATCCATATTATATGCAAGTACTTCTAATTTCTCTCTAGCTTAAATGAGTTTATGGTTCATTAAGTTAACTTCAATTGACATCCCTTCAAGCATATTCAAATAAATTATCGCCCTCCAAACAGTGTAAAATTTTTAAACCTGAATTAAATTCATCATTGATACACTTTAAAAACTTACTATTGCAATTTGAGTATCGGCCTGAAGTTCCTTTCCCATTTTTGTACGAGTTTCAATAAACATTTCAGACTTTGGTGGTTCCTCATTGTTTTCTTTGATTGCACGCTACAAATTATATAAAAAGATATTTAAAAACGTATCAATCTATTGGAGGAATACAAATGGATTAAAAGTATATGGCCGAAGATGCTAAGTATTACCAATGTCACACATACTCTTGCAAAACTAATAGGTCCCATTCGATGTCTCCATTTTTGCTTTTTCCTGTTTTGAGAATTCATCTCACACATGGCCTATAATTATATAAAAAGAGATGTTTGAATTGGTAAGAACGTTAACTGCTTGAATATCAATTCCTCTAGTAAACAAATCTGTTCCATCAAGAAAGAACACAAAATTAAGAAATTTAACAATTAATCAATTTGAAATTTCAGCTGTAAGAACCCCAAAAATAATCAATTTCTTCTAAACACAAAACAAAAATTTCTTCTAAACATAAGCTACTGATCCAAACAAGTTCATTAAAAGAATAAATCCTAGTAGTATAAACAAATTGGCTACTTAATGTACTATCGATGAGTATTACGAATGATTAGCATTATAAACCAAAGAATCCCATCAGCTTCCATGTTCCAAGAAGCAAATAAATAATGGAATGCTATCCAAAACCGAAACAAGACGGAAATATAAAAATATTGAAGCATGCTGGAAATGGATCTATTGAACTTTAAACTGTTACAAACTTACTCACTTAGAAGCAAATATGGACAGAAATCTGAAACATATGAAAATATGAAGTTATGTTCTGGATTAAGAGCAGAACTATGAAGAATTATTATCATAAATCATGAGTTGGAACTTGCAACTCGAGAACAGATATTAGACACATCTATTGTGTTGAGGTAGTGACTCCGGAAAAAAAAGGAAATAGCCAAGATTTATGCTTATATTTAAACCCCTTTGACGATATTGCAATGGCAAAATCAAATGATATTGCAGATACATTCACAACTAAAAAATGTTAAAAACAATTGAAGCAAAGCATATTAATTCATCTTGAAGATATGCATTGACTTAATCAATCTCCCAAACTAACAAGTAATAACTCCAAAATTTGCATTGAAATGAATACTAGCTGCCACATAGTTCACCAAACTCTTGATCAATTTAAGGATATAAATAAACTAATGCATCTTAGAAGAAACCTGGATCGTGCTCATTAGCAGAAAATACAATTAAACGAGCAGAAAATACAGACATAATTTGAACGAAAGTCAAACTCACAACGAGATGCTTCCCCCAAATCAAAGCGATTTTTAGTTAACTGTATTTTTAATATTTATTAGCTCTCTCTCAGTGGCTTAGCCGCCTTGAGTTATGTTCATTTTTTTAAACTATGAGGCCCCAGTTTCTATTAGTTTTTGCAGTGTAAAGAAATTGTTCAGGTTCAATATTAGAATCTGTATATTTTCATGGAATTCCAAGACAAAAAAAAACCCAAAAAACTTAATCACAAAACCCACAGACATTTTCCTCCTTCCATACACAAATATAGGCAAGAAACCTACTAACTACGCTTGACTACAGATTTTTCTTCTTTTCCTAATTTGAAATTTCAGTTGTAAGAACCCCAAAAGTAATCAATTTCTTCTAAACACAAAATGAACATTCAACCAATTTACTATTTGCAGATCTACAGATTACTAGAGAATCAATTCTTACCTTCACAAATTGGTTGTACAGATTACTAGAGAATGAAAAGGAATCTCAGCACTTGAGTTCTTCAGCTTCCACTCTTGATTTCTTCCATCCCCACCTTTGTATCTTCAGATTTTCATCTCTTTCAGTAAAATACACAATCCCTTTAAAGTTCACAGTTGGAGCTTCTTTGTTGCCTTTTTTGAAAAGTTCATAGACACATTGCTCTAAAAAATTACTTAACGAGATGGTGGAATATGAATCATTATAATGAAGCTCAAAAGATCATGATTCATTCCCTACCTATTTTATTAGTTGGAATTTATGGATAAAATAGATACGCGGCTAAATATGGAGGGCAATAGTGCAGTATAGTCAAGGTGAATTTCTTAAGTTCCAAAGAAATTAAATACATTCTCACCACATTCTTTTCATATTTTAAATGGACAAACAACTTGACAGAACTGATATTACTCATGGACAAATGCAGTCAGTAAATAAAATTACAGCAATAAAATGAAGACACATACTGGAAATTATTCATCAATACTCAGCAGTCGCTGGAAATGCAACATCTAGTACAAAAGCTCCAGCAACTCATTTGAATTCCTTTGGTGCAAACATATTTATAGGGAAGCAAAATGAAGCCACATATTGGACATTATTGATCAATACTACACAGAAAAACAATACCCTCTACTGCTAAGGGTAGCTATTCTTTAGAAAAAAACATAGATGAAAAACTTCAGGATGAGGAAGCTCAAGAGAATGAAGCACACACCTTAATAATCCACCTTGAGCCTTCAAATAATCAGAATCAGAATCATATGTTATGGGATGATCAGAATTATTGTGAGTTTCGAGTTTCGAGTACCTTGTTACCATTCTTGATTCTAATAAATACATAATAATAACTACAAAATTGTATGACATTGTATGTCATTATTTCAAGGATGAAACATAGTCATTTTACAGTTAAGAGATTAGAAATACCTTGATTTTGATGTCTGCATAATCTTAGTTTCCTCTCAGCAAAACCTGAAATAGCAGAGAAGATTTCATGGTTTAGAAAAAAATTGATCGAAGTGTTCGTATGCAAAAGTATAAAACTACAGAAATAGTATCTTTATACGGGCAACAAGAGATTTTATTTCTTTTAGAGGAAAAATAAAACTGTAGCATGCTATTTCGAAAGGCTAATGAACAGTGAGACATCTCTTCTTACATTGCAACTTTACTAGGCAACTGCAATGTAATACAAATGTTTTTCAGTACTACCTAAGTACTATTTGAAATAAAAATATTACTAGTTTAAAAATAATTTTATAGAAAACATGTCTTTTACTATATATTCTAGTAGATTGCAGATTCCATGAAGTATTTCTATTAATCGAGATCACATATGATATGCTTGGAACATAAAAAACAGAAATATAATAAAGCATATAAATTGAGTTGATAAGGATAAACAAAATAAGGAAGTTTCTTTCTAAATTAGAAGACAGTATGCTTAGAACATAAAAAACCAGAAATATATTAAAGCATATAAACTTTTTCAGCCCGTTAGTCATAATTATATCTCCAATCTCAAGGTGGAAAAAGGGGAAGATGACACACATTGATCAAACTACTCCAAATTTACAAAAACATAGAACATGATGAATCATTGTCTACTCCCAAGGCTGAAACATCTTCCTACACTATTATCCAATCATTTTCTGCTTGATTAAGATAAAATCAGGCTCAAAATGATATCACTATTGACCTGGCGACTACTATTATCACTACCAAACAAGTACTGCCGGCTGGAGCAACAACTACACACACAAATCAGCAACCAAATATGGAGAAGGCAAATGAGCTATGAGATGAGCAATGGAAAGTTTGAAAAAAGGAGAACTACAGGCAGAACCGACACACTTTGGGAAGAAACAATCAGGTAAGACACTTAACTCTACTATTTCTACTCATAATAACTATAATGATCTTTTTTTCAGGATCAAACTAATAACCAACAAGAACAAGAAAACCACCTTCACAATTTGATATATCAATAAAGGAAATACATCAACAAATAAAATAAAGGATGATTTGAATAAAGAAAAACTAGACAAAATCGAGGAAAATACAGTCGAGAGGTTCCAGAAGAGAGAAAGAGAGAGAAAAGCCTTAAGTAACAAATAAAATACCTCAACTATCACCAACCAAATATACAATAAAAGGGCAGCAACAAGCCAAAAATAAAAAAAGAGAAAAAATACATTCATAAGTTGATTCTGCCAATGCTGTGAAAATAAATCGATGTTTAGTAACAGAAGGAAGTTAGCATCTGAGATTTTAAGCAAACAATACAGATGATTCCAACTGACTTTCATTTTATTGACGAATTGATATGCTAAAGAAGCAAACAATACAGACGATTCAAAATATAAAACAAGGACTACAACTAAGGAAACTTGTACAAAATAAATGAAAACAAGAGGAATTTTAATCACCTAAATGGGCTATCATTATTTGGGAAATACCAACAGAAAGGAACTGACTTCTCACTTGACGTGAGGTATCAAAATTAGTGAATCACAAAATTACGAGGGCATAATAAATGAAGGTGCAAATTAAAAAATAGCATGCTCAACCACTGTCCGAACAAGGATAAAAATCTCACAAAACTAAACATGAACTTTAAACTAAAATTATCTCAATATTGGCATTAGCGACAGATACTTTGAAAACCAAAAAAGAAAATATAGAGAATGTCATATTTAAGTTGATTAAACACAGACTTAAAGAGAAGAACATTTGAAATAAATAGGCAGCCAACTCATGCTAGTAAGAGAATTGCTTTTGTGCTTATGGCCCAAACGACTGAATTAGCCAGGCTGAATGAAAAAGTCCAGGCAACTGTAGTCATCAAATACTACGAAATGATTCTAACAACTTCATACTACGAGGTGATCCCAAAACATTTCAAAATATTGAACTAAAGTTACTATCTATACTTGAAAATGCACTAGAGAAACAACAAATGACTTCTTCACTCTTCAAGACATATACTCGAAAACAAGAAAATTGTTCCAGCAAACAGAGACAAGACAAAATCAATGTGATTAACAAATGAACAACCAAGATTAAGGCGAGCACATTAAAAAAAGCAGTGACCACAGATTAAAACAAACATTATAGAAAGAAAGAGCTTAAACATGGACAAGCAACAGTACCAGCAATCAGAATAAGAACAAGGAAAATCTTAAGCATCTGCAGAAATTAACATGAAAAGCAAAGGATAATCTAAATGTTTTTGCTCAAATAAATCCCAACTTTATTTCATTCCCTAACGGTGAAAAAAGGTTTATATAGGGAGGTTAATATACGAGCTACACTCCAAAAATCAACTGATGAAACTAAAATACAAGTCACACTCCCAAAAATTGCATAAAAACACAAGAATATAAAAACCCTAAAGTTAAAATTTAGAATTTCAAAATGAAATTTCTTACCTGATAAACCCAAATCCAACAAAATCTCTTTGAAATTGTGTTCTTCAGTGAGACACTTGAGAGAACAGTGTGACGGAGAGACTAATTAGCTTCAGTTCATCATGTCAACAACCCAACAGTATTCATTTCTTCTATACACAAAACGAAAAATCAAACACTTCAGCTAACAAGAAGACTGTTTTAGAACTACCACTTCAGCTAAAAATCAAACACTTCAGCTAAAAATCAAATAAGTTTTGAAAAAGAGAATCGTTCTTACTCTTCAAGAAATCGTTCAACTCTTCAGCTCAGTTCATCGACTCTTCAGCTTGTATCAGAAAAGCAAACTAGTTCTTCACCTCTCTTCACCTCGAACCTTTAGTACTTCAGCTTGTATCGGAATAATGGAACCGGCCAATTCTTCTGCTGAAAAGAGAAACGTGAAAAGGAAAGCTGAAAGAGGAAAGTGAAGTCAAAATGTTTTATTAATGTTTAACTTTTTTGGCCAATAAAAATGGGAGGGAGAGTTAAAAATATTGGAGGGAATATAATATTTTAGTGAAAATTTTTAAGGCAACACTTATAAAGTGTTGTTTTTTTAATTATAAAAATAGGACATTTTACAAGTGTGGTCATATATGTAAATAGGTGTTGCCAATTATATCATATTTTAACAACACTTATAAAGTGTATCTTATATCATTGAAGAGTACACTTTTGAAGTGTTGCCAAAATTATTGTAGCTAAAAGTTAAAAATTTTGGCTACGCTTTAAAAGCGTTCTCAAAACTACTTTAGGCAACACTTTACAAGTGTAGTCCAGAATAAGTGTGGTCGTACGCCTAAAATGGTGTAGTGAATAGATGAGCATAACTCCTAATTCTCAAGGTTTAATATAATGTTTATGACACCCTTTGGTATTCCTCATTGTAATACTATAAATAATGGTGTTGAGAATAATGTTGATATACTTGAAGATTTGATGAATACTTTGAAGAATAAGAAATGCTCTCATCTTTTGTCTCCCTATTTTTATTGCTTTATCTTTTTTATTCCTTATCTTATTTTGCTTTAATTTTACAAAACGTTATCAGCACGATTGTTCAACTATTGAAGGATTGAAGCAAAGAAAATATAAAGAAGGTATAAATATTTGTGTTTATTTTTCTCTCAAGGTAAATTACTATATAATTTATTTTATATTTTACTTCTTATTATGCATCATTAATTTTCTTACAAAAAAAAGTGAACTTCTATTGTTCCTCCAGTCTTATATTCTTCTTGTCTTCATCTTAATATAATTTTTTTTCTTAGTTTAATAACACATTATCAAAATAAATATCAGTTGGCATAATCGGTTGACCATTTCGGTTCAAATTTGATGCAAAAGAATTGAGAATTCATGTGGTTATATGTTGAAGAAAGAAAAGATTCTTCAAGAATTTTCATGTGTTGCTTGTTCTCATGATAAAATGATCATTATACCTGTTAAGGTTGGGATTGTATTCCCGAAAATTATTTGAAACATATAAAAAGGTGAATATGGGCTCGTTCACCTGCCATGTGGACCGTTTACTATTATGTTTTAATAGATGCATCTATGGTATGGTCACATGTGCATTTGTATCAACTTACAAATTGGTTTTTGTAAGATTATTTGCTCGAATTATTAAATTAAGAGCACAATTCCAAACTTTAAAGTCATGTTTATAATGTTGGTTGGTTAAGCATATTTCAAATAAAGTGTCCCTTTTTACATGATCTCTTGCATGGTCATCATACTTAGCTTCATTGTACTAATTCTATATTTTACTCTATTTCTACAAGTGTAGTGTGGGCAAGTGAGAATCCCTAGAGTTGAAGCTTGGGACTTAGATTGTTCTTCAAGACTCTTGGTATTTCCTCATATGTTCAAGGACATTGATGTTATTTCTAGTTTTCTTTCATTTAAAACTTTGTATTAGATATAAGTTTCATTTCAATGTAAAGGTCGTGCCCTAGTTTGATATTCTTAACGTTTGAGTCTATGATGGCTTATGTGAGACTAGATGTGCACTTGCTTTATAAAGATTTCTTTTTAAAATGTTGGCTCCTAAGCCTTATGATTTTGTTTTAAAAGGTTCTAATTTCGCACTATTTCTATGACAATGCGATGAATGAATGCTAAGGACTTTTATATGACCTTCGAGAGATCGAATACGCCAGCAACGACTAGGGGGTGCTCTCCAGTCGTTACAATTAATTATTTTTGGTGCTTGAATATAAGATTTTTCCAAGCATTCCCACATCTCCTTGTCAGTTAAGCAACCCACAAGTAGGTGCATGCGTTCTTCGGTCAAGGTGCTTGAGATCCAACTCTTTAACAAAATATATTTCTCCTTCCAATCATCAATGGTGCCACTTTCTTTTGCATCCTTCTCAACCGCTAAAACTTTCCCAATAGTCTGTCCAATGTTCATTCTCTATGATGTAAATCATTAGGATATGTGTGTCCTTTTTATGAGGTTTGTGCTGACTTAAGTTTAATGGAGCAAGCGACAATTATTTGGTGAAGTGAGGAGGTTGACATGGTTTTGGTAGAAGGGGTCATTGCAACGTGTGGGGTTTATCAATACTCAGAGAGCGAAAAGTTTTTAAACTCTGATACCATGTAGAAATCCATGTAAACTCGTCAGTCAACTTCGTTGGACCTGTTCCAATCGTCAGCTTTTTTCTTCTTCAACAATAGTCAATCCTCATATAGATTTGAAGACTTCTCATGATTGGTAAGCAAATGGAGGAGTGAAAGAGGTAATATCCTTTTCTTAAATTTTATAGCAGTGTAAATAATAGAACAAAGACTTAAATACTAGTAGAACAGTTCATGCTACATTATGGAGTTTGTATATTCAACTATATATATAAAGCTTATCATTATCCCTAATGACTTCAACCGAGTCAATTTCCGCTCCTTCTTCGTTTGTCACCAATGCATCTTTTGCATCAAAGCCAAACTTGTGGCCTACAAAATAGATAATGTTAGGATTGTGGAAGAACATAAAATGGAGAAGAATTTGTTTGAAAAGGTACCTGCAATGCCCTTGAGTTTTTCAAGTGAATCGGGAAGCTTTATTAACCTTCCTGGTTCATTGCACTGACTTCTTCTCCTGAACTCAGGATGACCTCTGTATATGCTAACTCTAAAAGCACATTGATCTGTATGGCTTTCAAAGTCGTATTTTTGTTCCTGTTCATGCCACTTATGATCAACTTCATCCATAGTATCGGATATTATTATCCTGTGCCCAACGTCTGGTTTTTGCAGTATTTCACTTAGGTTCATCGATGAAAGCTTGTCCTTCAATGTATCATCAATTTCATCTCCGTTTAATAATAAAAGCTTTACCATCTCTAAATGATTTTCTTCTATTGCAATATGCATAGCAGTTGATCTATGTCGATCTTTTGAGTTAACAAGTAATCCATGTTTGAGGAGTTCCTTCATAATTGTTAATTCATTTCTCCTAGCTGCTTTACATAGGAGGTCACCAGAAACATATGGATCAGAGATACATGCCCAATGGTACAGGATTTCAAATATGGGATGCTGTTTTGCTGCGATAGCTTCCCATAATGCGGTGTCACCATTTACATCTGCCATTTATGGAATAATCAAGATATCATATACCACTTGGCCTCTCAAAAATTTCAACATTGAGGTTGTCCTACCTTGTAAGTGTATGTTACATCCATGTCTGAGAAGCACCATTACACATTCTTCGTGCCCTTTTGATGCTGCTATATGCTGATGCAATGCATAGAGAGAAAAGATGTTGACAAACTCGGATACAACAAGTATATTGGTAGCGTAAGAAGTACACAACAAGGGACATACCAGTGGAGTTCTCCCTTTGGAATCACAAATATTAGGGTCTAATCTTGCCTTGAGAAGCTCATCAAGGAAAGCGGCATTGCCTGTACTGGAAACAGTCAACAAATTGATGAACATGTTTGGATCGCTATCTTTGTCCCCAACATCAACGAATAAGTCTGTAAGTCTTAGATCCTTGAGCTTCTTATGATGCTGTAATCAACACAGTTTACGAAAAATACTAAGATTCTTCTCTGAATTGACACATTTGAAAGATCACTAAGTAGTTACGAATGAACCTGAATGAAGTTCTTCATCATGGTGATGTTATCCTCTTGTCTGCTCTTCATTGCTTCAATCAAAGAACTTGTCCTTATCTTTAAGAGCTGTGAAAGTGTCCTTGTCCGATATGTGTAGCTCTGAGGCCTACAACAAAAGGCCCCAACTTCTCCAAACATGTCTCCACATCTCAGAGTCCAAACAATCTGCTCATTCTCCATCTCACTATCAATCATTTCCACCTCCCCTGAAACTATGATATAAACCTCATCTGGCGATTCATTCTGCATTATGACATCTTCCCTTGGGGGTATATAATCAGCCTTCATGTCAGCAACCTAAGCGATCATTATGATTAGACAAACAACATGTATGAAGATTTATGAACGAGTCGATCTTTTTAGTTCATAGAATAAAAATGTCATCTTACAAGGTGCAAGCGAATTTCCCTGGAGATACCCTTGAAAAGATAGACCTTTTCAACAGTTGGCAAAAACAAATGATGTCGGATACTCTTGCAGATTGTCTTGGGAAGTTGTTCAATTAGTTGTTGTTGGTTTAAGCTCTCTGCCTTGAATCTTAAGCACATGTAAGCCAGTATTTGCTCCTTCAGTCTTGGAGGCAAGTGATTTCGACACACAAAGTTTGAAGCTGATTGTATGCTATTTCTCTGCAAAAGAATTGAACGTCATTTTATCTCGTTTACACTATGCACTTTCTTTTGCTCCTTCCTATACATTTCAATAAGAAAATAACTTACGAATTCCATGGTGCGACTTGTTCCTTCAACAACTAAATTGGTCATGTTGCCGATAATGTAAGCAGTAAGGCCAAGATTGAAGAGCATGTAGAAAATGATGAAGATCATTTCGACAGTGTTAACCGCATGGAGGTCACCATAACCAACAGTTGTCATGGTGGTGATAGACCAATAAATAGCTGAAATGTATCTAATCGAAAGGCTCGTCTCTCTGAACTTTGGATTCACAGATCCTAACCAAGTATTTCCTTGGTGGGGATATCTGTCAGCCAACAAGTAATAGAGGCATCCAGCACAGTGCACTGAAAATAGTGTTACCTGTTTCATGCCACACACTCACTCATTCATAGATCTTCAACTAGGAAAAAGATCAAAATAATTATTTTTATGCAAACTTACAAACAAAAGCCTAGCACATCTGATCCAAAAATAGCTGAATCTCATATCCTTTTCAAGTCTGCCAAGGAACAAGTCTATAATTAGTAGTATACAATATTTAAGTTTTATTTGTTCATGTAAAGATGATCTTGAGCTTTAACTCAACTCTAAAAGTTAACTCATTTAGAATAATCCATATAATGAGATCAAATTCTCATTTCTTTTCCGATGTGGAAATTTTTAACCTCGTTAACGGGAGCTCGACACGATAATATGAGAGGGCGATATCGGTAAACAAATGATTGGGATGGATATAACTCAGATATGATGTAAAGATGGAACTTGAAGCTAACTCAACCCTAAAATGAGTTGGTTGGGTCAAATTTGGGTGGGCTGGAAATGGTCAACATAAAACGGGTAATAAATCAATCCGTTCATATTGTATATGGATAAAAATGAATAGGGTAGCAACTGAGTTGTGTAACATACAAGTTTATCCATGTTTTCATAAGTAAATAATACTCTATGCTTTAGAATTCAACTTGGAGAAAATGTTGAAAATAATTTATTTAGTTTTATTATATTACAAAAGTCAAAAAAAAAAATATCCTACAACTTTTCAATATAAAAATAAATTTATGTAATAACCAAGGAAAAATAATTTTAATTTTAAAGTAAATGAGTATTTCCATTTTAGGAATAAAAGTGTTTAATGTACTTTGAGCAATATTAATGTTAATACATGATTTGCTTATTTTACAGAGTTATTTATCACCCAATATCAAATTAAGCAAATAAAAACAATATTATCATAATATTTTAAGAAAAATATACATTTAATATAAATATTTTTTTGAGGGTCAAATACTTCACCTTTATGAGAAGTTACAATATTTTTACGGATATTATGAATTTTGAGTGGGTAAAAAGTTGAAAAAGCTTAACGTGCTAATTCATATTTTACCCATGAATATCTATATTTTTGTGGATGAAATACGAATATCAACCCATATTTTATTCATATAAAAATCAGTCACCCAATGCATTAAAATATGAATAGGTTATCATATTTTGATCGGCTTTCCGACGTAAGAATTGTTAACAAGTGAAAGAGAAATTACCGGGTGAAAAATTGCTTAACTTTGCGAAGACGCCAAAATCTGAGTACTCCTAAAACAGAATAGGAGATGCCAACTTGATGTTTGCCAGTAAAGAACATGGCAACTAAATCAAAAGGGATGGTAGAGCCCACATCCATCAGAAACCATGTTGATACGTATCTGTAAATAAATATATATCACTTCATTATTAACTACCCATACAAATACATTACCATTAGTATATTATTTTCTGACTAATTAATCATTAAATTAACTTTCTTTTGCATTTCTCAACCCACAAGTTCACATAGATGTACCTCGGTTCTTTATTTTTGTTTTCCATTCCTTTTCATAGTTATATTACATTTTTGAAAATTAATTTAATCAATTTGTATATTCATTTAATATTTTAAAATAAAATTTAAATATTAAAACAATACAAAAAGTACTATATGCAACTTTTTTTATTTCTATGATGAGAAATATATTTTAAAGTATTGATCAAAATTTTCCTTACTTTAGGATTGACTCAAATAGAATGGCTTGACCGATCAGCCATTTTTGAGTATAATATTTTACATAAGTTAATTAAAATACTTTGAATTGTCATTAGATAAATACTCTCTTTGTTTAGACAAAGAATAACTTCATTTTTTTTAGCTTGTTTCAAAAAAAATGATTTCTTTCTTTTTTGGTAAAATTTTAACTTTAATTTTCTTTATGACATGTTTAAAGCCATAAGATTAAAGACCATTTTGATACATTTGACATAATTTTAATTTAGAACTACAAGATCAAAAGTTCTTTTTTTTTCTTAAACTTTATCAAATTAAACCAGACTATTCTTTTTGAAACGGATGGAATATTAGTTTGATCTAGCTCATACATTTTTATGTTGCATAAAAGAAAAGATATATTCCAAATCTCTTTCTTTTTTTTTCTTTTGAATTTGAATGTTATAAATGAATACTTTTTAAAAGATATTTTATCTTATTACACAATGTGTGACCATAATTACAACGTGAAAAATAAAGAATTTAATAGATTATATAGCATGTTAAATTATATTAATAATATTTTAAATATTTTTAGAGTTTGGGAGAGATCTCTTTTTTTTTTCCCTTTGGACTATTCCCACTCAATAATTAAGGGAATAAATGTATTGTTCAAAATCTAAATCTTGAAAAATGAATAATGTGAAAAAAAAAAAAAGATGTTGGTTCTTTGCACCTGATCCCTTGGTGTGTTGGGTGGGGTGGGGTGTGGAGGGACGAATATTTGAAAAGGATCAAAACTATTAGCCATGATTTATCGATAACATATTCATTCACGATAAAAGAAGGAATCATTACTTCTTCAAATTAGAATAGTCACATTCTTACGCAGCGTTATCAAATCTCTGTTTATCATCAAATATATATGTGGAATATAATTATAACTCTCTATAGTCTATATTTATATATTTTCTCCGTTTAAAAGAATGATCTTTGTTTTCTTTTTAATCTGTTTAAATAATAGTGATCTTTTTTTTTTGGTACGAATTTTTCACGTGGCATATTTAAGACCACAAAATTAAAGGATAATTTTGACATTTGACATAACTTTAATTTATAATCACATAATCAAAAGTCTTTTTGTCTTAAACTTCCTACCAAATTAAACTAGACCATTCTTTATAAAACGGAGAAAAATAAATAAGTGGAATATAATCATAAGTTCTCATTTAATCAATGCCAGTTCAAGCCATGTGGAAATTTAGAAGATCATAAAAAATAAAAAAACATATACAAGGAAATATAATTATAAATTAAGTTTAGGAAAAGAAAAGAACATACATATTACTGCCCATCTCATTTCATATTACTTAGTTTAACTTCACACAGTTTTATTTAATAAAAACTTTTGAATTTATGGTCTAAAAAATAAGTTGGAGATATTTGATTAAAGGTAAAATAAATATAGAAATGAGACATTTTATTTAAACCGATTAAAAAGAAAAATAAGTCATATAAATTGAAATAAAAGAAATACCTTGTAGCAATTTTTTTTCGATCGCGAACAAGAAGCTGAGAGGTTGAATCAATGTATGCGACGGAGAAGGTCAAGATGATATCAGCGGCAAAAAAGAGATTAACAATATTATCTGCAATGTAAAGCTTCTTGTTTGGGTTTAAGTTCATGAATGCTATCTCAAATGGACATACCCATGCACAATATGCCACCAATACCACCATTAGTGTCTCCCAACACCTACATACATATATACAAATTAAATCTCTCCTCAATTAAGTTATAATTTAGATAATTAATATTTGTACTAGCTAGGTAATCGAATTAATTATATAAAACTTATCTTATAATTAAGTGATGTGAATGACTTTTATACCACGGGCGTAGCTACCCTATAGTGAGTCAGAAAATAATGTCGTATATACAAGTAAAATGATACATAACATGTTTAAATAACATATTTTGAACACTTTGGATAGAATAAGGTATTATAGCCCAGTAATTTTAGATGCCTTGAAATAGCCTAAGTGCTTAGGTGTTCGAATCTCACTAACAAGTATTTCTAAGTTGGAGGTCAGAGTAGCTAGAGCACTACAACTATCAATGAGTGAAAGTGAGATGTCTGCTATCTTCATTGAATGCCAAGATAACAATCTTTATTATTATAAGAAATGATAATAATAATGATGGGACAAAAGTTCACATAATCATTTATTGCCACAAATTTAAAAATAATATATATATATATATATATATATATTATATATATATATTCACCAAAAAAGAGAGAGGAAAACATTTTCTTCTATTTAAAATTACCTGTATGTTGAAGTGATAGGTGAGATAGTGTTGCCTTTGTGAAGATCAGTCTGATTCTGGTTATAACCAGAGGAACCTAAAGGAGGAACAATGAGCTTTGATAGGTTGTGAAAACTCATATTTCCTAAACCTGAATTACCAACTCTCTCATTATTTTTCTTCTTATTATTATTATGCATATCTTCGTTTGTTTGGATTTTCTCCCCATTCATATCACTCATGTTTCTATTGTAGAAACCATGCAATGAATATTTCACTTCCATATTCATCATATTTATTATGTAATGGAGGAAGAGAAAAAGAATCGGATGGTGGTCCTTATATGAGTGGCCCTTGAGAGGTTGTGTATGAAATTAGTTTTATCTTATAGAAAAATAGCATCTGTCTTATTTATTTTTATTCTCATATAATGCAGACATAGCTATAGGGATATGGTATCATGTCATATTTATTGGTTTGGCCCCTTGTGTACATCAGTGCATGGAGGGCCCTATGCACAGCTTTACCCACTTAAAAGAAAAAGCGTAAATTAAAGTAAATCTTATAGTTTTAATATGAAATTATAATTTATTTTTAATATTTAATTACATTAATCTTTTAAAAATAAAAAAAATCGAATACACCTTAAACAATGTCTCGGATGCATTGATATGTACCTTGAATACATAAAAAAACTAGCTCAGATACATTAAATACTTGCTCAGATGCATTAATATGTAGCTCAAATACATAATATGTAGCTCGAATACATAATATGTAGCTCGAATACATTAATATGCAGCTCAAATGCATTAAAAAAATAAGGAATTTTGGAGATGTTTAAAAGTTATGGGGATAATAGAAATAAGTGAAACAAAAGATATGTATTTCTGTAATTTGTCCAAAAAAATTTAAAATATTACGACAGTTATATAGAGACGGTCGTAATGAACCACTATAAATATAATATAATCCAACATTTTTTATACGTAAGGTTAAATATTTTAATAGCGGTTGTTTGTAGTTAAGTTATGGCGCTCTCAACAGCTACTAACATTTTCTAATTTTTGAAAATTTTCCCAATAAATTCAATATTTCTTAAAATATAAAACGTTAAAAACTAAATCACCGTTTATGTAATGTGCCTTCTTTGTGAAGTTACTTTTAATTGTAAATGACCATTTTCACCTTTTCCATAGCATTTTCATTCTTAGTTTGTGTTGTAGGAATGGTCGGTGTGGTCCCCGATGTAATCAAGTGTGTTTTTGCCCATTTTGAGTTGAGAATTCTTGATATGGTTGACTTTGATCAATATATTGAGTTTCGAGCGTCGGATGAGAATTTTGTCAGTTCCATTGCATCCGAAATGTCGAGTTTGAACTAATAAGGTGGTTAGTAAGTATTCCGAGGCCTTATGTTGAGTTTTAGGTGTATGGCCATTTGGGCAAGAAGTTGAGTTTTAAGCCTTAAGAGTGATCCAAAAGGGTAATTTTTTTTCATTTGACCTCTTTTTGAAAATACGACAATTCCATTGAGTTAGAAATATTAAATTTAGTGAGGTAGTCTGTCCAATTTATTATAATCGGACCCCAAATGATTTGCGAGGGTCCGGATGAAGACTGTACTTAGGCTTTTTCCTGTTTGTATTATCTGGTGCAACGGGATCGCGTTCGCTGGTCCCCTAGTGCGTTCACAAAGAGATGTAAGTGTCAAACCCCTTTTTCCGCACGCGGAAGACGGTAAGAATTTTTTCAATTTAAGTGACAGTATTGATTAGGGATTATTGTTATTTTTCGGAGTCGTCACTTGGAGTTGAGTTATGGTGTTCCAAGTCACCTTCTTATTTATTCTCTAATCAAAAAAATGAACTCAAACATACGTAAGTTTAAGGGTTGAGCTCAAGATAATTTGAATTTGGTTTAATCTCAACTCATTCAAGCCTAACCTATTTTAAGAGAATCCTCAATTGAGCCCAATTCCATCTTCAATTTCAACCCACTTTAAACATTTTTACTAAGATCCTATATTAATTGTATGAATTATCTATTTAATATCTTTTAGAATTAATCTATCCATTTGTTACTTTTTTTTTAAAAAAATTGAGATGAAATTCGAATTATGATTATAAAAGTTAAATATCACTATGTTAAAATTATTGAAATTAATCGGGTCAAATAGTGCGGGTCAAGACCCAACCCATTTTGTAGCCCATTTGAGCCCAAAGTAAACTTGGGCGGGTCAAGACCCAAACCAATTTCTATTTCAACTCATTTTAAAATGGAAAAATTGTATATAATGACAAACTAATAAATCAAGTTAAATACTATAACCAAACTTTAATTTAATTGTACCCTGTAGCGAATTGTTTGTTAGTCACCTCTCTCCCTCGAACTCTAGCTCGCCACTCTCCTTCTCTCGCTCCCTCTCACTTTTATACAAACACAAGTGTACAAAATGCGTTTCTGTTTATATAAAGCGAGAAAATTTTTTGTGCATGTGTGTGTGTGTGTGTGTATATATATATATATATATATATATATATATATATATATATTTGCTCCCCTCTCTCCCCTCTCACAGATATCACTCGCCACCCTCGCCTCTATCGCTTATACAAACAGAAACAAAATGTATAAATTCCATTTCGACTTGTATAAAGTGAGAGAAAATTGTATATACACTTGCAAATACATATATCTTCGTCCTATACAATTATAACTATACAACACAAATATTTCCCTGCCCTATTTTTCTTTTGTCTTTCTCTTTTTCTCGTTTATACACACATAAATTATAAATTGATTTATATACAACTGCTTTCTTTTGTATAGTATAGCGAATTATATAATTGATTTCTTTGTATTTATATAGCGAATTATACATATTTATGTTTGCTATAGAGCGCAATTATGCAAACATTGTCATAACATACAAATATGAATTTTGTGCTTGCTATATGTAAAAGTTGCTCTTTTATAATCTCTTCAACCCAACACACCCATTTGACACCTCTAAAACTTAATAGTCAATCCTCATATAGATTTGAAGACTTACCATAAATAGGTTTTCCTTTTAGGAAAAGGTTTTGGATTGACTAATCCTTTTTCTGGTAGGAAAAGGTTTAGGACTCTATAAATAGAGGCATGTTCCTTCTAACTTAATCAGCATTCACAATGTAGTCTTAAGGGCTTTGAGAGTTTTGGTTAGAGGGAGAATTTGTGGGTCACAAGCTTGATACGTTATCACTTGTGTGAACCTCCCATGTATTCCGAGTGAATTGGTTGAGGTTGTTTCCCTCTGTATTTTGTACTCTCATATTTATAGTGGATTGCTCATCTCCTTTGTGGACTAGGTCGATTGACCGAACCACGTTAAATCTTTATGTCTTTTGGTATATTTCTCGTTGTCTTCTTACTCGTAGTCTTTCGAGGTTTGCTTTGCTAGCTTCCGCGTTTACACCTGCTTATTTTCGGTCCTAACAAGTGGTATCAGAGCCAGATTCAATGATGGAGTCAGGTTTAGTGGTTCGATAATCAATGATTTAACCAGGTTAGAAAGAGGTGTTCATCTTCAAGGGTGGAGTTCTAGCCGCAACGTTTTTGACAGTATTGAAGATTTTATTGGAGAAATTTTTTCAGAGAGGTTCTCTGTGTTGAGACATAGATTTTGCAAAGGAGATTATGGAGAGGAGAAGCAAGTTGTTGAAGATAAGTGAAGAAAGTGGACAAATTTATTTTGTCAGAAATTCAGGCCAAGGGGGAGATTTGTTTGGTTTTATTTGCCCTAAATTTCTTACCATAAATAGGTTTTCCTTTTAGGAAAAGGTTTTGGATTGACTAATCCTTTTCTTGTAGGAAAAGGTTTAGGACTCTATAAATAGAGGAATGTTCCTTCTAACTTAATCAGCATTCACAATGTAGTCTTAAGGGCTTTGAGCGTTTTGGTTAGGGGGCGAATTTATGGGTCACAAGCTTGATACGTTATCACTTGTGTGAACCTCCCATGTATTCCGAGTGAATTGGTTGAGGTTGTTTCCCTCTGTATTTTGTACTCTCATATTTATAGTGGATTGCTCATCTCCTTTGTGGACGTAGGTCGATTGACCGAACCACGTTAAATCTTTATGTCTTTTGGTATATTTCTCGTTGTCTTCTTACTCGTAGTCTTTCGAGGTTTGCTTTGCTAGCTTCCGCGTTTACACCTGCTTATTTTCGGTCCTAACATTCTCCTCCTGATTCGTAAGCAAATGAAGGAGGTAAAGAGGTAAAATCCTTTTATTAAATTTTATATATGGCCAGTAGTGTAAATAATAGAACAAAGACTAAAATACTAGTAGAACAACTTATGCTACATTATGGAGTTTGTATATTCAACTATATATATAAAGATTATCGTTATCCCTCTATTCAGAGTAAAAATAGTGTTAGCGGATCTAGGCCTAGTCAGATCGTTCCGAGCACGTATAGTTGATCTTCAGGTTAAAGAGGGTGTACAGACTCTTCTGGTTACTCTCAGCATTGTTTTGTTTGCGAGAAGTTTGGGAACAAGACAAAGGATTGCCCCCAGACGTGCTTAATCTAATTTCTAGTTAGGGTCTCACGCTACTCATTCTACTCTAGCAACAACGACGCTAGGTACTTCTTAAAGTATTAGAGGTAGTACCAAGGGTTAGGGGTGTACATGATCGGGTTGGTTCGTGTTTTTTCAAATATCAAACCAAACTATTTGTGTCGGATTTTTGAATTTATAAATCAAACCAAACCAATAAAATTCGGGTTTTTCAACTTAAGGTTTTTTAGGGTTTCTTCGGGTTTTCGGATTTTTTTTCCGGATTTTTGGATTTTCGATAAAGTATTCATACAAACATATAATTTACTTGTACTTCAAATATTTCTTTAGTCCTACCAAAATGCAACTATCTAAGTTATTTTTCAAGAAAATAACAAAAAATATGATATGATTGATGTCACTAAAATATTCAACAAAAAAATAATAATAAAATCGCATAAAACAAATATTGCAAATTAATAAGTCATAATAAAATTAATCATAATTTAAAGTACTAAATCATGCTAAAATAATTTTAGTAAGTATTAGTTACATTACTAAATTTTAAAAGAAAGTAAAATTAGATCATGTATTTTAATTGTCTAAATCTATGTAAAACAAAAAAGATATTCAATAATATTGTCATTCTTAGTGTTGAATTGATATCTTTTTGCATTAGTATTGGTTTCATTTTTATTTAAACTTTATTATAATTACCAACATGTATAGATTATAATCTTTATTAGATCATTAAGAATTCTAACTTCCAAACATGAAATAAATATATTAAAAGATAAAAACTATGAAAAAGTATAAGAGATATTTAAAAATTATATCAAAGTAAGTATTAGTCGACTCAGGGTGGGTAGCAGTGGAGTCAAGAAGCCTGTCAAGAACATGAATCAGTTCGTTGGGGCTAAGACTTTTCTTCCTTCCTTCTCCAGGTTAGCTAGGTGATACGCCCCGAAATTTTTACATATAAAATAAAATTTTAAAATTATATATATATATAATGTTAGGTTGGTTTGATCTCGGGTTGTTTTTTTTTAGTTGAAACCAAACTAACCCAAATGTAGTAGATTTTTTTTCCTAAACCAAACCAAGTCAAACCAAATCATTAGTCAAATTTTTTTTCTGGGTTGACTCGGTTTGCGATTTGGTTCGATTTTGTACATCCCTACCAAGAATGTAGCATAGGGAGCTCGAGGTAGTGCCCATACTGGATCTCAGACTACTAGTGACCGCAGACAGTTCTATGTTATATCGGGTAGATCTGAGGTAGAGGCCTCAGATGTAGTGATCACATGTATCGTCCCAGATTGTCGTTGTTATGCTATAATATTATTGGATCCCGAGTTGATCTATTCTTCTTTGTCTACTTATTTTGATGTGGGTATAGATCATTTGATTGAGTCCGTTGTTGTGCCTATCAGTGTCTCTACTCCAATAGGTGATTCTTTAGTGGTGGATCGGGTGTACCAAGGATTTTTAGTGACATTTTTTGATAGTGAGACTTGGATTGACCTGATTTTACTTGATATGCTTGCTATAATGTGATATTGGTATGGATTGGTTATCTCGTTATTAAGCAACCTTAGATTGTTATGCAAAGATTATGACCTTAGCTTAACCCAGTTTACATCGATTGGTGTGGAAGGATGCTCCGAGTTCGTATTCAAAGGGAGTGATATACTCTCTTCGTACCTGTCGGGTATTAGAAGATTGCTTGTTAAATTATCTTGAATGTCATTCTCTCTTACTGATATTATACGTTGTTACTTTAATACAAAATTTATGATCTTCTTTTCTCTTTTTATATTTCATGTACTATCGGAGGGGTGGAGTTTCTACTTAGCAGCTATTTGGATTACCGTACGTAACACTTGGAATCTCGTAAAATAGGAGTCCAACATTTCATAGGTTTCATATGTTTGCATATAATGGGGGTCTGAATCTTAATCAATCATATTTGTCCCATTCAGTGTGTTTATTTTTTAGGACTGAATCTTAATTATTCAGATTTAGTTCATTAAGTTTGTTTGTTTTATTTTCTTATTAGCCTGTTAATGTGTTTGTATACATTTGAATGAATCAGATCTGTAACACACTCTTAAGACCATTTAGACTCAAAAATAATGCTCCTATCTTAATTCAACTACATCATAAAAACTCATAATTGTTTTTTCTTATTTAATTAATGTTAGACATGCTTACCTTTATAATTTCTTTGTTCTTACTAACTTAGGCATCATTTGTTTTAATTAAGATTAAGAGGTCTGAATCTGAATACACATCTGAATATTAAGATTTTGCTTTAAGATTTGAGTGTTTTGATCTAAATACACATTTGAATATTAAGACGTGGTCTCTAAATCTGAACACTAAATAATAATGTTATTTGTTTTCAGTATCTGAATGTGCAAGTGAAATTGCACATTTTATTAATAGAATATTATAAAAAAATTTATTTCAACAAAATATATCACTTTTGATGAAAAAAATTGAAAAGTTTTAATAATAATGATTTGGGTACTTATTTTTAATTCAAAAACCTTGATAAACAACAATACACCAAAAATATTATTGCAACCATTCTTGACACACGTCAATACAAGAATATTATTAATCTAAAAATACTTAAAAGAATTTATAAAAACTTAACAGTTCAAGAGGGAAAAAATGGTGTTTTATTGAGAAAAGAGAGAAAAAAGGTTTTTAGTTATGAGATAAAAAGGCACGCCCAAAGCAGAGAAGCGATGATTTATTATTTAATAACTTATCAAATGAGTCTGAATATTGTTAAGAGTCTCCTACAAATCTGATTCGTTCAGAGTCTTCAGACCCATTAAGAGGTTTTTTAAAAAATTAAACAAATGAACAATGGGCCGCTGTAACGACCTGTTTAGTCGTTTTGAGCAGCAGAGTTTATTTCTGGAAAAACTGTGTGAGTCGACGGAACCCACGACGGACCGTCATGGGCACGACGCGCCGTCGAGGGTGTCTCGTTCCAAAAGACTTAGACTTCTGAAATTTGGGTACTGAAATCGACTCTCTGAACTTCGCGACGACATGGCAGGACGAACCGTCGTGGGCACGACGGACCGTCGCAGGGGTCTCATTCCAGAACACTTGGACTTCTGAAATTTGGGTACTGAAATCGACTCTCTGAACTTGGCGACGGACCTGCAGGACGAACCGTCGTGGGCACGACGGACCGTC
>NC_028646.1:14831770-14835003 GCF_001406875.1 Solanum pennellii | reverse complement strand
TTAATGAGTTTAAGTCTTCCGCATTACTTTCTGTTGATATTAAATTTAAATGTTAAGGTTTAGATTGGTTGGTTCGCTCACATAGGAGGGTAAGTGTGGGTGCCAGTCGCGGCTCGGTTTTGGGTCGTGACAGCCGCATTGAAATGATTCAGATTCAGACCTAAAAACACAAACGTAGTTAATGAACTGAATCTGAATGATTAAAATTCAGACCTCCATTAAGTGCAAACAATGAGACCTTAATATACATCTTTTACTTAAATAAATTAATCAATATATTTGAATTGATAAGCACTTCATGATATAATATTTAGCACGGTTTCAGAAAATAAGAAAATATTAATTATTTGATCGATAATAATAACAAATGTCCATTATAACATCAAATGTTTCATAAACATTATATACTACTCTATAAAAATTATTCTACATTGCATTATATTAGATTCTTAAAGTTTTTGAGTGCAAAGAATAGTCGTGATGGTAACTTAATGTTAAATTCTTAATAAATAAATCATATTACTTTGTTACGATAAAAAGGTTCAAAATATTATTTTGTATAAAAAAACTATTTTACTAAAATGAGGTTTTTATAATAGTTTATTGATATAGAGTTTAATTTCATATGTACATTCAGATATTGAAAACAAACAATCATAATAATTCAGTATTCAGATTTAGAGACAACATTTTAATATACATATGTTTATTTAAATTTACACATCTAGATCTTAATGCATATCTTAATATTCAAATGTGTATTTAGATTCAGACGTCTTACTCTTAATGAAAACAAATGAGGCCTTAATTAGGCTCTCTTTCTTCATTCTAATTATGTCTCTTTGATATGTTGACTTACTCTTACACATGTTTGCATAACTCTCAAAGTTCTGATATATGAATCTTTTGTCCCTTTTTATTTAAGTTTATTTGTGTGATACAATATTATTTATTCATGAATTTAATACTGTGTCATAAAACTTTGGCAATATTTTAGAATCAATAATAAAAAAATATTTTTCTTACGATTTTGTTGACTTTTTAAGTTTACTTATGAATATGCCCCTTTAAGTTGAGAAACAGGAAAACTTATCATTTAGAATTTCGAAAACAAGTTTACCTTTAGAAATACCTATTACAAAATTAAAAAAAAAAAAAGGAACAAGAAGGGAGGTTGGTCTTATATTTTAGAGAAAAAGGGTCCGAAAAATATTTTAATTTGGGCTGAAATTGTTGTTACAATATCAAACTTTATGCATGACCTTTTACCCCTCCGAACTATTTAATAGTATATTTTTAACCCCTAAACTATTTAATAATGTATTCAAAATATATATATATGCCCACGTGGACACATTACTATTTATAATTATGCAATATATTTTATGTCCACGTGGACACATATATGCCTTTAAAATACACTATTAAATAGTGTTGGGGTAAAATGTCCTTTTCGAAGCTTGACATTGTAACAACAATTTCAATCAAAGTTTAAATATATTTCAAACCTTTTTCCCTACATTTTATTAGCAAAGTTAATGTATCTATAAAATACGTCTCAATAGCTAGACCCATTTTATACTCTTTTAAATCAATCCTTCAATAAAAAAATTGTATTTATCATCATCATTGTTATTTTTAAAATAAAATATGGCTAAAATACTTCTTAATATACTATTAACTGATTAAAAAAATAAATACAGTACAGCCATACTCACAAGGTAACTACATATTATTTCTATTTTCTACACTCAAACCTTCCCTATGTTTTATGTATTATTTTATTAATACATATATATTAATTTCGGCCTACCCATCAGTGGTCTCCTAAAGTTAGCAGTAATTTTCACTTAAACACTTTAACTAGGCTTTGTTTATTTTAGACACTTCATGTTAGTCTACATTGGTCATTTTGACACTTTCGACTGACATGACAAAGTGAGTGTTATACACTCACTATTGACGCGTGAGGGTCTTATTTAGTCTATTTTATTTTATTTTTTGAAAAAATTACAGAATATGACAAACATCAATATACATTTAAATTAAATAACTATAGTTTAATTTTTTTATGTTATATGGATATAAATATACGATGAATAGCAACGCTAATTATATACCAATAATCAGTTTTTAAATATATTTAATATAAATAAATATTTAATAGGAAAGTTATTATTACACTCATAATTAATTACGTCATCATCAATACCTTCTCTTTTATCAATATCCCTTTTTCAATTTTTTTTGTATTTTTTTCTCAAATTCCTTTCAATTCAAGATTTTGTATGATTCTAGGAGCGATTTTTGTGATTTGAATTCATAAGTAGGTATTTTTTTAACTTATTTTTTTCTCATTTTATGGAAATTTTATTTTTATACATATATTTTTATAGGGCGTTGATTGAAATTGCTTTTTAATGAAAATTATGTTGCTTTTATACTTTTCTTTTCATGGCGAAATTGCATACCTCCTTGCAAAGAGTGTCACCTATACTGCTGGAGCCATTTCCTTGTTCCGGTGCATCGATGATAGATCCCCGACGGTCTATGAGATGGAGCGTGGGAATACCCACAATTCACCGGAGCTGTTAGGTTATCGTTGTTAGCTTAGAGTGTAGAGAGAAAATTTCGTTGTTTGTTAGATTTGTATATAGTATAATACTTATATACATAGACAATTGTATTGTAATATTAATACAAGTTGAAATAGTGATTTGTGTAAAAGTATATCTGGATACATAAGCAAATTATCCATTTTAATTAGGCAATACAAGTATAGTTGGATACATCAATACTATATTTTTATAAATAAATTGTAACGACCTGTTTAGTCGTTTTGAGCAGCAGATTTATTTCTGGAAAAACTGGCTAAGATTACGGACATCACGACGGACCGTCATAGACACGACGGCCCGTCACAGATGTCTCGTTTCAGCATACTTAGAATTCTGAAATTGGGTACTGAAAATCGACTCTCTGTAATCGGTGACGGACCTGCAGGACGTGCCGTCACATCCACGACGAGCCGTCGTAAGCTCCCGTTGCAAAACACTTCAACTCTTGAGAAATTGGTACGGGAAACGAGTCTCTGACCGTCAGGACGGAGGTGCAGGACGGACCGTCACAGGTGTGACGGGCCGTCACAGTCCACCTGGACTTTGGGGAGGTTGCGACGACCATCGTGACGGACCGTCGCAGGCACGACGGACCGTCACAGGTTGCGCAAGTCC
>NC_028646.1:14795289-14822762 GCF_001406875.1 Solanum pennellii | reverse complement strand
AGTCTTGATGCCTTGAACTTCCGGCATGGACTAGCTTTTTAGTTATTTTTGTTCTTAGACATTCTTAGTTTAGTAATTTGAGATAGATGTTCTTGTGATGATGACTTCCAGATTTTGGGGAATTAATAGATGTTGATTTGTTTTATTTAATGAGTTTAAGTCTTCCGCATTATTTTCTGTTGATATATGTTAAAATGATAAGGGTTAGATTGGTTGGTTCGCTCACATAGTAGGATAAGTGTGGGTGCCACTCGCGACCCGTTTTGGGTCGTGACATAAATACCTAAGTTAACATCAAACCTCAAGAATTATAGGAAAAACTTCACGAAAAAGAAATCGACGTTTTGTTGGCTTTTTCAAATTTTTATACAGTCGAATACTTACACACTTTGATACATACACACTCTATTATTTTTTCATTTTCTTATTTGACAACAGTGTATTCATATGTATAATACATTGGTGTATTCATTTTTGGTTTAACAATAGTGTATTCATTTTTGGTTTAACAATAGTGTATTCGATTTCAAAATTGTTGTATTCATATGTTAAAATTGTACTACTTTACCTTGTTAGATGTATTAATACATTAAGTTTTTTATAAATACTTGATATATTAATACTTTAAGTTTTATAAACATAAACACCAACTTGAATTCAAAGTATTCATATGCTAATTGTACAAGTAATACATTTTGCTGATTTAGTTATTGTAATTATAACTGCACCAACTTGAATTCAAAGTATTCATATGCTAATTGTACAAGTAATACATTTACCTGATTTAGTTATTGTAATTATAACTGTATTAGTGTATAAATTAAAAAAATTAAAAACATATGCAAAAATACAGCGAGAAAAAGATATGAATACTCTTTTATATTCATTTTTTATGAGTACCTTTATAATTAGTATTTAGGGAATATATTGCATTTATGAATATAAATACAACTTATTGTATTATGTCAATGAATTAGATATGCATACAATATAAGTATAATTATTAGTTGGTAACTTAATAATGGAAATTTGAATGATTTAGGAACATAATAAAAGGTTGACACTTGGCCGTTATAGTAACATATCATACATTATTTAGTGCATTGTAAGATCACTCTATAAATAATAATAAAAATAAGTAAATTAATACGAACATGCAGCTAGAAGTTTACATAAAGTGTAGTCATTTTTTAGTAAATAACACATATAGCTATTGAACTTCAATAACCCTATAAATATAGTCATTTTTGTAAGTTGCTCATTTTTTCTCTTTATCTTTCCCATTTTATAGCCACTATCTCTCCCATTATTTCTCAAAGCTTATAGTACTTTAATGGAGGTCAAATCTTTTGTTACAATAATTTCAAATTAAATTTCGCACTACAAACTCAGATAGACCCAAAAAGAAACAAGAAATCAAATCCATATGAACAACACCCAGAATCATGTAAAGTTCATTCACAATAATCCTAAAATAGGAGCCAAAAAATTTCAATTTTTTCTCTGTAAATGTCAATCTCACTAACCTTGAGCCCTAATTAAACTACAAATATCACAAATTAAAGAAAAAGAGATGCAATCTTAAAAATATAAATCATTGGTGTTATACATTTGAACCTTTTAGCCCTAAATCAAATGAAGATATCAACTAGAGGGTGCAATGAATGGGTATTGTTGTTCATCTTATATTCTTAACATAGTTAGAACAAAACTTTGAAGAACTTTGTAAGACATAACAAAATTTAAGAACATTTTCACAACTAGAAAATTAAAACTAGTAGAGAAAATAGAATCAGAAACAAATTAGAAAAAATATATGAAATATTTTTTTCTTAAAGAAGAATTGTTATCAATATGTGTTTAAAGAATCTTACTGATTCCAACAAACTTTTAAAAGACACGAAATTACCAAAGTTTAATGAACAAGTTAAGAATAGAAGAACAGAAGTACAAAAACTAATTCACAAATCTAAAATCTGTAACACATACCAAAATCTGAAAAAATAAAAAGAAGATCAAGCGCACTGAATGCACAGTGTATCCTTAAGGAAATTATTCCCCTCTAGTATCAGAGATTCGATTTGGAATATGTCCTCCCAAGATAAAATAATATTTATCACCAGTGTATTGATATCCAAAACACTGTGTCAGCTAGCCACTCAACGAAAGTAAAGTACACTTAGAAACTAAATTTAGTAGTAGTAAAAGAAGTTCAAAATTGGTTCTACTAAAAATGGGAGGAAATCCCTCAATTTATAGAAAACAAAGGGTAGTGTGAAAAGGTTCTTATTGTGCCTTACCAAAAAGGTTACAAACCTTTGGAAAAGTCACAATCTTTCAGAAAGATCACAACCTTTCATAAAAGTCACAACTTTTCATAAAAGACGCGACTTTTCATAAAAAACTTTTCATAAAAGTCGCAACTATTCATAAAAGTCGTAACTTTTTATAAAAGTCACAACTCTTCATAAAAGTGGCAACTTTTCATAAAAGTCTCAACTCTTCATTTTCCATTCACACCTTTTAAAATCCAAGAATCCCTCGTATGAATGGGGAATGACTCTAAGACAAAGAAACGGACAAGTTTGTGTACTTTACAAGCAAGAGTTAATTGCATTTGGATAAGTAGGTTTCCCCTTGGACTTTCCATAATGAACATATGTCGAATATACTCGGTCAATCGATAGATGTGATATCTTTGAACCATTGAGCTTTGGTGTATACATAGACAACCATATGTCACACAATTAACCCTTTACCGTTTATGATTCTTACGGTTGTGTTCATTTCGACCATGAACACTTCCTGGTTTCATGAGCGTATAGAGAATAGACTTTTGACAATTATTCTCTTTGAAACGGCTTAAACTTCACACTCACATAGGTGATTTCTAACCGTGTTATCGCGTAGCACACTATTTGGTCAAATTTATCAAACTTAGCAAATCATTGAAAATATTAAGCTTTATTAACTCATTATCTGGACTTAATGTTGTATTCTTGTTCTTGAGCTTTGTCTTCATCATGAGAATGACTTGAATTTGTTGACAATGCCGAATCGTCAGTCACAACATTGTTTTTTTCCTTAAATCTAGCTCTTAGGATCTCCAGTCTGCTAGATAGAGTTACCGCCATGATGACTTGTCCTTAGCCGTAAATTCATTCCCTTAGATGATCTTTCAACTTTCTCTCTAGTTAGATCTTTTTGTAAGTGGATCCGACACATTATCCTTTGACTTTACATAGTCAATTATGAATATTTCATGTAATTTTCTTATGGTATCATGTATTTGTCATATATGATGAGACTCTTCGTTATGCATCATGTTCCATGCCCTACCTATTGCATCTTGACTATCAAAGTGTATGCTTTCTAATGCCAATTATTTGGGCCAAAAAGACTATCTATCGAGAAATTCCGGAGTCTTTCAACTTATTCACCGATCTTATTTAGAGCACCTCACTCAAAGATCATTGTAGAGCTAGTAATACATGTAACTTTTGAAATATTTCCAAGAGGCTACTCCTCTACCAAGAGTAAATATATATCCACTTGTGGATTTTACTTTAGTTTTCTGGTGATCCAATTTGTATCACTATATCCTTTCAATACTACTAGATATTATTATAATGCAAGACATAGTTTTAAATATTTCTTAAATACTCCAAAACTCTTTTCATTGTCATCTAATGAGTTTGATTGAGATCACTCATGAACCGACTTAGTTCATTAATAGAAAATGCTATATCTGATCGCGCACGCTTCGTGATATACATCATATTTCCCAATACTCTAGCACTATTCAATTGTGAATCAATTTCACCTTCACTCTTTTGAAATGAAAAGATCACATTTATTAAAGACTTGACAATATTGAAATACAAATATTTGAACTAGTCAAGTTCCTTTTCAATATATACAATGGGATTGTGAAAATGTTAAACATTATGGAGTTCTAAGGATTTTTATACCTAAGATCACATCAACAATTTCAAGATTTTTCATTCCAAACTTGCTTTCTAGCATATATTTAGTAGCATTTATGTCATTAGTGTCTCTATTGATCATCAACATATCACCCATATACAAACAAACAATGACCTTGTGATTTTAATGTGAACACATTTGTCACTTTCATCATTTTTAAATCCATTTGTCAATACAGTTTGGTCAAATTTTTTGTCACTGTTTGGGTGCATGTTTCAGTCCATAATGTGATTTCAAAAGTTTTAACACTTTTTTTATTTACCAGGAACCACAAGTTCCATGTAAATTTCTTTCTCCATTTCTCCATTTAAGAAAGTTGTTTTCACATTCAATTGATTAATTTGGAGGTCATATAACGCAGCTAACACAATTAACATCCAAATGAATGTAATTCTAGTTACTGGCGAGTATGTGTCGAAAATATCAAGAACTTGTTTTTGTCTAAAACCTTAGACAAAAAGTCTTGCTTTATATTTGTAAACAGTTCTATTGACTTTCATTTTCCTTTTGAGGATATTCACTTTGAACTCAAAGGTTTATATCCTAGAAAATGATCAACCAACTTCAAATAGGATTGCTCAAGATTGAACTACTCTTACTATTGACACCGTCTGTCCAAAAGGATGAGTCTACAGAAGACACAAGAAATGTTACAAAATCATATTCGAAGGAAGTAGATATCCTTTGACATTTACTACGTCTCTGAATCTCTTTATTAAGTACATTCTCCTCTTGTCCTTCCCAAGGTCGTTTACACCTTTCACTAGACTATTCAAGTCTAAGCTTGCAGTCCACAATCTTAGGTCCTATTTTAATCATATTAGGAATAAGAACTTGCACTTCGGATAGAAAACCCCCCACACTTTGAAATATTTCAAGTTGGATCTCCTTCCTTTTCATTTTCTCATATGCAATAAATTTTGTCCTGAACAAACAAAATTGCTTTCTTTCTAAACTTTTTGTTGTTCCATTTTGTAGTAAGGGTTGTTCTTCCATACAAGTTTTATGGTAAGCCTGAACTTATAAGTAATACATCCATCATTTCTTTCAACATTCGGTTTTTCATTAGATTGAGGTGAATAGGACTGAAGTTTGATGGATAATTCTACTTTGCAAACATATTATTGCACAAGGAGATTTATACTCTCGATTCTTATCACTTCTTATCTTTTTCCCAACTGATTTTTAACTTCGATATTATATTTTCTAGACATTTTTATTGTTTCATCCTTACCCTTCAGCAAATAGACATAGTCATTTCTAATGCAATTGTCAATGAAAGTTATGAAGTATTTTTTTCTACCACGAGATGGTGTTGACTTCATATCACAAATCAATTCTAAGAGATTAGAATTCCTTTCAACAAATTTATAAGAATGCTAAGCATACTTAGATTCCACACAAATATGATATTATTTATTACACTCAAAGTTAGACAAAACTTCTAAATTGATCAGTTTTTCTTACAAGGTTTTGTAATTGCCATGTAACAAGTGTTCAAGTCACAAACATTGACTCAAGCAAGTAAGAACAAATAAAAATATTTAGTTTGAAAATCTCTTCGCGAGGTAGCTTTTTTCTCACTAATATTTTATTCCTATTTCTTACAATTTTATGTGATACAAACATTGTTTAGAGTAATCACCTTGTCAATGTCCTTTACAGAAGGAACTTTCCATAACTTCAATTTGATTGTTATACCCATGAACAAAGTTTCATCGGGTTCAATAAAGGCAATATAGTTCAAATATTCTATGACTATTCACCAATATTCATGTATGGAAATACTTTTATTATAATTGACATATCTTTTAATCAAAAATCACAACATTTTAAGTGGCACTTTTTTCATAAAAGAAAATAATTATTTTGAACAAGTGTATATATATAATTTGGTAGTTCCATACTAGTCACACTATTTACTAGTAATAGAGAAAATCAACAACCACAATACCAAATATACTCCAAAAATTTTGTGTGTCTAACAAAATATAAAAATATCATTGAATTTCATATCTTTTGCACCAAATTAAATTAGACACCAAGTCTAATCATAAGCAAAGAACCCCAACACTTTAAACGTCATCTCAAAAATATTTTTGAAGTATTTGAAAATAGTATTTCCACATACTTTTCCAGACTTTCAAAATGTCATTGACAGTATAAAATCTCTTTTGAAAATATTATTCTACTAAACAATAATATTGCTTCAATTCTCTTTGACAATCTTTACATAGTGTTAAAGTTCATTTCATAGAGGCAAAAATTCACAAACTCTACGTCACTTGTACTTTTTCCTCTATCACAAATAAACATACCACTTAGTATTTAGAATAATAAATACATAAAATTTGTACAATTTATTTCTATATACCAGTGAAGTTTATAGAAATTCAGAAGTACAACTTTGATTTTTATGTGAAGTTTTCATATAAACCAATTGCATAGTCATATTTATCCGGAGTAGAAACTAAAAATCTTTTTAATCTATAAAAATCAGACACAATTAAATTTCACATGGAGTATAAAACTACAAAAGTTTTTTTTAGTCTTCGAACAGAATTAAGCATATTCTTTATCACATAAAAGTGTTTTTCTTTTCAAAAGCCTTCCAACTATAACATTTTGACATACTATTTTATCAAACAAAAATATGCATCTCTCATTTTACAAACTTTAGAATTTTAAAGGCAACATATTTGCCTAGCAAAATTAATTTCACAACATATGGTTTTCAAATCTTTTTTCAAAGATACACATGATAAGAAATCAAAGTTGTTAACTCTTAGAAACTATTTCCCTTCTTAGACAAAATAATAAGAAAGTTACCTAGTGTAATCTTTAAGCGAAGTACCACAAAAAAGAAAATTATGTACATTCTCACTTCGACCTTGCTAAGCAAAGCACTAAATTGTGGAGAAGTAATACATTAGTGTTCTACTTCCATGATCTGTTTCTCTCAATGAATCAGTAGAATACAAGAAATATCAACAATATAATAATTTTCTTAAAATTGTTGTTCATCTTGTATTCCTAACATAGTTAGAAGAAAATCTTGAAAAACTTTGTAAGAAACAACAAAGTTTAAGAACATTTTCACATCTAGAAAATTAAAACTATTAGAGAAACTAGAATCAGAAACAAATTAGAAAAATATATGAAATATTTTTCTTAAAAAAGAATTGTTGTCAATATGTGTTTAAATTTTTTTCCTGATTCCGACAAACTTTGCAAAAACACGAAGTTACCAAAGTTTAATGAACCAGTTAAGAATAGAATAATAGAAGAATAGAAATTAATTCACAAATCTAAAATCTGTAACACATACCAGAATCTGAAAAAACAAAAGGAAGATCAAGTCCACTGAATGCACAATCTCCCCTTAAGGAAATTATTCCCCTCTAGTATGCGATGTTCGATTTGGAATATGTCCTCCCAGAATAGAATTATATCAATCACAAGTGTATTGATACCCAAAACATTGGTGTCAGCTAGCCACTCAACAGCAGTAAAGTACACTTAGAATACTAGATTTAGTATGTAATGACCCATTTAGTCGTTTTAAATATTAGAGCTTTTTATTTCATAAAATACTCTTTCAATAAATTCTAAATGAGTATTTAGAACTATTCGTAACTATAATTATATGGTTAAGTGGGTAGTTAAATAATTTATTTAATTGGTGGTAAAGAAAGTAACATTGAAATTAATAGTGAATCACTTTTAATACTTTTATAATTAGTCATACATTAAATTAGGGTATAAAATAATTTGTAGAAGAACAGAAACGACGTAGAACGAAAACCAAATCAAAAACGGATGTGCATCAGGGTAACCTTTGGGAGGACATCACCGCTTGGACACAATCCAAGTGACAGTAAACTGATTACAAAAGTATTCAATAAATGCTTTTTAAGGTAAGGTTCATATTTTTATCATTTATATTATAATGCTGAGTTATGAAGGAGAGAATGAATTTCAATGGTTGCATTAGTGTGAATCTGCAAGAAGAGAGCAAATGTTGTTGCCTTCCTTTGGACTTAAAAAGGACATTGGCAGTCATTGGGTAATGATGCCCAATGATTGCTAATGAATTTGCTAATTATGTTAAGTTTTATATGTTAGTGGTTACAGGTTGTTGTTTAGGGTTCTGATTGCCACATTAATACTATATGATTGTGTTAGGTATTGGCATATAAAAAGATAGGGTGTATGGTTTGCCATTCAGAGATGGTCACGTTGCCATGTGTTGGTCATAATGTAGCGTCAGGTTTTTTTTATTTCACATTTTTTCTTATAATTATTATATTAGGGTTTAAGTTTAATTAATTGAGATAGGTTATTTAATATTAGGTCTATATTATGTGAATTGCATAAAAGTTATGCTAATTGGAGGAATTAAGACTTACCCTTAGATTTGAACTTTAGGAAAATGATTAGATAATTAGGTGAGTTTTTGGGTCTAGGCTAGATATAGAATAATATGAGTACTTGTAGACTCATTAACTTACAAATTGTGAATATATACTTGTTAGATTGGCAAGGTTCGGAGGGAATGAGGAAGTGAAAATCATTGGAGAAGTAGTTTACTTGACTTCGGTTCTTCGATGGAGGTAGGTTATGGTTTATTTTATTTTATAGATAGACTCCTAATAGTGATTGATATGCGTGAATGATATTGTAAAGTTCTCTATGTACTTGATGGTGTGATTGTGTGGCTTCGTTGTGTGGTTTGTGATTGGTCTGAAATCCTGAGACCGTGAGATTTATATGTTGAAACCTCTCTATCGAAGTAATGCTTTGAATAAAGAAGGCTTGATCAAAGATTATCAATGAATTGAAAAATAATGATAGTAAATGATAAATAATACAGTATTCTTGGATCAGAGTGTCATGTTCCGACACGGTATTATCGGATCGGAGTGTCACATTTCGACACGATATTTTTGGATCGGAGTGTCATGTACCGACACGGTATTATTGGATTGGAGTGTCACGTTCCGATACGGTATTATTGGATCGTAGTGTCACATTTTGACAGGGTATAATTGGATCGAATTGTCACATTTCGGCACGGTAACATTAAAAGAAAAAGATATTGAATTAACTTAATGTACCCATTTTCCCAACAAGCATGGTGTGGAGGCATGAGTCCTCATATGTGCTTGATATTGTGATTCATTACGTACTTGCTTCAGTTGTCACTTATTCATATTGTTTGTTGCTTATCACCTACTAAGTGCTATAGTTGATTTTATACTATTATGTTTTGTGTATTAGTTACTATTTTGAGTTAGCCGATGATATATACTTTGTACACATTGCCCCCATACTGACCCTATTTGTGTTTTCTTTATTTTCCTTTTATGAGTGTAGCTAGTGTACCATCGACTTTGACTCACTCTCAACCCTAGTCAATCTCTAGCATATCAAGTTCCAGGGTGAGCTATTCATTCAAGTTCGTGTTGGATTCTCTCGGTCATGACATGATTTCCTATATTTTCGGACACATACAATGCTTATCTTTCATCTTTGGTGTATTTGATATTCTTAGACTTAGTATTGGAGATTAGACGTCCTTGATGTGATGATTTTTAGGTTTTGAGAAATGATATTTATTAAGATTTTGAGCTTCCGCCTTATGCTTGTAGGTTGTAAGTTGGGTTAAATTTGTTGGTTCTCCCACCTAGGAGGTTAAGTGTGGGTGCCACTCATGACTCGGTTTGGGTCGTGACAAACTTGGTATCAGAGCGTTAGGTTCGGTGATCTCATCACACAAGGACAAGTCTAGTAGAGTCTTGCGGAACGGTACGGGAACGCCTTTACTTTTCTTCGAGAGGCTATGTGACTTTAGGAAAACTCACTTCTTTTTTTCTTTCGTGCTACTACTTGAATCCAATTGGTATCTAGGTGATACAAATTGGTATCTGAACTTCTTCACTCTATTTCATATATGGTTAGTACTAGAGTATTAGAAGTTGAAATAGCAACACTAAAAAAAATGTGTCCTTGAAAACAGGCATATTTTCTCGATTGACTATTGGGCATGTAATGACTAGATAATGAACATCATTACATTGTGAAATACAGTTAGTAAAGTTATCATAACATATAGGAGTTCCTTAGCAAATGATTATATTATGTTGAGACAATTGAGGGAAAAATCTCTATTATGACTTAATAGATTGAGTGTATATCAAAGAGTGTCATGATACGACTATTAGAACAATTTTGATGCTTACTTGATTAGAGTTATGAAGTGTGTTACTTCTGTTGTAGAGTTGATCTAACAAAGAATGCAAATTGCTTGGAGGTAGAGACAAAATGAATTTGATAATGTTTTATAGTCATTCAATAGGCAGAATTGTGTGAGCTATTTGGTTGTGATCTTCTCGATAGTTATGATGTGATATGGATCTAACAGATTTTCACGATGTGGTTCTAGTATATGTGGAAAAGAATACGTTGATTGTTAAGTGGAATACTAACTACTTAAAGAGTTATCATTCGTATGACATGTTCACATAATGAGATTCAATGTTACATTCACATTTGAAAAACCAACTAGTTGGTTACTACAGATGCTTGGGTTAAGCATGGTTTTAATAAAGTATTTAGCGGTGGATCTTTGGTACTATTTTCTTAATGCATTAGGTATTGAAGTGTATCTTGAGGGTTCTAGGACTAGTGACTTTATCTTAAAATTCAACGGAGTGGATTGATACTTGAATGACAAGCTTATAGATAACGAAAATCCAAGTGAGTATACCTGGGTGAAGGAAATTGAAGAGTTTAGTAAGAAAGTACGTATAAAATTGGGTTAGTCCCTTAAATTTTATTGATATACCTGAGTATAAGGTGTTAGGTTGAGGAAAAGGTTCACTTTGTGGTGATGACAAGGGTTAATTGAGTATGACGCCAAATAGAGTTCGTGAGGGATTGTGATTGAGATGAAACTATATAACAAAGATTTGTTGGTTAGATGAATTTCGTATGGTAATAAAGACTTGAGAGTATCTAAGGTTGTGAGTTTCTACTATTTAGTGAGTAATGTAGTTGTATGGCAAGTTATGGAGATGTTGGGGCACCGCTCGAATAGAATTTAAATGAGCTAGAGTCATAATTAATATAAGATATAAATTTGTGGGATGTGTAGCCTTTGGAAATAGATGAGAGCAGAAATATTTTCTATGATTGCTGGGATTAAAAATGTATCTTCGAAGGGTTTGAGGATTGGGTTTAGGGACGCGCGGTTTCATATATTTTATTTTTGTTTAGGTAATAGTGTCACAGGTTCATCATATTGATTAATGGCTATTAGATAAAACTTAAGAAAAGAGTGTACCAACAATTAGCTTGAGTGGGCTGCTAAGTTCTGTTATAGTGTTGAATTTATTTATGAGTATGGTTGAATTTTTAGTGAAGGATATGGTAAGGTTTATAGAAAGGCGATCAATAAGAATCTAAGATACACAAAGTCACAAGAATCTTCAAGGTATGAGCTAATATTGATAGATAAGGGGATTAGGTTGCATAGTTGAATTCAAAATTCAAATTTTTAGTAGTAAGTATACGGTATATTTTATCAACGTATGAAATTGTAAGATAAGAAATGATAAATTGAATTGAGTATGGAGCATTTGAAAGGACCTGTGCATAGTTTGAGTAGAAAATTTGATTACTTTTGATGGTTAAAGGACCTAAGGGGGTTCACGTAATGTTTTGATTTAAAGGTTAAAGTAAAAATTGTCAAGAGTTTTTGGCCACATAACAAGATTGGTAAGAGAGCCAGCAAGAGGAACAAGAGTCTGGTGTATTGAAGATTTCATGATATTTAGATTTTTGTGTCATGGGAATAATTTTAAAAAATTGAAGAAATAAGACCTCTCGTATAATCCTTGGTTTGTAGTTGAAGATTGTATTGATTTTTGCATAAGAGATTAGATATGGCTTTAAGATGTGAACTAGTTTGGTACAGACTTACTAGGGATTTATCACCGGCTTTAATAAAGATGAATTTTTTTTCTTGGTGACAACAAGTGATGTATGTAAGATTATGTGTTGTTATGTGGGGCTAAATTGTTGAAGTAATGGTAGGTGACTTATGGATGGGCAATAGTGTGGACCTACATTTATACATGGTTATTGAGGATTTTGAAGAGATTGAAACTGCTATTTAAATGGACCACACACTGATGTGATGTGTTACATAGACACTCAATAGTAAGTAGAGGTTATGTGATAATAGTATATAAACTTATATGATGACCAAAAATTTGTTAAGTGTTGATATAAGGTATATAATGGTTTGAATGGTAGTTTAAACTAGGTATATAAAAGATTTTGTGAAGTTAACTTTGAGTGTGATTTAATAGTCGTATCTCTATTAAAAGATACTGTCAAATTTTAAATTAGTGTTATTAACCTGGTTTGGGACTCGTATTTGTCATGGGTTGTTTAAATGAAAATAGAGGGAGCCACAGTTTGAAACTTTTAGAGGCTACAATGTGTTTGCTAAGAAGATTTCTATACGAGTGACAGTTCGAGGGTAAGGTAAATGGAGGATGTAGTTGTGATTTTTGTTGGTAATAAGAGTGTTGGCCTTGATGGAGTATCGTAAGAAGTATGTAGAGTTTGATAAATCAAATATTTATATTATTGTAATAAAGACCGGATAAGTTGATTGTTTGTGGCTAATAATCAATGAGATAGAACCAGGCGAATGAAAATGTTTGATACGGGCACTATGGAAGGAGTATCTAGAGTTATTCAACCTTGGCTATGTACATCTTATGTGACCAACTACTTCATTTTGGGCGTTGTTTAGAGTATGGTTCACTTTTTACGTCCGTGTATGTATTTGCTTCTATAGATGAGTCTCTAGTAGTGGATCGTGTGTACTAATTATGTGATTGTCCTCCTGGTAGGGTGACATCCTTAGTTAGACTTGTTCATTCCAGTTACCGGTATCATGTTTTGGCTATGTATGATTGAATGTTGGAATCATTGGGTCTAGTTTGTCATTTTTAAGGTTTCTCTATAATAGCTACTAATTTTACATTTCGAAAGTGTTGCTAGAGATTCTTTATGCTTGTGTGTATTGCTTGATGGATGGTTACTTGATCATTTTCTTCTTGAGGTTAGATAAGTTTAATTTTCCCTTGATGAATATCTGATGTATAAAGATCATTATATATATATATATAAAAGTTAAGCTCGTGAAAAGTTTATGTGGTGAGAATGAAATATTGATAAGATCTATGATTATTTGTGCATTATGAGTGTGTGGTGGTTGGTTTAGATTCACTTATGATTGGAATAAATATTATTCAACATTTTATCGTGGTTATGTGAAAAAGATTCCACTTAATGGGTGTGTAAAGGTCCCTGAGAACATGTTGTATATGTATGTACAGTTAGCTTTGATGACTATTGAGAATATATATTGTTGTTAGTTGAGGTTACATACAACAATAACTACAACTTGAATAGTGATATGACCCTATTTGAGACAGTATGAAAACAAATGTATCTCTCCCATTGGTTGGTTTGATGCATTTTAGGTAAGACATTGGGAGACTTAGCATGATATGCACAAAAGATATCTACACATATTTGTCAATTCTTGTATCCTTTCTTACCCTCACCTTCTTTGACCGTTCGAGGACGAACGATGGGTATATTGGTATCTCATGTAACGACCCATTTAGTTGTTTTAAGTATTAGAGATTTTTATTTCATAAAATACTCTTTCGATAGGTTCTAAATGACTATTTAGGACTATTCATAACTATAATTATATGGTTAAGAGGGTATTTAAATAGTTTATTTAATTGGTGGTAAAGAAAGTAACATTAAAATTAATAGTGGACCATTTTTAATACTTTTATAATTAGTCATACATTAAATTAGGGTAAAAGATAATTTGTAGAGGAATAATAATAACGTGAAACGAAAACAAATCGGAAATGGATGTGCATCAGGGTAGCGTTTGGGAGGACATCACCGCTTGGACACAATAAAAGTGACTGGCAAAATGATTACAAAAGTATTCAATATATGCATTTTAAAGTAAGGTTCATACTGTTATCATTAATATTATAATGCTGAGTTATGAAGGAGAGAAGAAATTTAATGGTTGCATTAGTGTGAATTTGCAAGAAGAGAGCAAATGTTGTTGCCTTCCTTTAGACTTAAAAAGGACGTTGGAAGTCATTGGGTAATGATGCCCAGTGATTGCAAATGAATTTGCTAATTATGTTAAGTTTTATATGTTAGTGGTACAAGTTGTTGTTTAGGGTTCTGATTGCCACATTAATACTATATGATTATGTTAGGTATAGGCATATAAAAAGATAGGGTGTATGGTTTGCCATTCAGAGATGGTCACGTTGCCATGTGTTGGTCATAATGTAGCGTCATGTTTTTTTCATTTCCACATTTTTTCTTATAATTATTATATTAGGGTTTAAGTTTAATTTATTTCATAAAAGTTATGCTAATTGGAGGAATTAAGACTTATCCTTTGATTTGAACTTTAGGAAAATGATTAGATAATCGGGTGAGTTTTTGGATCTAGGCTAGATATAGAATAATATGAGTATTTGTAGACTCATTAACTTAGTTATTGTGCATATATACTTGATAGAATGGAAAGGCTCGAAGGGATTGAGGAAGGGAAAAGCACTGGAGAAGTAGTTTACTTGACTTCGGTTCTTCGATGGAGGTAGGTTATAATTTATTCTATTTTATAGATAAACTCTTAGTAGTGATTGATATGCATTGACTGATATTGTAAAGTTCTCTATGTACTTGATGGTGTGATTGTGTGGCTTCGTTGTGTGGTTTGTGATTGATCTGAAATCCTGAGACCGTGAGATTTATATATTGAAACCTCTCTATCGAAGGAATGCCTTGAATAAAGAGCGCTTGATCAAAGATTATCAATGAATTGAAAAGTAATGATAGTAAATGATAAATTAAACAGTATTTTGGATCAGAGTGTCACGTTCCGACATGGTATTATGGGATAGATTGTCACGTTCCGACACAATATTTTTGGATTGGAGTGTCACGTTCGGACACGATATTAGGAGGTTAAGTGTGGGTTCTACTCATGAATCGTTTTGGGTCGTGACATAGTAGTAGTAGAAGAAGTTTAAAAATTTGTGCTATTAAAAATAAGAGGAAATCTCTCAATTTATAGAAAACAAAGGCTAGTGTGAAAATGTTCTTATTGTGCGTTACCGGAAAGGTCACAAATCTTTGGAAAAGTCACAATCTTCAAGAAAGACCACAACCTTTCATAAAAGTCACGAATTTTCATAAAACATGCAACTTTTCATAAAAAACTTTTCATAAAAAATTTTTCATAAAAATCGCAACATTTCATAAAAGTCACTATCTTACGTAAATGTCGCAGTCTTTCATAAAAGTAGCAACTCTTCATAAAAATCGCAACTTTTCATAGAAGTCGCAACTCTCCATTTTTCATACACATCTTTTAAAATCCAACAAATATGGTAGAAAAAATAATGGAAAAAAGAAATACAATGAGGAAGACGATTGTCTAGTTGTGGGTATTGGCGGAAAAGATAATGAAAACAAAGGAATATGATAGAGTAGATTGTGTGGGTGTGAGTTTATGATGGAAAAAATAAGACTAAAAAAAATAAAAAGTACTACAATGAAGAAGATGAATGGGGAAGATGACTGGAGAAGTTGTGGGTGGTTTGCATTTTTCTTTAAATTTGTCATATATTTTATTTAATTTTCTTGAGATAAAAAGACCAAATATCATTTATTCATTGGTTACTTTGTCATGTATTTTAATTTCTATTTTTTCTCTTTAATATGATAGACTTTTAATGAGTTGACATGATATAATTGAGCATATAATCCACGTGGACGCGCTTGCTTAACAAGCACTTAAAGTCAAGATGTTCTAGTGAAAAAGGTGTCAAAATGACACAATGAAATCGGATATGAGGTGTCTAAAATGAACAAAGTCTAGTTTAAGTGTCTAAGTAAAAATTATTGCCAACTTTAGGAGACTGCCGATGGATTAGACCTTATTTTTTTACATATCTATTATCCCATATTATGAATGTTATTTACTTTTTATGTACTTTATAAATTCATACATATTAACATACATATTATTTTACTACATATGTATCTGTCGTCATTTTGTTTTTACATGTAAATAAAATAATAAATGTTTATATATCTTAAACAATATACATGTGCATAGTTTACTTTATAATAAATATATTTAAGATCATAAACTTTACATAATATTTTATTATTTTTAATGATCCGTTTCTATTGAATTTCTTGCTCAAATTGTATTCATATACATCACATATGTTGCTATCCTTACATCCTAAATTTATATATTAGTAATAAATATAGTAATAAATTATTATGCTCTTTAATCACACATCTATATTTTTTTACATATAAAATTTTCATACATTTATTTATTTACTTATTTATTTTACTATATGATAATATACTATTGCTAAATTTGTTTTGTACATATTATAGATATATATATATTGCATATCTGGTACCTTTTCTTTTTTATCCACGAAAGTAATAAAAATCTTTTTATCAACATTTCTTTAACCAAACTCGTCATAGTTATTTTCTAAATTAAATTTAAGGATTATCTTCGGATAGGCTCTGATGGGTGCTTAACACGCTCTCCTCGAGTAATATAAACCTTTACCTAGAATCTCACCGATTTCGCAAATTAAAATAGAGTTTATATTTACATTTTTTTTTATAAATAATTTTTAAAATCTTTTCCTGAAAATTAGGTGACGTCTCTAAACAACTTTCAAAATCAAAAGCATAGCCATTTGATGTTAGGAACTATTTCAACCTGATTCGAAAATGAAATGCGATAATAATACATTGTGACCGTTTGAAACTTTCGTATTACGTATACAAAAATCATTGCAATAACTGAGTTGGTCTGATTTAAACAGATCGAAATGAGTTCAATTAATATAAATGTATAATTTACGTTGTTAAGAGTTAATTACAAAATATTTCCCTACTCTTTTTTAAATTACAAAAATTTCTTGAAATTTATGGAGTTCTAATATATTACTGGACTTCCTGATACATCAATGAACTTTCGGATACATCACTAGACATCGGAATACATAACTGAGGGATGTATCTGAGAGGGAATAGGACATCCGAATACATCACTGGACTTTCAAATACATCAACTGAGATCCGATACATAGGTAATGTATCAGAGAGAGGAGGGATGTATCCGAGAGGGGGATATGAATATATTAGTGAGAGGAAAGTGATGTCTCTGAGAGGGAATTTTTTAATTTTTTTTTTAAAATCATAAGGAATTTTAGATATTATAATAAAATGAGATGTGTATTAAGATAATTTTTTCATAAATTAAAGGTTATTGATTTGTCTAAAAGATATTTGAGCTAAAATGCGGCTCACGACTTAAACCGTTCAATTCTTATTAGTTCATTTAAGTGAAAATTTTATAAAGAAATTTATTATACTAATATTTTCAAGTTATAGCAGTAAATAAAACTTTCAAGTTGTAACAATAAATAATTTCAGATGGTAACATTTTACTAAAAAAGATTTTTAAAATAATACAATTTTTTTTTAAATCATGAAAAAGAAACAAATAACATGAAGGATAATTAATAGTACCATAAATTTAGGGGATTCAAAAAAAAATAGGAATATTTGGTCTCCTTATTTTACTGAATCATTCATAATTACATAAAAAGTCAGACATTATTTTTTTTTTCCGAACGTTTCTCCCTCTCTAATTTTTTATGTGAATTTGTTTTCCTTTTTTTCTCATTCAGTAAAATTGATTCAAAAATTAGATTTTTTATTCAAACGTTTCTTAGTTCCTCCAAATTTTTTATATCACTGTCGCCATTCACGACTAATTTCAAAATATTATTGGTTCAAAAATCTTTATTTTGTGGTAATCGATAAACTTCTATCGATATTAATAAAATACGGTGGTCGATGGGATCGTTAGTATTCATTGCAATTTATTGCTTGTATTTTCATTTCAACTTAAAAAAATAAAAAAATTAAGAATAATGAAATTTTCAAATTTTGGTTATGCATAATAGATTTAAATTATGATCTTTTTTATGAGCCTTTATTTGTTTCATATTATAATATAATTTATGTGAAAATTGAATAAAGAAAAAATCACCCACATATATATTTAAGAAGTAATATTACAAATTTTAGATCTACTTTTAAAATATTATTTCTTATAACATTTTAATTGCAAGTCATAACAGATCATTTTTATTTATAATTCAACTAATTCCACTTCACTAAATAATTAGTCTTTTATAATTATATTTTAATTTATGGGTGACATAAATAACTATAATAAGAGAGAACCAATGGTAATTATCTATTACACCTTTTAAGGGATTTTTTTTTTTACCTTTTTAGGGATTGTTTTACAAATCACATTCAACATTTACTCTCAAATGGTAGATTTTTCTCTCTCATTATCATTCTTCTTTTTCTTTGTGCATCCAAAAGAAGGAACAATAAATCTTTCTCTCAACATATTCATTCTCCTTCTTTGTATACTCAAAAAGAAGGATAAATCTTCTAAACAATACAAAGAATTAAGAGTTTAGGTTGACAAAAAAATATGTTGAAGAATAAAAAATATCAGCATACACTGAGAAATGTCAGAGATTCCTTAGAAGGGGTTTCTAATGTTGAAATTGAGGCTTCATCTTTTAACATCTTGACTCAAACACCGCCAACCAACGAGAATGTGAATCCGACGAACAAGTTTTTTTCCACTCCCAAGAAAAAAACAAACCTCAATAAAGTTGTATATGATCAGATTGATTGTATTTTTGACATGAAATTGATATAATTAGTATTAGTTGGCTAATTTTGTTTAAATCACAATTACATCTTAGTTTTTCTATTTTTTTCAATTGGATACCAAATAATACCAATTGGACACAAAAATAACTAGTTTTAGCCAATTTGGTTAAAATCTCAACTACGTCGTTTTTTTCTATTTAATGGGATATCAGTTGGATACCAAATGGATACCAATTTGTAACGACCTTAAAAATGAAATAGGACAAATTAGAGTTTCACATGAGTTTCTTGAGTTAATAACTTGCTAAATTAATGATAAATAGTATCCAAGGGCAGGTTTGAGTTGTTTTAAAGTCAAACGTCAATGAACGACCAAGACGTTCAGAAACTAGTATTTTGTGTGCTAGTGTGCTCTTGCATGTTGTAAGAGTTTTGGTGTGTGACTTGGAGTGTAAAATGATGGGAGGTGACCCTAGCATCTAGATGGTCGTGTTTAGGGTCAAAACGTCCGAGTATGACTCTCCAAGTACCATAATAAGGTTCCTTGAGAAGGTCCCAAACATTGTCCAAAAGATGTCAAGACAGCTTGAGTTACGACAATGAGTGACGCCCCTTAACTCAAGTGACGCACCGTAGGTCGGGGGCTTATCTCCACACTTATTTTTGGGATCTTAGACCCTTTTAATGACCCTCAGATAAGTTCCATGAGCTCTAGGACAACCCCGTCACACCACTTACAGTCCATAGGTGGTGGTCGTAGGTCACCACCTGCAGTGCCGTCGTGTCTCAACCAAGTGAGGGGTGAATTGGTAAATTCACCCCACGTTCTAATTAAGTCATGGATTGTTATTTTACCTATTTTATGGTATTTTAAGTTAGTTAAAACATTGAAACCCCAATGTATAATCTATTCTTCAAAATCAAAACCCCAAGTTTAAAAGAAGTTCTCTCAAACCTCCATTTATTTTACTAAATATTCTAAAGACTTAAATTGCCTATTATATGGCGAGTTGAATACATTATTATATTCAAAGTTTTTTATTTGAGTTAAAGATTTGTATTCCAATTTAATGAAGTTGGTCATTTCAGTTTTAAGATTTTGTATGCTTAAGTTCGTCTTCTTGTAGTCAACTAGGATGAGGGTTCACTTGGGGATTAACAATGGTCTTCTATTGCCGGTCACTTCCAAGGTGTAGACTCGGGTCATGACATGTACTACTTAGGGTATTTGGTACTGAAATGGGACACCATCTATGCATGCAGAAGTAGACATTTGGAGGGAGTCTTGGTGTGTCCTTGTAATGTTAATGAATGAATGAGTTTCTATATGTTGTTAATGAAGTAAGTTGACTTTATTCTAATGTTAATGAAGCATGTTGGTCTTATGTCTAACGTTAATGAAGGTTATGTGACTTGTTGAATGCAATGTGCCTAGTCTAGGGTGGTTCTAAAGGAGTACTAAGTGAGAGTAGTAGAATGAGATGCTACTTTCACATTGCACTAGTGTAACTTAGAGTTATCCTAGGGGATATTCTTTATGTTAATGCCTTAAATGCATGAATGTTTCCTCTAGTATCTCTAGTAATGAATGTGAACTTATTGAGTTGTGATGGAAACAAAATATTCTTATCTTTGGTACTCTTAAGGAACACTTAGGTTTGTTATGAAGAGGTTGTTGGGCGGTCTCTTCATGTCTTTCCTAGGTGGGTCTTAGGATAACATTGGATAGGGGGTCTAAATGCTTAATGGCTTACTTATGGAATATGGTCATATGTTGAGAATTAAGGGAGTATTACTTTGTATAATAATGATTGACTTGCATAATGTCTTTTTACTTGGTTCATGAAGTTTTATCAAAATATCCTGAAAATCATATTTCAACTAAAATGTCCTCTTTAAAGCATGATTTTTGCATTATTGTAATACTTAGTGCTCAATTGTACTAATCTTCTATATTTCTACAAGTGTAGGTGGTAGAAAGTGAGGATTCTTAGTTGAAGCTTGAGAATTAGATTGTTCTCTCAAGACTCTTGGTATGCCCTCATATTTTCGAGGACATAGATGTTATGTCTAATTTTTTTTTCATTAAAGACTTTGTATAACACTTGTATCTTTCATTCAATGTAAGGGTCATGACCCTATTATAATGAGATGTGTCTATGATGGTTGGTGATGAGGCTTAGTTCTTCTTGCGTTTTATAAAAAAAGTTTCTTATTAACTTTATTGTAAATAGTTTTAATTCTGCACTATTTTACATACCTATGTGATTAATGAATTCTAAGTGGCTTATACAAGACCTCCGAGAGATCAAGTACGTCGTGTGACCCTAGGGGGAGGGGGGTACTCCTGAGTCGTCACACAATTAGAAATTATATTAACTAGTCTTAGGTTAGGCTAACTCGTTTGAAATCTCAATAATTTTTTTTAAAATAATCTAGTGGGATATCAATTTGATACCAAGTTTATATCAATTGGATACAACATTAACTAGTTTTAGGTTGACTAATTCGATTGAAAAATCAATTTTATGTTTTTTTAATCCGTGGGACTTCGTTAGATACAAAATGAATACCATTTTCATACTTAAATTTGACTTAATATTAACACCTACCATAATAATAGTTAGTCTTACATGATACAAAGGATTAATAAATATATTGTATTTATATTCACTTTTCATACCATAATAATACAAATTTTGTCCACAACTTCATTATTCTCACACAAACTTATATACACTCGTCATTACTTATTCATACCAATATCATTGCAAACAGTCTACCAGAAATCATACCATACAACACATCTCATAAAAAAATAACAGTCTATCGTACATAATACAAATAAATAATAAATATATTGTATTTATATTCAAATTTCATACCAACATAATACAAATTTCATCCCCAACTTCATTATTTTCACATAAATTTATAGACATTCATCATTATTTATTCATATCAATATTATTCCAAATAGTCTACCAAAATTAATACCATAAAACATATTTCATACTTTTATTTTGACACACATTTCATATATTTATAATGATAACATCATTACTATTTCACACACTGTCACGAAACATTATAATCAAATCATTCAAATACAAATATCAAATTGCCACATGCATGACGTTTACAATGTACAAATTACATAAATCACACTGCATGATGTTTACAATGTACAAATTACATAATTATCAATTTTTTGTATACTGATTTATGAAATTTGTACATTGTAAACACCATGCATGTGACGATTTTGTATTTATATTTGAATGATTTGATTATATTGTTTCGTAATAGAGTATGAAATAGTAATGATGTTACCGTTATAAATATATGAAATGTGTGTAAAAAAATAAATGTATGAAATATATTTTATGGTATGAATTTGGTAGACTGTTTGGAATAATATTGATATAAATAATGATGAGTGTCTATACATTTGTGTGATAATAATGAAGTTGGGGATGAAAATTTCAATATAAATACAACATATTATTAATCCTTTGTATCATGTAAGACTTACTATTAATATGGTAGGTGTTAATATTAAGTCAAATTTAAGTATGGCTAGTATGCATTTGACATCCAATTGAAGTCCCACAGATTGAAAAAACATATAATTGATATTTCAATCGAATTAGTCAATCTAAAACTAGTTAATGTTGTATCCAATTGGTATACACTTGGTATCAAACTGATAACCCAGTGCAATTTTTTTTTTAAAAAAAATTAATTGAGATTTCAAACGAGTTAGCCAACCTAAGACTAGTTAATGTACTTTTTACTTGGTATCCAACTGATATCCCATTGGAAAATAGAAAAAAAAAGACGTAGTTGAGATTTCAATCAAATTAGCTAACATAAAACTAGTTATTGTTGTATTCAATTGGTATCTATTTGGTATCCAATTGATATCTAGTTGAAAAAAATAGAAAAACTAAGAGGTAATTGAGATTTCAACCAAATTAGCCAACCTAATACTAGTTAATATTGTACCCAATTAATATTCATATGGAGAACATAAGTGTAAGATACCAATTACATAGTATATCACTTTCATGTCAAAAATACACTCAATCTGATCATATACAACTTTATTGAGGTTTGTTTCTTCTTGGGAGTGGAAACACGCTCGTTCGTCAGAATTACATTCCTGTTGATCAACGGTGTTTGAGTCAAGATGTTAAAATATGAAGCCTCTATTTCAACATTACAAACCCCTTCTAATGAATCTAGGACCTTTCTAAGTGTATGCTAATATTTTTGATTCTTCAACATGTTTTTTGTCAACCTAAACTCATGATTCTTTGTATTGTTTAGAAGATTTATCCTTCTTTTTGAGAATACAAAGAAGGAGAATGATGATGTTGAGAGAAAGATTTATTGTTCCTTCTTTTGGATGTACAAAGAAAAAGAATGATAACGGTAACGGAGAAAAATCTACCATTTGAGAGTAGATGTTGAACCTGATTTGTAAAAGAAAATTCTAAAAAGATGTAATATTATGTGTGAAAGGTAAAAAAATCTCTAAAAAGATGTAATAGATAATTACCATTAATTCTCTCTTATTAATTTTATTTATCTCACCCATTAATTAATATAAAATTATAAAAGACTAATTATTTAATGAAGTGGAATTAATTGAATTATAAATAAAAAATGATCTCTTACAACTTACAATTAAAATGTTATAAGTAATAATATTATAAAAATAGATCTAAAATTTGTAATATTACTTCTTAAATAGACATGTGGGATGAATTTTTCATTATCAAATTTAAGATTTTCAAATATAATTAATAAAGTAAATAAGACATCTTCCCCTCGTACTATGTTTCTATTATATAAAAGTGTTATAAAGTGAACGAAATTATAGCAACAAGTAACAATTGTCAAAATGAAATTCTAGAAAAATCTTGAGAAAACAACACGTATTTTCAAACAAATATATCCCACTGATAAGACTATTAAAAGTATATATATGTAGATGTGAGTTTTACATTAATTTCATTTTCTCTATTATTTTTTTTATCTCATTAAATTTATGATTGTTTCCTTAATAGCCCAAGTAACTTCAAAAAATATTTTTTTTTGTTTTCTTATTACTAGAAAATTACAAATTATGTTTTATCACCCCAGTCCGCATGGATGACATACTAGCTCAAGAATCATAAAGAATAAAAAATGTTGAATTCAATAATTTCTTAAATTTGAGGTATAATTTTATTCATATATTCTTCTCTAATTTCCTAAATTAGTGAATAGTGATGCACTCAAAAGTTTTAAAGAAAAAATTACGATTCAAATTTTGGGTTAACAAAAGCCCTTTGTCGAGAATATTTGGTTTTGATTTTGATAGTTAGCTTCCCTCTTCCTTCATATTTTTTTTTTCGAATTCTATCAACGGTCATACCTTTACTTGCGATTTTGAATTAAAGGTGATATTAAGGCGTCAAAATAATGGGGCGGTGACATAAGTCTTAACTAATGAATGTAGGTTACAATTATATGACTAATGATTGAGGATTGTGGAGTTGTCCTCAAGTTTATAAGTTGACAGTTTGGTCTATTGAATTAAATGAGGGATAAAAGCGTAAATCACTAAAACCTAATTTCTCACTAAAAGTGGAGGGAAGACACCAGGGAACTGTACCAAAAGGGGAAATAAAAGATTTCCCCCCTCCTCCAGTCGTATTCGTCATCGTCGTCATCATCATCATCATCATCATCATCATCTTCTTCTTCTTCTTCTTCTTCTTCGTCTTCTTCTTCTTTCTTGCTTGCTTGCTTTTCTTTCCGTTCTCTTCATCTCATTCTTCTTCTTTTTCGTACATTTTGGTCTTGGCTGCTAGTCCTTGAGCTTTTTCTTGTTGAATCAGATTTAGCTAATCTAGTCAGTGGACCATATTTTGTTCTGTATCAATTGGAATTACTTAATAAGTGATTGGGGTCACACATCATTATTTGGGTAAGTAAAATTAATAGTTCTTTGAAATCATTCATCATCATCTGGGGGTAGCTGCATGACTATATATGTTGCAACAAAAATGTTATTTCAATCGCAATAGCATAGACATATGTTGCAACATATAACTTATACATTTGTCACAACATGTGATTTATGTTTCGCAACATAATAGTTATATTTAGCAACATATTTACATTTCACAACAGAATAGCCATATGTGACAAATATGACCTACACGTGTTGCTACATTTGATTTATTTGTCACAACGTATAGTTATATGTAGCAAAATATGACTTACATATCGCGATATAATAGTCATAGATTGCAACATATGACTTAGACATGTTGTCACATGTGATTTTTTTGTCACAATATAACAATTATACGTAACAACATATGACTTACATCTCGCCACAGAATAGTCATATGTAGCAACATATGACTTAAACATTTCTTCATTAGTACTAATTATTTTTAATTAATTTCTTCAAGTACAATAAGTGGAGATATTATTTGTAGGTAATGACAGTCGTGGTGAGTGAGTAGAGAAAAAAATCAATATATTTGACATTGGAAGGGTAGTAAGAAACCAGAAGGGTCGGTAGGAATGACTGCCAAAAGAAATATTTTGTATGATTATTCTATTTGAAAGGGTGTCAGAACCTCATTTGTTGGGAGAAAGACCAATTTGTTGCAATGTTCATCAATTCTATCAGTGATTTAGAAATAGACAATTTTAGAATCTCGGAGCACAATTTTCTATTAGTCCTAGATGAGGTGTCAAGGCAGCCCACGAGATATACTATACTCGTTGCTAGTGCCAACAATTTATTCTCTTTCTCTTTCTCTTTCTTTTTCACTTTCTTTGTCTCCATCTCCTTCTCTTTCTCTTGCTTCTTCTCCTCCTCCTCCTCCTTCTTCTCCTTCTCCTTCTCCTTATCCTTGCCTTTTGGGTTTGAGTGTGATACTGAAGTAATATTCATTGATTTTTTTATTTCACTAATTATATATAGCGATTAGGAATAGATTTTTTCAACCTCCTACAGGTTGCAAATCTTTTTGGATGTATGGACATCAATATTATAAGTCATTTACATAAAAATATCAGTGAGTTCTTTAACACGACTAATAAAATAATCATGTTGTTGCTCACATTCTTCACATAAATAAAAAGAGCATTTGATGTTAAAAGAGGAAGCAACACCAATAACAGATTGAGTTGTTGTCATGGATGAAACAACTTCTTGTATCATTTCATCTCTAAGGTAAATAAAAAAAGGTTGAGAGTACAATTGATTATAAAAAATAATAATGGGTAGCAATTTATATTTATGTTTACACAGATGGATATGATGTTTCCACATATTTACCTTCTATTGCTACGAATGAATCTTTTGTAGCCACACATGAATTTTCATGTGCCACAGATGAATCTTCTGTTACTACATATGACCATTTTGTTGCCCTAACACATTGGCGATATGTTTCAACATATGACAACTCTGTTGGAATATATATCAGCATATCGCTAAATGTAGCAACATACGACACATCTTCAACAAAGGAAATATATGTTGAACAAGTGAACAAGAATATATTTCAAAAATCATATGTACAACATGGTCACAAAAAATAACAAAAGCAACAAAAAATGAATTTCACTAAAGGTTAATAATACATATACATTTCCTCAATATTAGGATTTTTTGGGTTAATTTTCTTTCAAAAATAATAAATAATAGGTACCATTATACTATTATTTGATTTTCACATCTATAGAACGATATATTGTTCATTAAACCAAGAAATACTTAGTATGGTTCGAAAATTATAAAATCTTTCAAAAAAATTACTTACCAATTTTAAGTCAACTAAATCTCCAATTCAAAAAGTGAAGAGAGTCACGACCGGATATGAGGAGGAAGATAAGATAATGAGAGAGAATATTTATTTTGATATTCGGGATTTTTGGATTTTCTAAGAAAGAAGAAGAAGAGAAGAGAAAACGTTGGGAGAAGAAGAAAAGAAAATTCTATTTTCGTTTTACTTTTTTTAAAAAATGGTTTCGTTAGAATTCTAAAAGTTAATTTTTCTTTTGTATTTTATAAAAGTTAGGAAGTTCTAAAAATGTTAATTTTGTCCAAGATTTACTTAATTACATTTTAAAATGAAATTGACCCTTTCTTGATCAAAGTGTCACCAAAAACAAAACCCAAAATTAATTGACACCTTTCATTTATTTTTCTTCCTTTACTTATAAGATGTATGTTTCTAGGAAAATTTAAAAAAATGTGCCATTAAGGTGTCAAACTAAAGGGGTGGTGACATAAGTATTAAGTATTGACTGTAAGTGACAATTATGTGATTAATAATTAAGGATTGTGGAGTTGCCCTCAAGTTTATAAGTGTCACGACCCAAAACGAGCCGCGAGTGGCACCCACACTTATCTTACTAGGTGAGCGAACCAACAATCTAAACCCCAACGTTTACCAGTATATAAATTTTGAATAGTAAATAAAATGCGGAAGATCCAAAACTCATTACGAAATCAATTAAATAAACTTCTAAAGTATAATACTTATCATCCCCAAAATCTGGAAGTCATCACATCAAGAACATCTATCCTC
>NC_028646.1:14752744-14789637 GCF_001406875.1 Solanum pennellii | reverse complement strand
TCGGTGGAGGAGTCACTGCCCTATTACTAGCTGGACCAGATGTTTGTCCTCTACCTCTAGAGGGCGTCCTCCTGCTACCTCTACCACGGCCTCTTGCCACTGATCCTCCTCGAGCTACGGTCCCAATAATTGGCTCAGACGCACCCTGTCCTGCCGGTGCTGGTGTTGACACATATGTTGCTCTAGTTCTAACCATCTGCGAGATAGAGTGAGGATGTCAGATACCAATTTGTATCACCTAGATACCAATTGGACCCAAGTAATAGCACGAAAGAAAGAAAGAATGGAGTTTTCCTAAAGTCCTATAGCCTCTCAAAGAAAAGTAAGGGCGTCCCCCTACCGTTCCTTAAGACTCTACTAGACTCGTTCTTGTGTGATGAGACCAACGAACCTAAAGCTCTGATACCAAGTTTGTCACGACCCAAAACGAGCCGCGAGTGGCACCCACACTTATCTTACTAGGTGAGCGAACCAACAATCTAAACCCCAACATTTACCAGTATATCAATTTCGAATAGTAAAATATAATGCGGAAGATCCAAAACTCATTAACGTAATCAATTAAATAAACTTCTAAAGTATAATACTTATTATCCCCAAAATCTGGAAGTCATCACATCAAGAACATCTATCCTCAAATTACTAAGTCTAAGAGTATTTAGGAACTAAAATAAGTAGAAAGATGGTCCATGTCCGAACTTCGAAGACATCAAGACGTGAAGAAGAGAATCCAGCCCGAGCTAGGAATAATAGCTCACCCTGAAATCTGATGTGCTGAAGACTGGCTAGAGTTGCGGACGAGTCGAAGTCAATGGTGCACTTGCTGCACTCCACAAAACAACAAGAAGGAAATAAAAGTAGGGGTCAGTACAAGGAACACGTACTGAGTAGGTATCATCGGCCAACTCAAAATAGAAAGCAATATATACTGAATAATAATATAAAATCAACCACAATACTTAACAGGTGACAATCAACAAGTACAAGAACCATTGGCAACAACACCAAGCACACCTATGAGGACTCAAGCCTCCACACCATACTCATTTGGGAAATAGGTTTTTCGAAATTTAGTGTATTAACATAATTCAAGATTACTTCTCTTTATTCTTATCGTGTCGGAACGTGACACTCCGATCCCCTAATGCTACGTGTCGGAACGTGACACTCCGATCCATTATTCTTACCGTGTCGGAACGTGACACTCCGATCCCCTAATGCTACGTGTCGGAACGTGACACTCCGATCCATTATTCTTACCGTGTCGGAACGTGACACTCCGATCCCCTAATGCTACGTGTCGGAACGTGACACTCCGATCCATTATTCTTACCGTGTCGGAACGTGACACTCCGATCCCCTAATGCTACGTGTCGGAACGTGACACTCCGATCCATTATTCCTACCGTGTCGGAACGTGACACTCCGATCCCCTAATGCTACGTGTCGGAACGTGACACTCCGATCCATTATTCCTACCGTGTCGGAACGTGACACTCCGATCCCCTAATGCTACGTGTCGGAACGTGACACTCCGATCCATTATTCCTACCGTGTCGGAACGTGACACTCCGATCCCCTAATGCTACGTGTCGGAACGTGACACTCCGATCCATTATTCCTACCGTGTCGGAACGTGACACTCCGATCCCCTAATGCTACGTGTCGGAACGTGACACTCCGATCCATTATTCCTACCGTGTCGGAACGTGACACTCCGATCCCCTAATGCTACGTGTCGGAACGTGACACTCCGATCCATTATTACTACCGTGTCGGAACGTGACACTCCGATCCATTTATCTCATTATTTCAGTTCATCAAGCTTTCTTTATGTCAAGCGTCATCTTAATAGAGAGGATTTAAGATTGAAGATTCAACAGTCTCATCATTCTAACCACCACAATTATACGATCACAACATACAAACACACAATCAAGTATATAGAAGACTTTACAATACCACCCAATACATATCAATCGCTATTTAGAGTTTATCTATCACATAGAAATAAACCATAACCTACCTCCACCGAAGAATCGTGATCGAGCAAGCTATCTCCCCAATGTCTTTTGCTTTCCTCTTCGTTTTCTCTTTCTGCTTCTTTTTGTTTTTCTTCTCCAGATTCTTTTTCCTTTACCCTAATTATCATATAATTCATTATGATAAAAGTAACCCATTATTTATTTTAAAGTTATCTCCTTTAACCCCCAAGTAAATAAATTATTAAACTTACCCCACTAATTTCATAAAGTTTGTCATGAATAGTCCAAAACACCCCTTTAAAACCTTTAGCAGAAATCCGACCCAGTTGGGGTTACGCAACCTGTGACGGTCCGTCCTGAAGGTCTGTCACAAAGTTCAGAGAGTTAAATTCAGTAAAGGGGTTTGTGACGGTCCGTCGTATCTACGACGGTCCGTGCTGCAGTTTCGTCGTGAAGTTCAGAGAGTCGATCTCAGTACCCAGATTTCAGAGTTGAAGTGTTTTGGAACGAAGACCCTCGACGGTCCGTCGTGACCATGACGGTCCGTCGCCTGATCCGTCGACCCAGTCAGTTATTTTCAAAATAATTTTACTGCTCGAACCTACTAAACAGGTTGTTACAATAAGTTGACAGTTTGGTCCATTAAATTAAATGAGGGGTAAAAAGTAAATGACTAATAACCAAACCAAAATTGGAGGGAAGCCACTAGTGAGCTGTATGCATTATTCTTCCTCCTCCTCCTCCTCCTCCTCCTCCTCCTCCTTCTTCTTCTTCTTCTTCTTCTTCTTCTTCTTCTTCTTCTGCTTCTTCCTTCCTCTTCCTCCTCCTTCTTTAACTAATTTCTTCAGGTACAATAAATAGTAGGATTCTTTGTAGATATTAATTGTCATGGTGAATAGTCAAGAAAAAAAATATATTTGGCGTTGAAAGGATGGTAAAAAACGGAGAGGCTCGGTAGGAATGACTGTCGAAAGAAATATTTTGTATGATGATTTTATTTGAAATGGTGTCAGAACCTCATTTGTTGGGAGAAAGACCAATTTGTTGCAATGCTCATCAATTCTATCAACTTCGTTGTGAATTATGACACTTAAATTTATGTATTGATTAAATTTTTATGTATGGCGACATATATACATTTCTTGCAAACTCATGGAAAAAAGTGACTTTTTTTGTGTTTTGTACTGATTTTTGAATTTGTTCTTTATAAAATGTTTAATCTAATCTTTTTTTAACATTTTACATTGCTAAATTGCTCGATTTATCGATTAAGCGATCCTTGAAGTGACATATGTGGCAACATATACACATTTTGTTGGAAAAGTTGCTACAGACATGTCATATATAACAACATATGTATATCATACAATGATCTTTTGGGGGTTAATTCAATCAAATTGTCAGAAAATTCAACATGAAACACTAATATATAGCCTTACAACATGTCTAAGTACAAAATTATGGTCTAATACAATAAGTTCCATCAATTCTATCAATTATTTTTACAAAGACTATCATACCACTAGTTCATCATACAATGACCAAGTAACTCCATACGATAGCTATATAACAATCTTGTAAATCGTTGTTCCAAGTGTTGCGACATATTTTTATTACTTAATTATAGTTCAAAGTACTAAAATTTGGTCCAATTTGACCTTTTTTTCATTCCTAAATCACTCAATTTATCGATTGAGTCAACCTTGAAATAACATATGTAGCAACATATGCACGTTTTGTTGGAAAAATTGCAACGAACATGCCATATGTGGCAACATATGTATATTCTAAAATAGTCTTTTCGGGGGTTAATCCAATTAAATTGTCATTTATTTTAACATGTAACACTAATATATAGTCATATAACATGTTTAAGTATATAATTATGGTCTAATACAACAACCTTAATCAATTATATCAGCTTTTTTATAAAGAATATCATACCACTAGTTCATCATACAATGACCAAGTAACTTCATATGATAGTTATATAACACTCTTGTAAATTATTGTTTTAAGTGTTATTGCATATTTCTATTACTTAATTATAATTCAAAGTACTAAAATTTGATCCAATTTGATATTTTTCATTCTTAAATCACTCAATTTATCGATTAAGTCATCCTTGAAGTGACATGTGGCATATGCACGTTCTGTTGGAAAAATTGCAATAGACGTGTCATATGTGACAACATATGTATATTCTAAATAGGTCTTTGAGGGTTAATTCAATTAAATTGAAACTTAATTTAACATGTAGCACTAATGTATAATCATACAACATGTCTAAGTATAAAATTTTGGTCTAATACAACCTTCATCAATTATTTTTACAAAGACTATCATACCACTACTTCATCATACAATGACCAAGTGACTCAATATGATAGTTATATAACACCATCGTAAATCGTTGTTCCAAGTGTTATAGCATATTTTTATTGCTTAATTATGATCCAAATTACTAAAATTTTATCCAACTTGACATTTTTCTATTTCTAAATTGCTCACTTTATTGGTTAAGCCATCCTTTAAGTGACATATGTGGCAACATATGCACGTTCTATTAGAAAAATTGCAACAGACATGTCATATGTGACAACATATGTATATTCTAAAACATATTTTTTGGGGTTAATTTAGTTAAATTGTCGCCTAATTCAACATGTAACACTAATATATAATCCTACAACATGTCTAAGTACAAATTATAGTATAATACAACAACCTTCATCAATTCTACCAATTATTTTTACAAAGACTATCATACCACTAGTTCATCATACAATGACCAAGTAACTCCATATGATAATTATATAACTCTCTTGTAAATCGTTGTTCCAAGTGATATAACATATGTTTATTGCTTAATTTTTTTCCAATGTACTACATTTGGTCCAATTTGACATGTTTCATTCCTAAACCGTTCAATTTATCGATTAACCCATTCTAGAAACGTTATATGTGGCAGTATATGCACGTTCTGTTGGAAAAATTGCAACAGCCATGTCATATGTGACAACATATATATCCTAAAATGTATTTTTTTTTATTTAAATTATATAATATTTCAAAAGGAATAACAACCCAACCATCCTACAAACAAATAATTGATAAAACCACTAAAAAAGTCCTGATTTAATATCAATAAGTATTTCCAAATTCTAATTAAATTTTACCTTAGTAGATATCAAGATAAACTAGACATAATGAGGGAAACGAAACTTTTTTTGTAGAAGAAAATCTCAACATATTAGCACTGACGTTGTAGAAAATATCGCAACAATTTGATCTGTAAAGAAATAATGGAACGAGAGAAAAGAACGAAGAGAAAAGAAAGCGGAAATTAGTATAAATAAATCAAATTTGAAATATGAAACGAAAGACCTTTTATAGAGGAGAGGAAAGAGGAAAAAATGAAGGGACGATTGTTTTAGACATTTTTAATTAGTTTTTTTGAATTTTGACAATTCAAAGTGTGACATATGTTACCACATATATCCTTTCTGTTGGGGCATATGCTAATAATCCTGTAGTGTTTTTTACAACAGAGGTTATATATGTTGTCACAGACACCACATTTCTTCCTTTCCATCATAATTGACATTTGTTTCAACAAAATAAAAATAATAATAATCATTAATATTAATATTATCAACAAAAATGAACAATTGGTGACAATTAAATGTTGCCACATATCTCCTTTCTGTGACATACGTTACCACATATCTTCTTTCTATGACATATGTGGCCACATATATCTTTTATGTGACATATTTTGCCATATATATCCTTTATGCTGGGAAACTTGTAGATAATATGTGGTGTTTTTGTATATATTGTCACAGACATCACATTTCTTCCTTTCCATCGTAATTTACATTTGCCAACAAAATAATAATAATAATAATAATAATAATAATAATAAAAATAATAATAATAATAATAATTAATATATATTAATATTATCAGCGAAATGAAACAATTGGTGACAATATAATATTGTCACATATCTCCTTTTTGTGACATATATTATCACATATCTTCTTTTTGTGACATATGTTGTCACATATATCCTTTCTGTTGGGGTACATGCAGATAATTCTATGGTATTTTTTACAACAGAGGTTATATATGTTGCCACATAGACCACTTTTCTTCCATTCCATCATAATTGACATTTGTTCCAACGAAAAATATAATTCATTAACATTACTGTATCAGCAAAAATGAACACTTCACCTATTGTTTTATACAACTTATCAAACAAAAAGATAATTCACAATGATATACGTAACTGTCAATCTAATCAATGGTGGATATTGTTGCTTCACATCACAATTGACGATTTCGACTTTTTTCTCTTACTCTTCACTTTTTTTTCACTTTCTCCTTCTCCTCCTTCTCCTTCTCCTTATCTAGGTCCTTCTCCTTCTCCTTCTTCTTCGTCTTGCCTTTTGAGTTTGAGTGTGATACAGAATAGTGATTATTGTTTTTTTTTCTAATCACTAATTATAGATAGTGATGGAGAAATAGATTTTTTCAAGCTCCCACACTTTATATGTTGGATTACTGAACAAGAGTATATTTCTAAAATCATATGAACAAAATGGTCACGAAAACAACAACAAAAGCAATAAAAAATAAATTTGCATTGAATGTTAACAATACATATACATTTCCTCAAAATTAGATCTTTTTGGGTTTGTTGATTTTCTTTCAAAAATATTAAATAATAGGTAATATTACACCATTATTCATTTTTCACATCCATACAACGGTTTATTCTTAACTAACCCAAGAAAAAAAACATAGTATTATTTGAAAATTGTAAAATTTTTCAAAAAATATGACTTACTCATTTTAAGTCGAACACAATATTCAGTTCAGAAAGAGAAGAGAGGAGTTGTGAAGAAAGATAAAATAATGAGGGAAAATATTTGTTTTGATAGTCGAATTTTTGGATTTTCTAAGGAATAAGAAGAAGAGAAGAGAGAACATCCAGAGAAGAAGAAGAAAAAAAAATCTATTTTCATTTAACTTTTTTTTTTTAAAATAATTTGGATAGAATTATAAAAGTTGAAAAATGAAGTATTTTTTTTATATTTTATAAAAGATTAGAATGTTTTAAAAATATTAATTTGGTCCCAAATTTACTTAATTACAAATTTGACCAGCTCTTGATCAATCTGTCACCAAATTCTCTGTAGCACCCTATCTGGTGCCGTACTAAAACACATTTGTCTTGAATCTTGATGCAACTCTTGTGTTTGATGAAATTCCCAAATGAAAGATAAATGGCAAAATCTTTACAATGTATTCTTCTAAGGATTACATGATTGTAGAGAATAAGTCATTAAAATGGAGAGACCTCTCTTATTGAAAATTTATGGCGGACAAGAGTTAACAAAATATTCAATTAGATAGTGTGAGAATGGGAAGGCTGTTTTGTTTCTTAATCATTTCTTTGCCTAAAGGTGTTCAACCATGAATATTGGTATTAGGAGAACAACTGAAGTATTCTAATTCTTTGCTGATCTGGAAACAAAACTAGACTATATGGAGGCTCAGGTGCTCTACTTTCCCTAAGAATCTCTACTCTTAATTTACGATTGACAATAATTTACCAATTTTAAATAAAAATAAAGAACCGATATGCTTTCAGATACCTTGTCTCGTGCAAGCCTTTCTATGTTAAATTTGAACTAAAGAGTTGATTGAGGTTGTCAATGTAGGACTGACTATATATAAAAATGAATGTGGCATCTTTGGAATGACCAATTTCATCTATACTTCATGTAAATATCGGTCATCCAATACTGAGAGAAGATGGTGATGCATCTGACACTGTTGTCTTATCTAGAGACTAGAATGAAGCAATTCTGTGCTATGAACAAGCTGAAGAAAGCAGCATTCAAGGTTAGCCGTAAATTCAATTTTCTTATTTTTAACAAGATAGGAAATTTCTCTCCCTTTCATGTGTTGCCCAACAATTGTGCTTATTTTCCATAGGTATTTACTGAAAATCTCTCCGAAGAAAAAAAAACATTTGAAGGAAATATTCAAATTTATAGACTGTTAGACAATTACATTTGAACAATTGAAAGTTGGTTTTACAAAAATGGGTACGCAACTTTCAGAGTCAGAAGTCAGGCAATTGATAGAAGCAAGTTTTTCATAATCATTCCTTATTTTATGGTTACTGTTCCTTCTATTTTTAGCTCATATGTACTGCAATTAAAAATATTCTTCATATTCATTTTACAAAGAATTGGCATTTTCCTGGCCATTCCTTATTTTATGATTATGGTTCTTTCTCCTTTTTTAGCTCATATGTTCTTCTTGCAATTATTCATCATGTTCAATTTACAAATTTGGCAACCAATAAATCAGTTGTTGAGATGTAAACTTTTGAGGACTAAAAGCTTCTCGGTGAAGAGTATGAATAATAGAATTACATAGTCAAGCAGAAACACTTCATCTTGATAATGTGTATCTCGCAAAGCGACAATATTTCTTACTCATTAGTAAGTCCACATTGCTAAATGGAATGTTTTTAATTATTAGATGCTCCTGGAAATGATCTAATTGTTCTCAATCCCCTTAAAATAGTTTGGCATGAAATGTATTTGGCTTCAAAATATCATGAAGATTGTGTACTCATTAATGCATATAGTTAGAATTTTGTTGTTCTTCTTGGCTGTTGCTGATGTAAATGGAACAATTGATTACCGTGAGTTCATAACAACTTTATGACGCACATGAATCGCATGGAAAGATAAGAGTGCTTGTACATGGCCTTTGAGTATTTCAATAAGGATAAGAGTGGGTATCACCTGCCCCTCAATATTAGGTTAACATTTTATCGTTTTCTAATCTTGTTCTCTTTAGGTATATTACGATGGAAGAATCGGAGCATACACTGAAGGAATACAACAATACTGATAAAAAATAATAAAAGAGATCATTATTGAATTTGACATATGTTGAGGAATCCAAATATATAGAGAGTGATGTAATCACAACTACTATATCTAAAGGTAGCTAATAAATAGTAAATGAGACAACAATAAAAAAAACACCAGGAATTAACGAGGTTCGACAAACTTTTGTTTTATTTTGCCTACTCCTTGGACACACCCAACCAATATTTATTTCACTCCAAAAGAGTACAAGTGAAATACTACAAGAGAGAAAGAAGAACAAATGCCTTAGGAGATGAGGATACAAGTAAGAGGTGTGTTACAAATGAATTAGGAGCTACCTATTTATAGAAGTGAATTTTTCCTATTGATGTCATCTATGACATCACAATATGTCAAAATGTCAAGATTTACCTTGTGAAACCAATTTATGGTTCAACTAATTTCACCTACAAAAGTTGCTATCTTGACTTTTCTACCAATGAAGAATTATCCTCCTAACTACCATATCTTCTCATTAATCTATTTTTGAATCTTGTCAAATTTAATGAATCTCCACCTAAGCAAGATTCTCCATTTTCAAATTTCTCTAGACAACAATTTCGATTGTGTCTTCAACTTCAATCTTCAATGTTTAACAATGTTGATCAAGTTCAGACAATGTTGAAGCTTGACCACTGTCACCACTTTTGTCAACATATCGACAATCTGTAGTATGAATTTTCTGCATTATGACTCCACCATCTTCTATGATGCCTCGTATGAAATGATATTGTACGATAATGTGCTTCCTCCTTTCATGATAAACTTTGTTCTTTGCTAATTGAATAGTACTCTGACTATCACAAAATATTGTGATTCCTTCTTGTCAAATACTAAGTTCTCTAAGAAATCCTTGAAGCCAAATTTCTTCCTTAGTAGCCACTGTAATTGTCATGTACTCTATCTCAGTGGTAGATAAAGCAACTATTGACTGCAAAGTAGACTTTCAACTAGCTGGTGCATTTGCAATAGTGAAAACATAACCAGTAGTTGATCTTTGTTTATCCAAATCACATGCATAATCTGAGTCACAATATCCAATAAGATTTCGACTATCTTTCTGCTCGAAAACCAAAGCAACATCCACAGTATTATGATTATACCGTAGAATTCATTTTATAGCCTGCTAATGGTCCTTTCCAGGATTATGCATGTACCTGCTTACAACTCCAACAACGTGTGAAATACTAGCCTTGTGCAAACCATTCCATACATCAAGCTACCAATAACATTCGCATATGGTACTTTTGACACATATTCTTGTTCACATTCATTCTTAGTGACATAGCATCACTAAGCTTAAAATGAGGAGCAAGCAGAGTGCTAATCGACTTTATTTTTTTCATTCATACCGAATCGGTTTAGTACTCTCTTCAAATATTCTTTCTGAGATAATTAGAGTTTCTTTGAATTTCTATCTCTTTTTATCTCCATGCCAAGAATCTTCTTTGCATCACCCAAATCCTTCATCTCAAACTCCTTTCTTAGTTAAATTTTTAACTTCTCAATTTCTGCTTGACTTTTAGAAGATATCAACATATCATCAACATATAGGAGAAGATATATAAAGGCATCATCTTCAAGCTTCCGCAAATACACACAATGATCGTATTTGCTTCTTATGAACCTTTGCTGCATCATAAACTTGCCAAATCGATTGTACCACTCTATAGAAGATTCTTTCAATCCATACAATAATTTTTCAAGTTTGCACACTATATTTTCTTTTCCATCAACTTTGAATCCTTCTGGCTGAGTCATATAGATATCCTCTTCCAAGTCTCCATGTAATTATACAGTTTTTATATCCAACTGAACTAGTTCAAAATTCAACTGTGCTACAAAAGACAACAAAACTCTAATGGATGAGTGTTTCACAACTAGAGAAAATACCTCATTATAATCAATTCCCTCCTTTTGAGCATATCCTTTGGCCACCAATCTTGCTTTATATCGAATTTCTTCTTGGTTAGAAAATCCATCTTTCTTTGCAAATATCCATTTGCACCCAATTGATTCTTGCCCTCCGGGAGATTGGCCAATCTCTATGTATGGTTCTAATAAAGGGACTACATTTCTTCATCCATGGCAATTGTCACATCTGGGAATACTTCTTAGACGTAATCGGCGTTGTCATCATCTTTGAGGACTAAGACTAGCCTCTTAGCTTACATCATTACATTCATAGGTCAAAATTAGCGGAAATTTAGAACTTTTTATTGCTTCTACATTGAGGTTTACATAGACCTCTACATACACATAGTATATATATATATATATATATATATATATATATATATAGAGAGAGAGAGAGAGAGAGAGAGAGAGTATACATAGACCCTTCGTATACATCCAGATTCGATAAATTTTGTGGGTAATGCGCAAAGAGGGGGAGACCAACAAAACTATGGGAACACCTACAACCCGAGTTGGCGAAATCACCCAAACTTCTTGTGGGGTGGAAATCAGAGTCAAGTTCAAGGTCAAAATCAGTACAGATTTCAAGGTAACATTCAAGGATATCAAGGGCAGATTCAAAGAGAACAATCTAAACCACAACCTGGTAATATGAGTGTTGAAGAGATGTTAAAGAAAATCATGGCAGATCAAGATGATGATGAGGGAACTCATCAACATTAATTTGAACCTATCCCAAGCTTGGTATAAGTTTTCACCACCTGTCTGCCTAAAGGTAAGAATATCACTTCTTAACTTAGTGGTCTTCCCAAAAGGGAAGAATCGAATGAGGAATTTCTGGGCAAGATCATCCCAAGTGGTGATTGAGTTAGCAGGTTCTGAGTTCAACCATATCTTTGCTTCCCCCAAAAGAGAAAAGGGGAATAAGGTGAGCCTCACATAATCTTTATTTACTCCTGATGGAGTATATGTGTCACTGATCTCTAAAAAATACTGAATATGAACTATGTGATCCTTATGAGAGAGACCAGTAAACTGCCCATTTGAGTGCAATATCTGCACCATACTCTGTTTAAATTCAAATCTTCCACCAGCCTCCGGTTTCTGAATACAACAAGTAACATTGGTGGGTCGTGGGATTGCCACATCTCTTTCATTAGCAACCATTGTTTCGGGTGTCAACTCTCTTTCTTCTGTTTTTTGAATTGGAGTTGTTGATTCCCCAAACTCTAGAGAAATTGAATGCTCTGCTTGCCTCAGTTTCCTATGTATGAATATTTAAGGTTCTGAGAGTGGTGACAATAGGTCACAATAGGTCACGATCGTTGTCCAGTTTCCTATGTATGAATCTTTGACGTTCTGAAATGCTAAGATCAAGTTGCCAACATTTGTGATTGGCTTTTAGAAATAGAAAAAATTAAATGACTTCTAATTACTGCAGTCCCCAGCAGCGGCGCCAAAAACTTGATGCGGTCTAATCACACACGGAAGTGCACGTGATCATATAAGCAATATAATGGTTCTTGTTAAAAAGTTGGGTATCGTACACACAGAGACTACAAACTAGATTGTATTAACTTTTCCAATTCCTATATTAAAACAAGTACACTGTCTAAATTTCAGAAATGGCTATACTAAAATTTATGGTTAACTAAAACTAATTACTATGATTCAATTTCCTAACTTGTAACGATTATAAATGGAGAGATCCAGGATTGTAGATTTTATCAGGACTTAGGAAGTTGTCATCATCTGATAAAATTTTCAGACGTTATCTCATCGACGAACCACAGGATTAAATATATGATCATGGTCTCTGCTGTGAGTACTCGTAGTGGGATACATTTAGAGGAATTGTCTCCAAGGAAAAATGTTATCGAAGTGGTGAGTAAAGACGGTGAACCAACAAAGTGTGTGTCCCAGAATAAGGAAGAAGTGGAACCTGCAACAAACAGTAAGACCACGACCTCCATTCCCTAAGAAGTTTAAGAAGCAAAAGGAGGATGAATGCTTTGGTAAGTTTCTATCTTTGCTTAAAAAAGTTCATATTAACTTGCCTTTGGTAGATGTTTTTCAAGGTATACCCAGGTATGCGAAGTATGTGAAAGAATTTGTAGCAAATAAAATGAGATTGACTGAATACGAGACAGTTGCACTTACTAAAGAGTGTAGCTCGAGGATTCAGAAAAGGTTGCCTATGAAGCTAAAAGATCCTGGGAGCTTTACGGTACAAATTACCATCGGCCAAAGTATCCATGCGTGAGGTTTATGCCATTTGGGGGCCAACATTAATTTAATGCCAACTTCATTGTATAAGAAACTGGGGTTGGGCAACCTAAGACAACCACTGTAATTTTACAATTGGCTGATAGATCTGTAGCTAGACCTGAAGGAGTTGTAGAAGATGTACTGGTGCAAGTGGGATCTTTAATTTTTCGGTGGATTTTGTGGTACTGAATTTCGAGCCAGATCCTAAGGTTCCATTCATATTAGGACGACCATTTTTGGCCATTGGGAAAGTAATGATTGATGTAGCTGCTAGTCAACTAACTATGAGAGATCACGATAAGGTAGAGGTTATGATGTATATAAAGCCTTAAAAATGCCACCGCTGTATGAGGAGTTATCTGCCATCACTGCGGTAGATCTGGAGTTAGATAGTAATCACATCATGGATAAAGACTCTCTGGAACGAGTAATGATGGGTGATGAGATCTATGGAGATGCTGAGGCAAAGGAAATGGTGCAGATGTTAGACTTGGTAGTGATAGAAGAATTGGGGAGAAGATGGAAACCATTGAACAGAGTATTAGGGTCGCAACCTAAGCCCTCTATTGAAGAAGCTCCTCAATTAGAATTTAAAGACCTTCCAGCGCATCTAAGGTATGCATTTTTAGGTGCAAATGATACTTTACCTGTTATTTTGTCTGCAACATTAATTGATGGACAGGTGGAAGCAACATTGTTGATTCTGAAGAAGCGCAAAACAGCAATATGATGGCAGATGTCAGATATCCAAGTCATAAGTCCTGCTTTGTGTATGCATAAGATCTACATGGAGGAAACATATAAAGCAAGTGCTCAACAGCAGCGAAGATTAAATTCTTTGATGAAGGATGTGGTTGGAAAAAAGGTAATCAAGTGGTTAGATGCAGGGATAGTGTATCCAATATCAGACAACAAATGGGTAAGTCCAGTATAATATGTGCCTAAGAAAGGGGGGATAACTATAGTGACCAATGACAGAAACGAATTGATTCCCACAACAATAGTAACTGCGTGGAGAATATGTATTGACTACAATGTCGTATGAGTTTGTCACCAATTAGACCTATGAACAACCCCTTCTCATCAATAACAGTTATACCTTTCCACAATGGCATAACACCTAACCCATTTATTCAGCGATTTTGTTAGATACTCAAGACTTCACCAACTATATAATTCCCAATTCATCACCCTCACACATCCGGTTCCATTCATTGACCAAATGTTGGACAGATTGGCAGGTAAAAAAATACTATTACTTTCTGGATGGATATTCAAGGTATAACCAGATTGTAATTGCACCTGAGGATCAAGAGAAGACAACATTCATATGCCCTTATGGTACCTATGCCTTAAAACGCATGCCATTCGGGTTATGTAATGCTCCAGCTACTTTTCGGAGATGCATAATGGCAATATTTCACGATATGGTGGAGATTTTGTAGAGGTGTTTATGGATGACTTCTCTGTGTTTAGTGAGGCCTATGAGCTATGCTTGTTAAATCTTGACAGAGTCTTAACAAGATGTCAAGAAACAAATTTAGTTTTAAATTGGGAAAAATGTCACTTCTTGGTAAGAGAAGGAATTGTATTGGGACACAAGGTGTCGAAGAATGGGCTAGAGGTGTATAAAGCCAAGATTGAAGTAATTGAGAAATTGCCACTTCCAGTATCGGTTAAAGGGGTTAGAAGCTTTTTAGTCTATGCAGGTTTTTATAGAAGGTTCATTAAAGATTTCTCTAAAACTGCAAAACCCATGTGCGGTCTATTAGAAAAGGAGGTGAAATTCAAGTTTGACAAGAACTATTTAGAGGTCTTGAAAGTGTTGAAACAAAAGTTAATAGAAGCCCATATTCTTGTAGCGTTAGATTGGGAGTTTCCATTTGAATTGATGTGTGACGCAAGTGATATTTCTGTCAGGTCAATGTTAGGACAAAAACGAAATCAAGTGTTTCACTCCATTTACTATACGAGTAAGACACTAGATGCAGCACAAGCGAACTACACAATAACTGAGAAAGAAATGTTGGCCTTAGTGTTTGCATATGACAAATTTTGGTCATATGTGGTGGGAACGAAGGTGATAGTCTATACTGACCATGCAGCCATTAAATATCTTTTCAATAAGAAGGATTCAAAACCACGATTGATCAGATGGGTCTTACTTCTCCAGGACTTTGATTTAGAGATTAAATATAGAAAGGATTCAGAGAATCAGATAGCGAACCATTTGTCTAGATTAGAAGACTCATCTCATGTGTCAGAGAAACGAAAAATTCGGGAAGAATTCCCGGATGAACAGCTGTTAGCAATGGATATTACACAGGCACCCTGGTATGCAAACATTGTGAATTATTTGGTGAGTGGTTTATTCCCACTTGGGCATCACCACATTAGAGGCAGATATTGAGGTACGATGCTAAATTCATATATGGGATGAGCCTTATCTATTTAAGCAGGGTCTGGATCAAATGTTGAGAAGATTTATAGGTGAGGAAGAGGCCCCAAAAGTGTTAGAAAGTTGTCACTCCTCACCATATGGCGGACATCATGGGGGTGAACGAACTGCGCATAAAGTATTACAATCTGGATTCTTTTGGCCTACCTTATTCAAAGATGCTGTGTTGTTTGTAAAAAGATGTGACCAGTGCCAACAAATGGGCACAATTTCAAGAAGGCATGAGACGCCTTTACGTAATATTCTGGAGGTGGAAATTTTTTATGTTTGGGGGATCTATTTCATGGGACCATTACTATGTGTCCAAGTGGGTTGAAGCAGTAGCCTTACCAACCAATGACTCTAAAGTGGTTGTGAAGTTTATAAGGAAACACATCTTTACTAGGTTTGGCACTACCAGGGCGATCATCAGTGATGGAGGTAAGCATTTCATAAATAAATCCATGTATAAATTATCGGCTAAGTATGGTGTAAGGCAAAAAGTGGCTACTGCATACCATCCTCAAACAAGTGGACATGTTGAAGTATCTAACTGGGAAATTTAGCAGATCCTCCAGAAAACTATAAATGCTCAAAGGAAGGATTGGTCAGATAAGCTAGATGATGCTTTATGGGCATATAGAACTGCGTATAAGACACCAGTAGGGACGTCTCCCTACCAAATGGTTTTTGGAAAAGCATGTCACTTGCCCGCCGAGTTAGAACATAGAGCATATTGGGCAATAAAAAAACTAAGTCTGGATGCTAAGTTAGTCGGGCAGAACAGAGTAACACTACTGAATGAGCTTGAGGAGTTCAGGCTGCATGCATATGAGAATGCAAAGTTCTATAAGGAAAAAACAAAAAAATGGCATGACAAGCACATAGTGTCACACACTTTTGAGCCAGGCCAACTAGTATTGTTGTTCAACTCCAGATTGAAATTGTTTCAAAGAAAGATCCGTTCTAAATGGAGTGGTCCGTTTGAGGTGGTGCAAATGAATTAACACGGAGTAGTTGAGTTACAAAACAAAAGCAATAGTTCCACGTTCCTGGTGAATGGATAAAGGGTCAAACTCTACGTGGGAAAGGATGTAGATCGTGAGGTTGAAGAGATCATTCTGGACGAGGAATGAGTTTTGATATGGGTCGTGCCGCGATGTTAAATCAAGCGCTCCACGGGAGGAAACCTGTGACTTAATAGTAATAGCTAGATGTTATTTTTTTAAAAAAAAAGAAAGAAAAAAAATAAAAAATTCATGCATTGTGCGTTGACCGTAAATACGGCGCTGGTTGGAGTCACCCCATCAAGTTTTTCACTAACAGGGTGTTTATGCAAGACTTGGCATCAAAGGGCGAAAAAGGCAGTGTACCTCGTGTAAGCTTTGCGTTGCGAGGTGGAATGCTAAAAATTTGAGGCAGAATACCTCGTGTCAGGAGCGCGTCGCGCGGTGTAGATTTTAAATTAGTTTCGACGGTAAAAGTAATTTACGTCACACAAATACACTACCTCGTATCAGCTTCGCGTCGCGCGATGGGGAGCATGTGTGCGTCAACTTGAATTAAAATTCCAGTGGACCCGCGAGGTCCATGTGAGTTTTTGAATCTCATTAATTATAAACGGGTTTACCCGTTTCCAAATCAATAAAAACACCCAACCCATCCCCCAACTCCCCCTATCTGAATTAAAACCGTCCTAATACCCTAATTCCCCTCCCCCATCACGCCTCCCTCTTTCTTTTCTCTCTAGTTTTCCATTAAAAATCCTTCTTCACGCGTCGCCCAAGCTTCACATTGCTTCTTATTGCTCTTGCACGTCGGAAAGGTCACTCCCCAGGTATGTCCTTCTTTATTTGTTCTTGTTTGGAAATTACTCAGTTGAAATTGTGTAGTGGTGGTGAAATAAAATTTGGGGGTAGTGTTTCTATGTGGGATTGTGATTTTGAAGTCTTGATTAGAAATTTGGATGCATACAAGCATGGGGTACTAAAAGAATTAAGGGTATTTATAGTTCTCATCACTAGAAGTTTGAAATTGTTGAGTCTCATGTGTGAGGGTGATGAATTGAGAATTATGTAGTTGGTGAAGTCTTGAGTATCCAACAAAATCGCTGAATAAATGGGTTAGATGTTGTGCCATTGTGGGAAGGTATAACTGTTATTGATGAGAAGGGGTTGTTTATAGGTATAATTGGTGACAAACTCATACGACATTGTGATGGGTTCAGTGTGATATAGTAGTATGTGGGAGAATATGTGGACCCCCGTTAAATATTGTTTGTTATCAAGTGTGGGGTAGAATGTGGCTAAAGTGGGCATGAATTAAAACTAAATTATATCGTCGTTCCTTTCGCAAATACAATGTATTCGTCACAAAGGCCAGGACACGCAACTGCTCATGGGTCACAGAAGAAGAGGCCTCGAAGTGAGAATGTTCCACTTGCACCCCCCTCTCTCGGAGGGCAGACCCGCATCTACAGGTCAAAAGTAGTCTCCAAGGAGGGGAAGACGTGGTATAGGCACACCGAGTACTAATATTTCTCGGATGTGTGTGTTGATAGGGATAGTATAATCCGAGAGTTCCCCCAAATTGTGAGGCGGATACAAGAGTTGCAGATGGGGTTTATCTTCCAGGAAACAGATGAATGCAACCTTAGCATGGTTCACAAATTCTATGCTTACTGGATTCCTGACACTCACTTCTCACTTTGACACGGTATATGGTCGGAATGTGCCTACCACTCCAACCGTTACAAATGATATTCTGGGAAAAACTGATGGCACCAACCCTTTGGTGTTAACCCAGTTGAACATCCGGCCACCGTATCAAGAAATCTGCCATTTAATGTGTGTACCTCAATCCATGGCTCAGTGGACTCATCATAGTCGGAAGCGATATCAGAAGATGCTCCCGTATGCTCATATGCTACGTGAGACTCGTGTTTGGCTAAAAAATGTTATGAACTGTTTGATACCTGGGCTGCATTACACTGACATTACACGTGACTGGGTGTGTTTGGTATATGCATTGATGACGAACACGAAGTTAAATATTGGAGCGATTATCAAATCGACTATGCAAAAGTTTAGAGTGCATAAGGGCCACGGTATGCATTTGGAGGTCTTATTACTAACATGTGTCATCGTGCAGGTGTGTCGGAAGAAGATTTAGATTACATTTCCCCTTTATTCCCTGCAGTTGTGGATGTTACTCGCGCGAAAGGGCCTGATACTGAGTTAGGCCCCACTCTCATCACTGCGGAGAGGCACAGAAGGGACGAGTTAATTATGGCACGGATGTACGGATTGAAGATGTTGCGGCACAAAACCAGAGGTCGACCGTCAAATTGCTCTGAGCTTGACGAGGTCATCTGCCAATATCCCTTGAATGCGCATGCTAATGTGCTATTGGGGATAGGACCTATGTTTGCAGATCCATTTTGGGATGATGTCCCAACTGATGAGGACAATTTACAAACTGGCTCCGATGTTGAGTCGAACTCGGAGGATGAAATTGAGCTTCTTCACACCGGCGCTAATAATGACATGGAAGATTAGCAGGAAGTATTTCCCTTACCCTTTGATGTGTTTTAGTATGTTTTCTGTGCACTGAGGACAATGGTATTGTTTCAATGTGGGGTGGGGAGGCATTTTCTATGTATGCTTTCAGTTTATTCTTTTTATTTTTTAAGGCTTTGTTTTGTGTTTGGGTTTCTTGGTAGTTTTTAAAGGTTCTTTAGCCAAGGAGAGTCCCTTTGAACCGTACCAAAAAAAGCTAATAATATATTTTTATTTGTTAGGAGTAAGTCTGTAGTTGTTATAAATTAAGTCAGACCTCCCAATGATAGATGGATGACGACCGTCTTAAAGGTGAATGTCGTTGATCGAGTTTAGGGTGGGTCGTGCTGAAATTGTAGTCCTTCTGAAAAGCTTTGTACGAAAAGAAATAGTGAGATGAAGGATATATGAAGTGCAACTGTTTGTCATGCTATAGAAAAGTACAACCTAAGTTGAAATGACCCTCTCGTGTAACACATAATGGGCTGAGTTGATCTTTCAAAAATGAAACATGTACCTAGAGTTGTGAGCTATTTTATATTCACTGTATGTTAATTGAGTCTAGAACTTGCCCAGGTTATAATTGAAGCGATATATGATTGTGTGGTACTCAAAAAGATGATAACTGGTCTTCTTTTGAATTACTGTAGAAACGCAGCCTCATCTCATTCCTTAGTCAGCCCCCTTGAGCTTTTAACTTACCCTTTTGTTGAAACCTTGAAAATAAGTTGTATCCCCTTTATTAAGCACCTGAGAATTGATCTCGATCCTTAATGCACTTTGTTAGACTGAGGGACTAAAACAAAGAAATCTGTCCAAAGGAAGAAAGAAAGTATTTTGGAAGGGAAAATAAAAGGTAAAGGCAAAATAAAGCCTGGAGGTAATTTGAAGATCCGTAAAAAATAATTAAAAAAAAAAGACACACACACACACACACACACACATATATATATATATACACTTACATTTTAGGATAAGAAAAGTGGGAACGATTAAATTTGAAGAAAACACGTTAAACAAGAAGGATGAAGAAGAAAAAGGTGATATACAAAGTCAAAGTCAAGCATAGTGCATTAGGTAGAATAAGTCACTATTTTCCTAAATATAAATTTGTCGTGACCCTGAGCCAACATTACAACCTTAACAAGTCCTAGTTGATCTTTGAGTATAATATATATCAGTAGTAGAGATATACATAATGGGCAAACTTATGGTTCTCAATGCATACATGTGATTTCTTTTAGGAGAGAGAGATGATTTGATGATGATCCGTAAATGAAGTGAAATAATGCATAAGTAAGCAGATTATTCATTAGTGTGAGAGGTACTTGTTGCATGAGGTAAAGTGACACAAGAAAGTACATAGAGAATTACAAGGATGGGTGCATGAAGTTGTCTTAGCATGATCCAATCAGTAGCAGGTCATAAACGGAAGCAGGAAGAGATGATGATAGAAGCACGATCTAAGTAGTATCCATGTCTAGGAGTCACTAGAAATTATTCGAGGACAAACAAAGCTTTTAGGTGTGGGATAGTGATCTTGGGCAGATTTCCATGCCCATAATACTATTTATGACTGCATGAGATCTTTTTTTGAAATTGATAATTATAGATTAATATTATTATTCAGTAAATTCAGGATTCAAAACTAGCCAACATGATTAGCTATGCAGGAAGGCGAGGTGCAAGAGATCTGAATCAAAAGAGCAAAAAGAGGCAACGAGTAGATCTAAGGATGAAAGAAAGCAAAGTGAAGTGGAGAAATGCAGCAAAGGCATGATCACAATAGCCTCGCGGCGCGCAGAGTGGAATAAAATTTTGAGTGTGAAGTAAAATTCTAAAGAGAATACTGCGTGTCTACTCTGCATCGCTCGCTGCTGGGCCTTAAATTGGAGATTCCGAAATTTAGCATAAATAAGGCCTTAATGTAATTTTATTATGACTCTTTTTTTCAATTTTTAATGAGGAAACATCAAGAACGATTCTGGGAGGTTGTTAGGGTTTCATTCTATTTCTTTTTCTCTGGTAATTATTAAGAATTATTTCAAGAATTTTGAATATTGTTATGACAATCATGAGTAGCTTAATGCCCTAAATCTAGGGTTGTGGCTACAGGATGAATGAAGTTTGCTTAATTTGTTATCAAGAGTTATATACGATTCGATCTTACTTTCTTTCTTTTTGTATTTCATGACTGGCCACCGTAGAAATAAATCTATTGTCCAAATTGAACTCGAGAGAGGAATAAGAGGATAGAACATGGAAAGTAAGAAGTCTGGTTGACTCTAAATAGATAGGGTTGATTCATTTTTAGGATAGAGATATGCCTGGAAACCGCTTCACACCTTTCGCCTATCGGAACACCACACCAATCTTGAAAGCTGAAGTGGGTTTACTTGGACTATCATACAGGAAGATTACTTAATTATCAACTTTTGTTCATCCTATCCCCGCTCAACAATGTAGTTAAGGTTGTAATAGTTGTAGGCGATTAGAGGTCGAGAGACCATGATCATATATTTAACCTGTGGTTCATCGATGAGATAATGTCAGAAAATTTTTATCAGATGATGGCGACTTCATAAGTCCTGATAAAAGCTACAATCCTGGATCTCTCCATTAATAATCGTTACAAGTTAGGAAATTGAATCATAGTAGGTAGTTTTAGTTAACCATAAATTTCAATATATCCATATGAAATTTTGACAGTGCACTATTTTTAAGCTAAGAATTGGAAAAGGTATACAGGCTAGTTTGTAGTCCTTGAGGGCACGATACCCGGCTCTTTAACAAGAGCCATTATATTGCTTGTACAATCACGTGAACTTGCGTGTGCGATTAGACCGCAACAGAACCCCTTGAGGAAAGAGGTCTTAAAGGTGAAAGAGATCCTATAACTTACTAATTGATGAGTATTGATGGAGAAAATTGACCCTTTGAAGCCCTTGAATCCACCTCTAGATTGGTCTTCAATGGGGTTTCTTTGGGAGAGAGAAAGAAGAGAGAAGGAAGAGAGTTTTGGGTTTGGGAAATTATAAGAGCTTAGGTTAGTCTAATTAGGTTAGGGCTGTATATAGGTGGTTAACTAACTTAATTACACCTCCGTTAAACCATAATTAACTTTCTAACTAATCCAAAAAATTAATTAACTAAAGTTAAAACGTGCAATAAAAACCAGTCATTAGAGACGACACACGATCGACGGATCGTGGGTCAATCAACGACCACTGCCCTCTTCCGTGCTGCACATTCGTCGATGAGTTCAGAGACTATGAAAAATGACCTTTCCAAGAATTAGGCTAAGTGACCATCGACGCCCCGCTATTGACACACGCCCCGTCGATGGCACTCGTTTGTGCAAATTGTCTTGGGCAATCCTTTGACCCCAAGATGCAAGGGTCCTCATCAAGGGCCCTTTGGTTTGTCCTTGGGGAATCATTCCCAGAAGTTTCGACTATGAATTAACTCTAATACATGTTAGACACCCTTCCACCAATTTTCATCATTTTCCGACTCCTAAAAGCTAGTCAAATAGGCTAAGGCACACTAGCACCTCATTGAACTAGTTTCCGGACGTCATGGACGTTTTTGGACGTTTTGGCTTCTAGATGTGAATTGTGCACCCCTATCTGATATGATGGATAACATAATACCATGGCAACACACAATCTCATCTATGAAGATCCTTGCATGATCCTCTGCCGAATAGGTAGACTTGACGGGAATAAAATGAGCAAACTTTGTGAACATATCCACAATCACCAATATAGAGTCATATTGATTTTGTGTTCGAGGCAAACCTACCACAAAATCCATATTAATGTCTTCCAAGTTCCAAGTAGGAACTTGGATTTCTTGAAGTAAACCATCCGACTTTTGGTGTTCGGCTTTCACTTGTTGGCAATTTAGACACTTAGCAACAAATTCTGCTATGTCTTTTTTCAAACCTTCCCACTAAAACATTTCCCTAAGGTCATGGTACATCTTTTTTATACCGGGGTGAATGGAGTAACGGGACCCATGAGCTTCCTCAATAATCCGACTCCTCAAACCATATATATTAGGAATACATAACCTTCCTTGGTACCTCAAGACACCATCCCCCTAAGGAGAATGACTCATTAAGTTTACCAAGAACCGACACTTTAACCTCCATCAATGTTTGATCAAGATGTTATTTGGACTTCACCTCGACTACTAAAGACGACTCGGAGTTATGACGTACCACCAAACCACCCATAGGTGAATCTTCAACCCAAACCTCTAAATGAGCCAACCTATGAACATCCTTCACTAGGTTCCTCTTGGCTTTCTCAACATGGGACACACTTTCCATGGAAAACCGGCTTAAAGCATCCGCTACCACATTAGCTTTAACGGGGTGATAGAGAACCCTCATCTCATAGTCTTTTAACAAATCTAACCACCTTCTTTGTCGGAGATTCAACTCCCTTTGAGTGAACACATATTGAAGACTCTTGTGGTTGGTATAGACATCCACATGAACACCATAAGTAATGCCTTCATATTTTCAAGGCGAATACCACAGATGCTAACTCAAGATCATGAGTTGGATAGTTTCTCTCATGCACCTTAAGTTTTCTAGAGGCATAGGCTACTACTTTCCCATGTTGCATAGGCACACACCCTAACCCACTCGAGATGCATCACAATATACAACGAAACCCTTGGTACCCTCCGATAAAGTCAACATCGGAGTGGAAGTAAGCCTATCCTTCAAGATTTGGAAGCTTCTCTTACATGCTTCCGACCATTCAAATTTCTTACTCTTTTGGGTCAAAGTAGTCAAGGGAGATGAAATGGATGCAAAATTATCCAGAAACCTCCGACAATAACCCGCTAGACCCAAGAAACTCCTAATGTCGGTTGAAGTCAATGGTCTAGGCCAATTCTTAACCGCCTCGATTTTCTTTGGATCAACTTTAACTCTTTCACTAGAGATGATATGACCAAGAAACGCCACTGATCTCGACCAAAACTTACATTTGTTATACTTGGCAAATAATTGGTTCTCCTTAAGCACTTGTAACACCACACTCAAATGATTAATGTGGTTACCCTCATTTTTCATATATACCAAGATGTTGTCAATGAACACGTGACAAATGAATCAAGGTAACTTCGAAACACTCTATTCATGAGATCCATGAGATCCATGAATGTCGTCGGAGCATTAGTGAGACCAAAGGACATTACAAAAAACTCATAGTGACCATATCTAGTCCAAAATGTTGTTTTTGGTATATCCTCACCTCTCACCCTAAGTTGGTGGTATCCCGGTCTCAAGTCAATCTTAGAAAAGTAGCTTTCCCCTTGGAGTTGATCAAACAAGTCATCAATCCAAGGGAAAGGATACTTGTTCTTAATAGCGATTTTATTGAGTTGGCGATAAGCAATACACATCCTAAGGGAACCATCCTTTTTCTTCAGAAACAATATCGGAGCACCCCATGGAGAAATACTAGGTCGAATGAAATCCTTGTCTAGTAAGTCTTTGAGTTGAGATTTCAACTCTTTCAATTCGGCTGGAGCCATCCAATAAGGAGGAATTGAAATGGGATTCGTATCCGGCAACAAGTTGATACCAAAATCAATTTCCCGTTCGGGAGGAATACCAGGAAGATAATTAGGAAAGACCTCTGGAAATTCCCTCACTAAGGGGATCGACTCTATGGGATGAATTTCGGAGTCTAAATCTTGGACTCTCACTATATGGTATAAACACCTTTTAGCTATCATTTTACAAGTTTTCAAACAAGAGATGATATGACCTCTAGGAATATAATTTCCCCCTTTCCACTCTAAAATGGGTTCATTTGGAAAGTTAAGCTACACCACCCTTTTTCTACAATCTATAGAGGCAAAGCAAGAGTGCAACCAATCTATACCCAATATGACATCAAAATCAAACATATCAAGTTCTACTAGTTCAACATAAGTAACTCTATTGGGAAACATTATAGGACAATTTATATGCACCCTCTTTGCAACAACCGACTCACCCATCGGGGTAGATACCATAAAAGGTTCATTTAGAATATCGGGTAAAATCTCAAACTTCTTAGCTATTTGAGTATCAAAAGATAATATATCACCCGGATCAAGTAAAGCATAGATATCAATAGAGAAGACATTAAACATACCGGTCAACACATTGGGATAAGTCTCTTGCTCACCTCTAGAGGGGAGAGCATAGAAGCGATTCTTCTTCGGAGCATCATTTGGACCACTTACTTGATCTTGACCACTATCCTTGCCTTGACTGATCAAATTAGGGCAATACCTAACCTTGTGGCCATTCTTGTCACAACCAAAGCAATTGCATGTTCCCACTAGACATTCACCAAGATGACCCTTCCCACATTTGGCACAAGTACGATTCTTGTTAAGTGAACTAGTATCTCTACCTTTCTTAGGCTTAGCGTTAGACACCCTATCATCCCTAGCCTTAGGAAATTTGGAAGGAACATGATTAGAAACCCTTTTATTGAACCTAGGCTATCATGAATCTCAAGACTACCTTTAGAAGAACCACCATCAAAAGATCTTGCCCTCTTAGCATCTCTACTCTTTCTCTTAGCCCTTGTCTATTCCACTTGTTGAGCATGAACAATGAGACGAGAAATGTTCATATTGTCTTGTATCATAGACGAATGACACTCCTCTCGCAAGTCATCCGACACTCCCGTCACAAAGCGGTTCATTTTATCTCTAGGTTCGGAAACCAAAGAAAGAGCATACTTTGACAATTTAGTGAATTTCGAAGAGTATTCAAGAACACTCGTACATCCTTGGTAAAGGTTGACGAACTCCACCACCTTGGCTTCTCTCTTCTCCCTAGGAAATAACCTATCAAGAAAAGCCTTCTTGAACACCTCTCAGGTCACCGGTCCACCCCTTAAAGGCCTATTGTCCCACCATTGGACATACCATGTTTGGGACACATCTTTGAGTTGGTAAGAGGCTAACTCGGTCTTCTAACTAGTAGACAACCCCATAGCATAAAAGATCTTATAGATTTAGTCAATGAACTTTTGAAGGTCTTCTTCAACCTTGGACCCATAGAAAGTAGGGGGATTCATCCTAGTGAAATCCTTTAGACGGGAGGCCATGGTAACAACTTGTTGGTTTGCTCGAGGTACAACCTCCCGATTAGCTTGGGCCGTCATGGCTTGAGCTTGGGTAGTGGCGAATTGTGCTTGGGTAGTAATGGCTTGGGATATTTGGAAGAGTGCAGCCCTTATGGAACTATCCGTCAAAGGAGGATTGAGTGGAACTTGGTCATCACTAACATCTTCTTCAATAGGAGGAACTTCATCACCACGGGAAGGAACTCGCGCATTGGAAATCTCTTCCTCAAGTCTTCGGCGCCGCATTCCTTCGAGTATTCATTGCCTATAATCACAATAAAAGGATTAGATGCAAAATTACATAGAGCTAATCTCCAAAGGCACGATATTGGACATCCATGAAAGTGAGAGTTTCCTAAGCATCACATAGGCTTGATAGTGGCATTACCCTCGGAAAGTGAGGACCTACCCAACTTGGATGATCAAGAATTCCAAGTGTTATTCAAAGTAGACTCCAAAAGCCCTTCAATGATCGGAACCTAAATGTTCGGGAAAAGGAAGAAATGGGGTTAGTTCACCATTTGTACCAAGTATGAGACCATATGCAGACATATCATGAAAATATGTTAAAAAGGGACATTTAATTAAAGTATGCAATTTACTTTGAAAAGTTTTATGCACATTCAACAAGACCATACGTATCAATAAGACATATCCATTAAGTCATGGGAATGCACATCACAAGATCAACAACATCCAGTCTTGTCAAGTCGACATGCATATCATATTATTTAATACATAGTCAAGTAACTCTATCATCAAGTCATAATAGCAACAAGAATGAATAAGAGTTCAATTTGACATAACCAAAGCATACCATCAATCATGACCCTCTTTAAGTCCAATTGTGCAATAACCGAGCAAAGCCCATAACCTTACTTAATTAACGAAACTTATCAAGAACCATAACCAATGCCCAGCCTCACATAACATGACATTAAGAGTACATGATATCATACCTTAGCATTATAGACCAAATACATGTTCATAAGAGTAATTATCCTCACATAAAGTCATTAACATGAAAGGTCATCATATACGTATCATTTACATCTATAAGCATATACATACATAAGAAAAACCTCCTAAGACTTCCTTCAAGTCAAACTAGTGTAAGGCATAGGTATAGTCTCATACCCTTACCTAGGCTAAGTCAAACATCTTAAGTCACCTTAGTTGGTTTATACTTCATTTATTAATTTTAATTTAGGGAACACTTGCCTTAACCGACATAGACCACAAGAGCTAAGTGTGGAATCTGGTGTTGTAAAAACTTACACCGAAGGAAAATGGTCTACCGACCAAAATAAAACCAAACATAAACATAGCTTTCTAGGTGGATCCATTAGCTAGTCTTCCTATGAGAGCAACATAGTTCAAGAACTAAGATATTGGTATAACCTCTTTACATGCCACTTGGAAATTGGAGACTCCTCTCATTGGAATCCATAAAGTAAGTATCCGTCATATGGGAGTCAACACTCATGTGGAACTATAGGGTGAATCTTCCTCTGTGGAAAGTCAAAACCTCCCATTTTCAAGTTCACTCGGTGCTAAGCTAAATCCCTTTTTGAAATGTCTTTAACAACTTTATTAATCATCATAACTTAATTTAGGTCATAGTGTCTAACCCTTGTATAAACATCATCATCATCATATCTCAATATGTATTGCATGAGTATTGTCCTTTCATTCGAATTCATATAGGTCAGGTTAGCACATTAACATTTTCATATCATGATAAGGCACATTAGTAAATCATCATCATCCTTATAACATCTACATCTTAGCCAATACATCACAAACCATAATCAAGACATTTCAATTCAACATCATACAAACCCTATCATTCCTAATATAAGACATACTTTAATACAACATCATCACTTAACCACAATTAATTATATTTGAAGTAAATAATTACGAGACTTACCAAGTCTCTTTCATAATTCATCATCAAGGTCTTACCGTAAACCCTTAATCAACCCAATTAGGGTGTAGCATCATCATATAACCATAACCAACATGATAAAAAGGCTGATTGAATCACTACATCACAATCCAACACTAGCTCATAGCTTAAGAAAGGAGACATAGATCAAAGTCATAGTCTAACTCAATCACTCAAGAACTAGAATTATAGGACTATAATTAACCCTAATATATTCATAATTAATAAAATAATATCACCTAGTAGTAATTCAACCAATAACCAAGTCAATTGAACCAACATTACACAATTCATATCAAGATCATAACCTAGGGTTAAGGGGAATAGGTCATCTTCTACAAACTAGACCAATTCATCAAGATATAACATAATTGATTTAAATATATGTTAATATATTCATAATATCCAAAGTAAATCATAAGCAATCAATTCACAACATCAATTTCGTATTGGATGAAAAGCAATTTGAAAATCCAACTTTTGAAATCAATATGATGGAACCCTTTAAGAAGAGAGATCTCAAAGGTGAAAGAGATACAATATATTACGAATTGATGAATATTAATGGAGAAAATTGACCATTTTCAGCCCTTGAACCCACCTCTATATTGGTATTCAATGGGGTTCTTTGGGAGAGAAAAAGAAGAGGGAAGGAAGAGAGTTTTGGGTTTGGAAAATTATAAGAGCTTTGGTTAGTCTAATTAGGTTAGGGCTTTATATAGGTGGTTAACTAACTTAATTATACCTACCTTAACCCCTAATTAACTTCCTAACTAAGACAAATAATCAATTAACTTAAGTGAAAACGTGCAGCGAAAACCAGTCATTACAAACGAAACCACAATCGACGGATCGTGGGTCGATCGACGACCACTGCCCCCTTCCATACTGCACATCCGTTGATTAGTTCAGATACTATGCAAAATGACCCTTCTAAGATTTTGGATAAGTGACCATCGACATCCTCTCGATTGACACACGCCCCGTCGATGGCACTCGTCTGTGCACACACGCCCCGTCGATGGCACTCGTTTGTCCACACTGCCTTGGGCAGTCCTTTGACCCAAAGATGCAAAGGTCCTCCTCAAGGGCCCTTTGGTTGGTCCTTGGGGAGTCGTGCCCGGACATTGAGACTATGAATTAACTCTAATACATATTAGACACCCTTCCACCAATTTTCATCATTTTTGACTCCTAAAAGCTAGTCAAATAGGATAAGACACAGTAGCACCTCATTGAACTAGTTTTCGGATGTCATGGACGTTCTTGGACATTTTGGTTTCTAGACTTCCTAAATTAATTATATTCATTAAATAGACCTTAAAACAATTTATAAACCTTATGAAACTCATGTGAGCCTCTAGAAAACGTCTTAGATTTTCAAAGTGTTACAGCAATCCTCCACTTATCTTCTTGTGAACTTTGGACTGTGTCTTTATAAGTTGTAGGAATGTCATCGGCTGCAATTGAGTTAGCACAAGACACCATATCCGTGAGTCGAGCGTGTTTTCTTATTGTCCTTTTTGGCCTGCTGGTTCTTATTGATTTAAGTTGTGGTTGAGGTTCTTGAGGTGGAACCTCCTCTTCGACTAGCTCTCCTTCGAGAGGAAAATATTCAATTTTTTCCTCGTTTGGTCCTTGTGTAGGAAAAATTATCTTTCCCTCAAACTCCGCCTTCTTTGAAAGATCATCAATTTGTTTGGCTTCTTCAACTGTTACCTTATTAGTCAATGTAGATTTATCAAAGGTAACATCCCTGCTGAAAATAACTTTTCTTGTCTATGGACACCATAAACGGTATCCTTTGACTCTAGAAGTAATTCTCATATATAAAACTTTCTTTGCTCTTGGGTCAAATTTTGACTCTCTTACATGATAATATGCAATTGAGCCAAATATATGTAAAGAACCATAATCTTCAGCAGGTTTTCCATACCATTTTTCAAATGGTGTCTTCCCACCAGTAGCAGCAGATGGTAGACGATTAATGAGGTGATATGCATATATCTATTGCCTCAACCCAAAATTCTTTGCCCAAGCCAGCATTGGATAACATACACCGAACCTTCTCCAACAAAGTTCAATTCATGTGTTCTATCACTCCATTTTGTTGTGGTGTATTTCTAACGATAAAATGCCTGACGATGCCATTTTCCTCATAAATTTTCTGAAAAAGATCATTTTTGTATTCTCCACCATTGTTTGTGTGAAGACAGTTGATCTTTGTTCCACTTTAAGTTTCTATCATCGCCTTCCATTTAAGAAAAATTCCCAATACTTCATCTTTTGTTTTCATCGTAGACACCCACAGACTTCGGAAAAAGTCATCAACAAAGGTTATAAAATAGTGTTTCCCACCTAATGAAGGTGTTTTGGAAGCACCCCAAACATCTGAATGAACATAATCCAAAAAACCTTTAGTATTATGGATAGTTGTTCCAAATTTAACCCTTGTTTGCTTTCCCTTGATACAATGCTCACAAAACTCCAAGTTGCAAGTTTTTACTCCTTTTAGCAATCCTTCATCTGATAAAGTTTTCAAGGATTTTCCTCCAGCATGTCCCAAGCGCATATGTCACAGCTTGGTCATTTGTGCCTCCTTCTCGTCATTAGATGTTGTTGCCGCTGTCCCAATAATTGTACTACCTTGATAGTGGTACATGTTATTATTTCTTCAAATTACCTTCATTAGCACCAGTGCACCAGAGCATAATCTCATCACGCCATGATCTGCAATGACTTTGAACCCCTTTTACTCTAGGGCTCCAACAGAAATAAGATTTTTCTTCAAATATTGTACATATTGGATATCTGTTAATGTTCTACTTAATCCATCATAGTTCCTTAATCGGATTGAACCAACACCATATGCGGTAAGAGGATTATTGTTTGAGGTGTGAATAAATCCACATTCTCCTTCTTGTAAGTCAACAAACTAGTACCGATTGGGACATATATGATAGTTACAAGTTGAGTCCATCAACCATGCATCTGATGGTTTAAATGGATTTGTCGTAACTAGTGAGTAATCGGAGTAATCAAAATCATCCACATTTAAATCCATGACAGCCTTCCCATTATTTGGTTTGGCTTTGCTACTCAACTTTAGGCAGACTTTCTTCTAGTGCCCTTTTTTTCGGCAACAGGAACATTCATCTTTGCTGAGTCTGGATCTTGACTTGGATCTCTTTCTTTGTTCTTATATGATTTTGAGAATGACCTCTCGCAATCAATGCTTCTTCTTCTTCGCCTTTTTATTTTCTCCTCTTTCTTTGTTCATAACTATGTAAGGCAGAACAAACTTCTTTGAGAGATACTTTATCATTCCCATGCAGTAGAGTTGTTTCAAGATGCTCGAACTCATCGGGAAGTGAACTTAACATTATTAAGGTCATATCTCCATCCGTAAAAGTCACGTCCATATTCCGCAAATTTATCGCCAACTTATTAGAGTTGGTGATATGATCATTCATTGAGTTACCATGAATATAAGTTAAGCATAATATTCTTCTTTTCATGTAAAGTTTATTTTGAATGTTTTTCTTCAAGAATTTTTTCTCCAATGAATTCCATAATTTATTTGCAGATGTTTCCTTCGTGTATGGATACTTTTGTTCTCTTGCAAGGTAAGATCGAATGTATCGCAAGCAACACAGCTGATAATCTTCTTATCAGACACCGTCTGGTTTCTTTTCTTCAATGGAAATATCTAGCGCTTGTTGAAAAAGAACATCAAGGACCTCGTCTTGCTACATTTTGAAATGTCCTGACCCGTCAAAAATTTCAACTGCAAATTTCGCATTTGACACAATTCTCATCATAAGCGAAGATGCCAATTATGACGTATTATTGACACTCGATGTGGACTCATCATTTTTCTTTGTCTCCCATTTTACTTCAAATACTATTTACTAGCTAACAATGCAATGACCAAAGTAAATTTTTTTCTAATGTGGAAGTTTAGACCATGCTACGACCATAGAGCATACTCAGATAATACATTGTCTCTAATACCAATTCTTGCGGAAGCCGAATATATATAGAGTGATGAAATCACAACTACTATATATAAAGGTAGATAATAAATAGTAAATGAAACAATAATACAAAATAACACTAGGAATTAACGAGGTTCGGCAAACTTTTGTTTTCTTTTGCCTACTCCTCTGACACAACCAACCAATATTTATTTTACTCCAAAAGAGTACAAGTGAAATACTACAAGAGATAAAGAAAAACAAATGTCTTAGGAGATGAGAAGACAAGAAATAGATGTGTTACAATGAATTAGGAGCTACCTATTTATAAGAGTGAATTCTTCCTATTGATGTCATCCATGACATCAGAATAAGTCAAAATGTCAAGATTTACCTTGTGAAACCAATTTATGGTTCACCTAAATTTCACCTACAAATGGTGATATCTTGAATTTTCTACCAATGAAGAATTATCCTCCTAACTACCATATCTTCTCATTAATTCATTTTTGAATCTTGTCAAATTTAACAATACAGACATTGTACGATATCCTTTTCCTTATGTACGTTTATATGATATTTCTATTTACAATATTTTAAGCATCTTCTGTTTGTGAGAATCTCTTGTTTGAGCAACAAGGAAAAATATAACAGAAAATGTAATTTCTATTCTAATATATAGAAAGATGAAGTAATGAACGACCACTGGTATATATGTCATTTTACATTGATACTCAGCATTATTCTAAAATGTAATTTGCTACTCTCTTGCACTGATACAATGCGTTCTCTTAATCTTCTTAGCAACGTCTTCTTTCCAATTTGAGCTTAACTTTTTCTATTCATTTTTGCTCAAATTCTCTCCTATTTCTTTTCAAGTTTCTCAACATAGAGATAACAATTGGATATACAAGAGATACTTTTTATTTTTATTTTTCTTGTGAAAAACAAGAGACTTTACTAAAGAAAAGAAGACAAGGGAAAAGATCTTAATTTTTTACCGTGTATCTAGAGATACAAATCTCATGTTCAACATGTCTTCTGTCTCGAGGAACAAACATTCGTGGACTGCTCATGTAAATTTGAGCATTCGACAAATCTGAAGTCCAACATATTCATTATCTTTTTCTATTAGAGACTTAAGTTGCCATGTCTAGGATATGTACTTCTCTCCAATATATTCGTTTCCCTCTCGACTGTAAAGTGAGCATGAAGATGTACATTTTCTTTTGTTTTCAATTGTCAATATCAATATAAAATTTGTCTACCTAATCTCAATCAAACAATTCGGCACTCAGTGATTGTACAATGCACTAAAAGATAATACAATACACAACTTGAAACAGTTGACAAACACTTTTGGTTCTTTCTCTGTCAACGTGTGTAGACTATTTTGTTCCATAAAATAACTTGTGTTGTTGATTGCTTCAGTACTTCACATTTCAAGTTCTATTTCTTCTAGCAGTTTTCATTTCTTTAATCTCTTTCTTTCATGTGCCACTAAATTTCACTGGGAGAGGAAAAAATTATTTGGAGAGTGTGTTAGAGAAAGGAGGAACTTTTTAGCTGAGGTTCGTTCATTTAATTTCGTTCGTTCTAATATTATATTGTCTGGATATCAATATACCACTTCAGTTTCGCCTTTGTGAATTTTGCTTTGGTCTAGAATATTTAGGAAAAAAACTGACCTCTGTATTTTACTTTTCTAAGTCTAACTTTCATATATTCATTCATTATTTTGACAAAGGGAGTGATCATCCTTTAAATTTCTCTGGCCGTCATTATGAAGAGTCGCGTGTAAGACTTTTTGTTCACTCTCTTTTCACTTAAGGTTGCGGGTGGGTGTTTGAGATTGTCAAACTCTATTTTAAGTGGGTTTTTTCAAATGGTACGTGTTTATATACTTGGTTATGACCAACTCCCTAAGAAGCTCAAGAGGAATCCTGCTTTTGTCATACTGATCAAAATTCTTTCCGTTCTTTCTTTTTCATGTTCAAGATATCTTCTTTTTCTTCAAGATATCTTCTTTTTCTTTCATAGTTCAGAGTCGATATTTGAACTTATCATTGACTTGTTTATCCAACCAATGGAGGCTCTATATATGTGATAATGATAATATCTTCCATATTCTATAGCTGTTCTGTTAGGAGTTTGAGGATGATTAAAGCTAACATCAATTGTCTCTTGTATCTGCTTTAGACTATGTTCATTTATATCATCAAATATACAAAATATTTCTCGACATTCCATATTTAAAATGGTATCCTACTAAATTTGTTAGCATTATATAGGATGAATGTGAATAGAAAAATGCTCATAGTAAACTGATGAACAATTTATCATTTAAGAACTTTTGTAGGCCTTTTTTATCGTATATATGAGATATGATAAAGTATCTCAGAATATCTAAAAGAAAATATTACTAATATGCATATTTGATCAATTTGTTTATAAAAAATAAATAAATTAATAACCTAAATTGTAACCCAAATTTAAAGGAGTTGATCCTTATCTTACTTGAACGTTGTAACACCCAGGACCTTCAAATCCTAAATTTGCCTATGTGTTGACCAATAGATACACCTCTTTCATAGGTATAATACTACCGTAAGTGAAGATGTTAAAATTGGATGGAGTAAAACTAGGATTACATGGAAGAAGTAGGATGTGTTTGGTACGAAGGAAAATGTTTTCCTTGAAAACAAGTGGATTTCTAATTCAATTTCTCATGTTTGATTGGTGAGTAAAATGTACCCCCTCTGTTTCAAAAAGAATGACATGCTTTCCTTTTTAGTATGTTTCAAAAAGAATGACCTCATTCTCTTTTTGGTAGTAACTTTCCACGTGACATGTTTAAGTCCACAAGATTAAAGGAAAATTTTGTACATTTAACATAACTTTAATTTATGACCACATGATCAAAAGTCTGTGTCAAGTCAAATTAGACGGTTCTTTGTAAAACGGAGGGAGTATTTTTTCAATGATAAAATGAACATTCGAAACTTTGTATTGTAAGGTCATTGCTTTACATGGTTGATTCCATCTATTCTACCATTTAGCAGATGTACTTCATAAATCTTTTGTATATGCCTTTTTAATGTTTATTTTCTGGTGGAAATTTGAGTATTGTTAGTTACTATAACATGTTGTTGAATGACTTACTTCTCCTTTAGATTACTAATATAGTAGTTTTACATCGGCATCTTTACTTTTTTGTATTCAAACTTTTTTGTTTGGATGGTATCTGATCTTATACGCCCCCGACTTCTAATACCAGTGACCTCCCTTGTGTTCTTTGCCCTTTATCGTAAAACAGTGGTGGTTGAGGACTATTTATCCATATTTCATGTAAGAGAACTTTTAGAAGTGTGCTTATGGAGTCATACATTTTGTCTTCTTAATTTTTCATGTTCCATGGAGTTATGCTTCAATCTCTAAATAACATTATCGTGATTTCACAGCGTATCATGACTCCTGTATAATGATTGATTTCAACTCCATCACTGTCTTATGAACTACAAAGTTGTTTACCTGGTCACGGTCACATTACAACAACTTTACCAGTTACTCGAGATAAAATCGAAGATTTCACTTTCTTTTTAAACTTGTTCGTACATGGAAGGAGCTTATTACCTTGTTTTTGTGGAACTTGTACAACTTATCCCAATATTGTTGAGACCTTTTGCTGGAATGGTGGTTTTCACTCTTAACTGTAAAATGAAATCCGAAATTTAATACTCAAATATATCCGGCTTACACGTGGCGCTGAAATACCTTCCCATTTCGTCGGCGACACCGTAACCAGAAGAGCACCGACTGCATGTGTTTTTACTCTACCCAAATCCCCCACGCTTACGATTGGTTGTTTGGAAATTTTGGATGAAGCAAGCTAAAATGACGTAGTAGACGTGAGACGACTCTGAAAACGGCCACGTAGGACCGTGACAGCTGTCATTTTGACCTAAAACACCCTTAAGTATTTGGTTCGTTTAATTTCATCCTTTCAATATAAAAATTACACATAAAATGTTAATCCAAGTTATGTTTGGGCACTTTTGGTTTTCAACCAACAAAGCATAAAGAGGAACTTAAAAAAGGAAATAATTTCAAGGGAAAAAACTTTTTTGTTCCTATGTTATCACATTATTTCTGTTTTAGTTCCTATGATATTCGATGAAGAATATTTGACCTTTAATTAAGTAATATTTATGTTTTTGATCCTTCAACTAATATAATTCAAATCCAATCAAACATTTTTATACGCATTAAGAAGACAAATTGAAATATTTAGATTTATATTCCATCAATTCCATCTTGAATTATATTTAACATGATGGATTAATCATTATATGTGGAAACACCTTTCATTTTGATTAATTATCCCACTTATTCTGCTCACGGTAAAATATAACCTAGCAGTAGTTGAAGCTAATTTACCTTTTCTCCTCCTTTACAATATAGGTCATTAGGTTGTTCTAATCCCCCAAAAAAATTCAAAACGGAGGTCAAGAAGGAAAGATTTTGTCCTTCAAAGAATAATTACTTAAACAAGATATTCATTTAGTATTTTTGTAGAATATCATTCTACAAGCAACACAAATGAACATAATTATTTTGAAATATGAAAAAAACTGAAATTATTATCCAATTTTTATGGTCGAATCCCCATAAAAAAATTATATATA
>NC_028646.1:14731224-14752126 GCF_001406875.1 Solanum pennellii | reverse complement strand
TATATATATATATATATATATATATATATATTTGTGTGTGTGTGTTTCAGTCGATCACCAATATTAACCTTTATCATACAATATAAATGAATCTCCTACTCCGCTCATGTAAGAACAATACTTAAAACCATCCCTAAACTAGATAGACAGACCATTTATGTCGAAAACTCTAAATATCAAGGTGGGTGAGAATATTAAATGGAACCTTTTCTTTATCAGCACTACACGAGATTCAAAAATCGACTAGTCACTAAAACTGAACATGTCAAAGTCCAAGTGATATAAATCGGTTCATCAAACCCTGGAATAGTGGAATTAACACGCTGACCTCAATAGATCTAATTTTTTATTAAAAACTTGTCGTAATTAAACGCAGGCACATTCTGGAGAGGTGTAATAATATACAAGAAAAAAGGAACGAATTTCCTCCTCTTGGGTTCTCTGCGATCGGAAAAATAGCAAAACCCTAGCTCAAACCTTAGAACTAATCAGGAAGGAATCCAAAGCGTATCAACACCAATCACCTAATTACACTAGAGAAAACAATAACGACAAGAATAAAACTTTATAACCCTTACCAAGACCTACAAGTTCCAATCAAAACATTTTACAAGGTTCCTACCTCACCTGAATTTCTGTTTTAGGAAGAATCTGTTGCTGCGCGTAGATCATGGGAGAAAACTTAACTTATTACACTGGTATCAGTTATCTCTCTCGTGCCATTTTCAGTGTCGGTAAAGGATTTATTGAAGGTGTGAAAGCTTCGAAGCCATGTGATACTATGAAGCTCAAGATCAATAGAATCCTGAATGTGTCGGGTTATACGGGTCGTAACTTTGGAAATCGAGCTAGTGTTATTGGGTTGCTTTATTCTGGGGTGGAGAGTGGAATGGTTGCTATTAGGGATACATATGATGTTATAAATAGCGTGGTTGCTGGCTTGGGGACTACTATGTTCTACAGGGCGACTTCGGGGCTGAGGTCAACTGCTGTGGCCGGAGTTATTGGTGTCGTCGTTGTTGGCTTAGGGGTGACCGGAAAACAAGCAATAAAATGACATGTATTGATCTGAGATTTGTGCTTGTTTCAAGTCATGCCTAAGATTACGTCAATGTCAATAATATCTAAAATCACCAAATCAGCCTAAGTCAGAAAATCCATAAATAAAATAGGACAAGCACAATAGACATGGGTGACTATGAAAATTTTTTCAACTAGGTCAGAAACATTGATGGGGGCATCAAGTATATCACAATTCATATCAAATTCTGAGACAAATCTCATGGATACATAAGAATAAGTAGAACCTAAATCAAATAACATATTATCCATATGGTCACAAACAATAATAGTTCATGTGATAACCGCATGAGACGCCTCTGCCTCAATCTTGCCCGAAAGGCATAACATTGAGCCTTATCATCTTGACGAGCTACCTCCCTTCCTAGTTGCACGTTACCCCTGCATGCGTTACCATTTCCTCTACCTCCTCGACGACCTAGCTCATTACTTCCTCGCCCACCTTGTGGATGCCCTCAACCATTATTACCATTTTCTGCGGGCACCACTGCCTTAGACTGCTGGTGCGCGGAATCCAACATGTGCGAGCGAAGACAATCTCTCATCATATGCGGATGTTCTCCACAATTGTAGCAAGTACAATAAAAGATGGTATGTTTCTCGCCGAAGACGCGATTCCCTGTCTATCCTGAATTAGATTCTGTGGTAGAGTTCCAAAGTAATTACCTGTAGAAGCGGGCATGGTCGATTGAATATGTAGGGATGCAAGTGTTAGTCTACTAGACCCTCTAGAATAGGAGCCCTAGAATTTACCGGAGTTCTTGGCTTTCTTAGCCAAAGCCTTAGTCTAACTGTCTCACCCCTTCCTCTTTCTTTACAAAATCTGTCACTTCATTAAAACTTTTTTGTGCAGACGTCATATGAACAGACAATATGTGTAGCTCAGAATTCAGTCCCCAAATGAATCCTCTCCTCTTCAGTAGTCACCAACTACGTAGTATATCTAGACAAAGTGTGGAACCTGGCCTCATAAGCAGTCACATACATACCACCTTGCTCTAAATCCATAAACTCATTCTTCTTACGATCTCTCAAAGTTTGTGGCATATATTTCTCTAAGAACAAAGCATGAAACTGATTCCAAGTGAGTGGAGGTAAAGACGAAGATTTGCATTTCACATAAGCTCCCCACCTCTGATTAGCCTCACCTTAAAGCTAAAAAGTCAAAAAATCTACCCCATGTTGGTGGACAATTCCCAACTTGTGAAGCCTCTCATAGCAATCTAAAATAAAATCATAAGCATCCTCACTCTCAGAACCCAGAAACAAAGGAGGCTTTAGCTTCGTAAACATAGTCAACATTTCATTCTCATCATCTTCCTCGTGCCCAACATCCTCATCATCCTCAACCTCAACATTCTCATCTATCTCTTAATGGTGCATAGGATGAGCATCATTCCTAGGAGTATTCTCAACATGAGCTCCATCCCTAGTAGGTGATACTCTTTCATGAACTTTATCCATTGCTCTTTCTCTACCCCTGCACCGACCGCAGCCTCTCAATGCAGAGTCTTCAGCTGGATTGACAGGAGCTACGAGCCTAACACTGTTGAATCTAGTATCACCTATCTGCGGCCAAAAGAGTGACATATGTTATATACCAATTTGAACCAAGTCATAGCATAAAAGGAGACAAGAGAAAATAGAGAGACTTTCTAAACTCTTATAGCCTTTCAAAGAAAAAAAAATAGACGTCTCCATACTGTTCCACAAGACTCTACTAGACTCGTTTTGGTACGTCGAGATCAACAAACCTAATGTCTGATACTAACTTTGTCACGACCCAGACTATCATAATTGGCACCTAAACAAATCCTCTGGGGTAGAACTATTACTACAGTTCAAACCCACCAACTAATAAAAAATACTAGAGCATTTTTGTTACGGAAGCAAGTTAAATGCAAATGAAAGAAATAGAGTTCCCATAAACTCCAACAAAAGTCTAACAACAAACTAGCATTGCGGAAATTATAACCTAGAACCTGAAAGTCAATGTACTAAAACATCTAACAATGAATCATAAGTCTACACAAAAAGGATCACAACCTCAAACTAATGAATTAATATGTAACTAGAAAAATCTAACTCCGAAATATGGACATAGATGAAAGGAGAACTCATGGCCGCCTGGAAGAACTATCTCACCCTTGAATTTAAAGCGAACACTATCTTCTAGATGAGTTCTGTCAATAGCCTCCTGAAGATGCGTGGTACTCAACAAAAATAAGAGCAAGTGCAGTATAAATACACAACCACAATGTACTGGTAGAATCACACGACTATCCCACTAAGTGCAACATAAGTAAGTCAATGCAACATAATATTAACTTACTTTCATCTAACATATACAATATCATCATCATTTACGAATTATGGAGCATTTCACAATTCTCTAATATCACAATTATATCAACTAGTTAGTCCTCTCGTTGAACCCAAACCCAAACTGTAAGCATACTGGAACGTGGTAATCGATCCAATGTTTATATCGGAAGTGAAAAATAATCCCATAATTATGTCTGAATGTGGTAACTGATCCCATAATTATGTCGGAATGTGGCAACCGATCAAATTTAGTTATGCCAAAACGTGGCAACCGATCTATTCAACACACTACAATCACAATCAGAAGTATATTCTCAAAATCATACAATCAAGAAGTGATTCATGATATATAGTTATTCATTCACATTAATTTACATTTAATGTGATAAATAATGCAATATTATTGTACATGCATCATAATGAAGCAATAACAAACATACATCACACAATCATAGAATCACAACCATTACCTACCTCGAAAAAAATCAAAACCCTAAGATATTTGATCCTTCCCTTTTCGAATTCGTTCGACTTGTTCTTGGTCGACAAATAATCAATATAATATGGGAATCAATAAAAATACCAATTACCCAAACCACTAACAATTCTATGAACCCTAGGTAAAACTCATGATCTCAAGTATCCGATCTAGGGATTTTTCCACCTTAGTTTCTAAATCAAAACCCTCGCCCATTGATAATAACCCATTACATTACATTCTCCGGGTCATAAAATAGATTCGGGGGAGAGAAAATTTTACCTTTAACCTCAAGAATGGTGGAAAACTATCAAGAGTTGCATGGGGTTCGTTCCTTATCTCTAAAAACCAAAAAGTACAAAACAAAGATGTGTTGGGGTTAATTTACAACTTTGAGTCACGTCAGGACTGCGACAATGACACTCACTTCACCACAACGGCCCCGCCAGAGCGATCAAAAGCACGACCAAAGTGACTTTCACGAAATAGTGAGCTATTTTTACAATTCCAAGACTCCTATTCACAACATACCTTTAGTCAAGGATTCTCAGAAAGTTATCGTTTACGCTAAGATCGATTTAGGGAGCTCTACTCACCAAAATTCAATTTCATAAAGTCATATGGGATCCTTAATGACTTATCTATCGACTTCATGTAATCAAATTCATAATTAAATCACCCGATTGTTATTAGATTTTCCTACACTTTAATGAATCCGATTTCATCCAAATCTAAATCTGGGTTAGGTTGGGAAATCCCAAGTTACTACGAAAAAAAATTTCGACCAAAAATTTCCCCTCTTTGACTTTTCTATAATGAGGGAACCTAGCCGTTACTTTTGTGCTCATCTTTCGTTCTATGTTTGGTTAGTCTACATCGTTTGTAAAATTTTCATTATCAATTTGTAATTGTAAGAATTCTTACTGATTCTTTAATTTATATTCTCTAAAATTTCATGCATATTCATCTTCTTTTCATTGAGAAATATATAAATTATCATAGTTATAAGACGAATATTCTCCAAAATAAAAATGTATGTGAATTTTTAATTTTTGTATCTCCATCTTTTTGAGTTTTTAAATATAAATTCATAATTGATTATTATATTTTTGTATTCTTCATTTCTTCTATCTATAGGATATAAATGTAATCAAGCTAATTCCAATTTATATTTATAAAATTATTTTGAGGGTAAGCATGTTCCCTAATCCTTCTTACATGGTAGAGAAATGCAAGTTCAACATGAGGAGATTGTCCATATGATGTTGGAGAATTATATTATAGACTAGTTTACTACAACTTATGTTCAATTTTTTTTATTGAATTAAAGTTTGATGAAATAGTTATTTAAGTGGGGAAAGTTACTTAAGTGGGAAAGCTTTGTAATAATAGTTTTATAAATTTTTGTTTATTTGGTAAGATTGAATAAACAATTAGGACTATCTTAATAGTTTTATAGCTTATAAGATTCTTATGTTTATGAGAAAATATACAACACAAAAATACATAGTCCAAAGAAAACTTTAATCTTATAATTCCATATTATGATACCATATCATGATTCCATATCGCATGACCATATATCATGATTCATGTCTGACCGGTTGAATAAATTTTGCAATCGAACAACTAAATAACACATATATGTTTTGTAAGCCTATAAGACTTTTGGCAAAACATGCAAATAAATTTAACAAAGGGAAGTACAATAAAACAGTATCAAGTCTTACCAATTGCATGATTTGTGAACAATTGAACAACAAATGCAAGTTTTGTCAATATGATAAGATTTAGGAATAATTTAACAAGACATTAGGATAAATATGATAGTAAGTTGTGCCCAATTCAACATAATGTGTTAGAGATTATTTTGTTCTTAAACATGTAATTTAACTTGGTCTTAATTAGCACTTATATCCTTCAGTATTGGGTATGCTTAAACATATAATCCGAAACCAAATTAAATGGAACAATTAAATGTATTTTGCTTTCATTCTTCCAATTATGTTGTGCCTGAGGTTAGTTTTGCAAAAATTCTTCAAATTTGACAAAAATTATCCAATGTTCTCAAATAGTCACGATCCAACCCAAGGATCCGTGCAGGCATCTACTCTTACATATAAGTAGGAGAATCATCATACCACGAAAGTTAAACATGCATAAAATTTAAGAAAATTACCAAAGAAAAGCATGCCTTGTAAATAACCTTTTCGTACATACTTGTGTTTAAAACTCTTTTAGTAATTTTAAACAACTCCCATGGATCTAGTCTAAACAGGTACAAGAGATATTAAGAGAACAATTTGGACAAAAATAAATAAAAGACACAACTCCCACCATGTGAAAGGAATAGTAGAAACTGCTAGAGAATTTCTTCGTCTTCACCTAATGGAACGTCGCCAATTCTACATCCAGACAATGTCAAAAGATATACAAAGAGTAGTATCAGTACAAACACACATATTGGTAGGCATCATTGGTCAATTCAAGGCCCACCTCATAAGATAAGAAATCAATTAGTAAAATTATGAACTAATTAAACCATTCGCTTCTCCACCCTTACCCTTTCTTAGAACACAATGCTCTAATTTCTAATGCCTTCTCAATTAACTTACGCTTCCGCTTCGTGATCATAACCTAAAACATGCTACCACCTTAATGATCCCTAACTTTCACCCACAAGCACTTCAATTAACCCCTCATTACTCACTCTTACTTCATCGTCACCTTACTCAATCATGATCACATAGAACCACCAGCACAAGTTCCTTACCACTAACCCCAATCTTTTCCTTCACAAGTTCACCCAACACAACCAAACATATACCAACACAACACACAATGATAAGTGTCACCTATATGATTTAACACAATAATAACAATAATGCAAACATAGAACATACATAATAACCTCAAATAACAACGTATTTCACAATTCTCAATTATCTTTAGCATGTCAACTAGTTGGTCCTATCATGGAACTCAAACCCAAAATGTTAGTGCATCAGAACGTGGTAACCGATCCCATAATTATGTCAGAATGTGACAAATTTGATCCCATTAATGTCGAAAGGTGCAAATCTTATCCAAAATTTATGTCAGAATGTGGCAATCCGATCCAAGTTAGTTATACCGGAATGTGACAATCGGATCCAAGTTAGTTATGCCGGAACACGACAATCCGACCAAGTTAGTTATGCTGGAAACCAACAATCCGATCCATCAACACACCATAATCACAAACACAAGTATACTCTCTAGTCATACAATCAAGAGTGATTCATGATATATAATCATTCGTCTATCTGAAATACAACATGTGTGATCAATAGTGCAACATTCATGTATGCGCAAGTATCATAATGAAACAAGAATAATAATACATCACCCCATCATAGAATAACAACCATCTCCTACATTGGTTCCTCGTCGCATACCTTATGTAAAACTTAATTCAACCATACTCAACTTTAGTTCATAGTCTAAGGCTTCTTTCTAGGGTTTTAATTCATAAATCGTTCGGTAAATAAAGGCCTACGCATAATCCTACCATTTTTTCACATATATCACTCAATGAGCACAGATTTAAACCACTCAATTCATAAAACCTAGTCTACCTGGTTGCAAACAGTTGCACAGAGTTATTGACTTTGATTCCTATTTTTTGAGATTTGTGACGGTGAATTCGGCCAAGAATCCGCATGATATCGCCAATCACGCAAAAAATCTGTTTATCCTTCATTCCCAAATTAAGAGTATCTTTTCTAGAGTTTTCTAGGGTATCTTACGACTTATTTAGGCATTTTAGGTAGATAGAGAAAATAAAATTATCTGTAATTTACATTCTGTCTCGCTAATTTTGCTCTGGTGTCAACTTACCCTGCACTGGAGGCGGGGCCCCAGTGGCACATGGTCCACCCTAGCGGGTCAGTGTCTCATATTTTCTTGAATCCTTGTTTTTCCTTATTAACGATGGTACGGGTCGTTACACAAATGATCTTATTTGTGCAAATCTCCTGGCATGCAATAGTGTCTTATGGATCATGCTACTACGATTAGTTCTTTTCAGATTTTCTTCCATTTACCTTATTCCCATTTTCGGTATGATTTTTTTTCTTTCAAAATTTATTAATAATATTATAATTAGAGTTTTCAAAAAAGGTCAGTCAAGCCCCATCTGACATATGTTTCGTGGATTAAGGAATTTGATGAGCTAGGGTGAGTCGGCCTTTCATTTGGAAGGGCCTTAAAATGCTCAACCCAACTCAATCCTAGAACGGTCGTGTGTTGGGCGGGCTAACCCTTCTTTTTTCTCTTTCTTTTCTTTTCAAACTTAAAATTCTATAACATCAAGAAATGAGAACATTTTTAAATCAAATATGACAGACTATGTTGTTGTTTTAATAAAACTAGTAAAAAAGATAATGTGATTAGCATGTATCTAGGATACTAACTACAAATGATGCATGTATCTGGTGATACGCGAGCGAAATAAGAGAATGACGAGTGAGATTTGAGGAAAATGAGGGCGAATAATTTTCCTATGTATCATAGGTATATGTGAATCTAGTTGGATAGAGTATACTTAGAACAAATTACACCTAATTTTGAGTCGATGTATCATGAGACGCACATGTATCTAGTTGCACGAAAATCTAGCAAGATTCGTAATGTTGCAATATAGCGTGCATCTAAATAATAAGCTCATACAATAGTGAGATTTCTCTAAGTTACCCTTAAATAAATAATTTGGCTCATGGAACGACCCCAATCAAGCCTCAAGCGCCAAGAGCTTACATGGATCGGACTTATAACCCTAATTTTAAATAAGCTTGAAAAATCCTACCTCAATAAAAAAGAGTTGATAGCGTCGGTACCATGAGCTAAGCTTATTTTGACGGCTCTAATTACACCATTATTGTATATTTATGAGGTAAAATGTGAATTAACTTACTCCATTTAGTGTAATCCTAAGTGAGACTTTGTACCAATTCAAGAAATGGAATCTCCAAATTGAATATACATGTCAATTGCCTTTTTTTTTTTGTGTGTGTGCCTGTGCTTTGTTAAAAATGATGTATAGATACAATTTGCCTAACAAGTATTGCATGTTTAAAACACGAATAGCAGAATTGTCCTGAAATCAATTATTTGTTTCTCTCTAATTATTATTAATCGTACAAAAATAAAAGTAAAATTAACTATCTCACACACATTTAAGAGGATAAATATCAAGTTGTAATCATACTCTTTAAAAATAAACTATTTATAGCATATTATTATCATCTTATAGCACATCAATTAATAATATATTAATTAAAAAATATTTAAAATAAACTATTTATAGCATATTTTTATCAAGTTATAACATATTAACTAATAATATATTAATAAAAAAATTATTTTATTATTTAACTAATAATTATTATGTTTAAATAATTAGTTTCATTTATTCACTTACCTTTTATCAACAAAACCTTTTAAATTATTACTGATTAATCAATTACCTTTTAAAGTTTTTAATATAATTAATAAATAATTAAATATTGATCAATTGCCTTTTAATATTTTTAATATAAATAATAAATTATTATTTATTAAATATTAATTAAACTTCATATTATTTAGTTACCTTTTAAAAACAAAATCTAAAAATTAGGGATTTGATTTTAATTAATTTCACTGGTTACCCAATAACTACCCACCCCCATATCAATCAATACTCTTTAATCTTCCCCCATACACTCAACCTCTCCCCTATTTACACTCTTCTCTTTCTACCATATTAATTTTGCACGCCTTTTTTCACGTTTCTCTCTCTATTAATCAATTAAAGGCAGCACACGTTTCTCTCTATTAATTAAATTAAAGACAGCACACCTAATTTCTCTGTCATATTAAATCCGATTCGCACGCTTAATATCATCTTCATGTACAAACCCTTTCAAGCTTTAAACTTATTTCCCAAAATCAAATTAAGCTTAAAATCCTCATTCAACTACATCTCTATCAATCTTCCACAAAATTAGATTTTTTATTTTTCGACCATCAAATTCGCAATATTGCATGATTTTCGGAAAAAATCGTGTTGTATAGATCATCAAACAAGTTTATTTTTTAAAGTTTTTATTTTTTCTCTAATTCTTTTGTCAAATTATTTAATTTTTATATGTTGTTGCTTGATTTTAGGAGAAGTTTACGTTGAATAGATAATGCAGGTTTCTTGAAGTTTTATATTTGTTTATGTCAAATTCTTTAATATTTATTTGTCTATAAATTTTTAGGATCTGGGTGATTGAATACATTATCTAAATCAAATACCCTAAGGAGATTCACAAGAGGTACAAACTATACCGGTAACTTCATGGTTGAAATAACATCTTTAGATCTATGTATAACTCAAATTCAATAGCAAATCTCAGGCTATACAACTGCGATGAAATTAGAGAAGAAGTTGAATGATGAACTAGTAAGGAAAGTAGTGTCAACAGTGAAAGCAATCGGAAAAAAATGTTACAAGAGGAGGAAAGTAAAAAATTTTGTCCCGGACATGATTGGAGAACCGGTTGTTAATGAAGAACAAGACGAAGTGAGTGAAGAATCACATAGTTCATCAATTTCTTCTTCTTCTTCAACTTCTTGGTGTGTGAAATCAAGAGATGATTTTGACTTGTCACAAAAATCCAGCAGTAGAGATCTTGTAACACTCATGTGTGCAGGTTGTATAAAATATATTTAACTATATATATCATAATATATTAACTTTTGTATTTAATGGTAGTATGATTAAATGAATATTTGCACTTTAATAAAATTTAGGTTTTTTGTATAAATTTTCGATTGCAATATGCAAAAATATATGAAGATTGTATGAAATATGTATAAATATTGTATAAATTATGAATGTCATATTGAACTTTGATATGTGTAACAGAACAAATGATATATATATATATACATTGTATGAATACTATATGAACATTTTATGAATGACTGTAAAGTTCAATGTATATATATAATGTATAAACATTGTATGAATTATGTATCCCATATTGAACTTGGATATACGTAACAGAAACAAATGGTACATATATGAACATTGTATGAATACTGTATGAACATTGTATGAATACTATATGAACATTTTATGAATGGCAGTATAGTTCAATATATATTTATAATGTATAAACATTGTATGAATTATGAATGTCATATTGAAATTTGACATATGTAACAGAAACAAATGATATATATATGACAATCTTTTACGAAACCAAACTTTATAAATGTCAATGATAACAACTACACTCAATAAAACAAAACGTGTTTCTAACATTCAAAACAACACAATAACAAATGTAACATTACGAAATCATTGTTTTTGCACAAAATAATTTGACCATGTCTTTCTATTGTGTCCAACTTGACGACATCTATTGCAAGTCATTTTTGTCCTTTTGAATTTCACGTCAGCAAACCCCTTCCATATTTCAAGTTTTGGTCTACCCGCTGTACAAAATTAATACAAAACATATATTCGAATTTCATTAGAAACATATACTGTAATTTTGAAAAAAAGTAAATGGACTTTCTTACGCAAATGATACACGTTTCATATAATCTTCATACACTATTAAAAAAAATTCAGACTTCAATGTTACACATCAGTTCATATAATTCATACACTGTGAATATATCATTCACTGTCCTATACAATACTCCAATTAAACAAACACAATACATTTTCAATACAAAATTAATATAAAAACATATATCATAATTTAAATAGAAACATATAATGTACGCCAAAATTTATCAGGTTACTAAAAAAAAGAAGTGAAATATGCAACTATGAAAATATTCTTGAATTTTTAGAAAAATGACTTATACGTTGAAAGTAATATGAAAATAATCGTGAAATTTTGGAAACAAGACTACTTGTAACGTTGATCCAAATATGTTTGAAAATGACAATCTGAAAGTATTATCCGAAAATATTTGTTATTATATGGTTGAGTTTTTTAAGGAATTAATTAAAAAAATAATATTATTTTAACTAACTAGAGATATTTAAGACAATGATGATAATTTAAAAATGTTTAATATCCTAAGAACGTGCTAATCATATATTTAACTTTAATTAAACTCCTTAAAAAGTGCAACTATTATATTAAAAAACGTGCTACCGGCATTAAATGTAGCAATTAATAAAGAAACAAAAGTTTCATAATTTGTGTTGTCAGTGTGTTAATTATTACCATTAATTATCCATTATTACTTTATTCCCTTAATTTTTAATTAATTGTGAATAACAACTTTTTTTAATAAATTATAATTAACAATATAATTATTAATAAAATGCTATAGAGTGAGATATTAAATGCTACACAATCAAATTGAAACTCTAATGCCATAACTTAATAATATTACTATATAAAATGCTATATACAAAATTTACACAAAATAAAACAAGTAATATTTGTATAGTAATACAAGGATTATATATGTCAGGTATCCTAAATTCAGATTATTTACATTTTCGGAAGACATTTTCTACCTCACTACATATCGTAGAAACAAACCACTAATATGTAGCTGCACACGCAGACGATATTTTTTCTGATTAAAAAAATCGAAGAAAGAAAACAGAACCAAAAATGTCTACAAACAGAAAATTCAACAGCCCCACCTTTGTTCTCATATTAACAACATAATGGGTTGATAGAAAACATAAGAGAGATACCAAAACTTATGAAATACAGTACGAAAAACAAAAGATCAAAACCAAATCCGAAAATCACAGCAAGAATGAAAGCAACACAACAACAAAAAAACCAAGAACACCTTCAACTGCAGAGTCGGAAAGATGGGAAGTCACAAGTACACGGCAAAGTTAAGTAAACATTTCAAATCAAAGAAGAAGTAAAAGTAAAAGTAAAAAAAAATACCTTTTTTTTCCTTCGTGAAAACTGAAAAGACCTGAAAATCAAACACTTTTTGGGTTTTTCTCTTATATTTTCTACCATAGATTAAACTTGGAAGAAGGTGAAAAGACAAGCTTTTGTTGATTGATTTCAGACAAGTCTCTCGAGCCTTCTTTCTCGCTCTCATCTATTTTACATAGATGATTGGTCTCGCATGGGCGCCACATACGGTGTAAGAGATGGTAGATGAATACGTGGAAAGTGGGAAGCAAATCTGTGAGCTGAAATGACCAAAATAGCCTTTGTGAACAAAATTAATTACAACAAACGATACCAATATTTATACTGACATTTCTACTATGGTAGAATAAGGTTTTAGTGTTGGAATCAGAGGAATATTAAAATATATTTTCTTGTCATATTAATTTTATTCAAAGAAAAAATGAGTCAGATAATAGTCTGTATCACCTAGAGAAGATTGATATCCTATTTTCTTGTTTAAAAAATGTGATATTGTAAGCAACATTTTATTGCGGAATCATATGTTTGATAAAATATATGATTTTGTCGGGTAACGTAGGATTTTCCTTAAAACTTTCTTGTTTGTTTTTTTGTTTAGCGTTAGAATATTTTCGTCTAATATTAGTTGATCATTCGTTAAAATTAATTATTTCATATTAGTTGTTTATCTTATTAAAGTATAAAAATATTAATAAATATTTTCATATATTACTTTTGCAATTAATTTTTTCTAAAAAATATTTACTGAGATCCTAGATGGTCACTCAACTAATAGTTCTTCTCATAGAATATCATTCAACTTTCATTTTTAACCATAAAGTCACTCAAATATGAATTATTTTTCACAGAAAGTCACTCCACTAAGGCTTCTTCTCACATAAAATCACTTAACTTTTCTTTATAACCTTAAAGTCACTCAACTATAAACAGAGTTAACTTATAAAGTCATTCAAGTATTGATATTTAACTTTTAAGTGAAAAGTCACACAACCCATTTAAATAATCTTTTAAACTTAAATTTTGTTAAAATACAATTCTTGTTTAAAGCTAATTTTTAAAAAATAACAAGATGCTCACTTAATTATTTATTAAATTTTCTTGAAATACTTTTTTTTAATTTAACTGAAATACAAAATAAGACGTTCAACTCCCTAAAACACGTGTAATTGAGAGAGTCATCATATCTGTGCCATGGAAAAATACCTACCTTCAGGAGAAAATTTTTGGTTTAAATAAGTTTTTTAAAAAACAATAAAATACTCATTTTAATAAATTTTATTAAAATACTATTTTATTTAAACTAATAAAGCGAAATGTCATAAAAGGGAAGAATATGGACACGAAATCAGAGCAGTAGAACTTGATTGACATAAAACTAAAGGATATTACTATTCATGCTATCAGGCGATGCATCTGCCGTAACTCACAATATGGATCAAAGACGATAAAATAATTTGTATTTTAAATAATAATTAAAATGACAATCTTATTATTTTTTTAGTTAAAATAAAAATTATGGTTCTATAAAATTTGATAAAATAATTAAAATGAATATCTTTTAAAAAAAACATATTTACAAAAAAAAATATTTTCCATAAATTTTAATGAAAAAATTATTTAAATTGTTTGGATAACTTTTTAAATGAAATGTCAAAAGTTGAGTGACTTTGCAGATAAAATATTTATAGTTAAATGATGTTCATGTTAAAAAGGAAAGTTTGAGTGATTTTCTGTGAAAAAAATCCTTAGTTGAGTGATTTTTTATTGAAAATAATTTATAGTTGGGTGACTTTATGGTTATAAAAGAAAGTTGGATGACAATCTGTGAAAAAACCATTAGTTGAGTGACCATTTGAGATATTTTCTTGTTTATAATTTTATAATATACATGTAAAAAAGGAAAATATTCAATTAATACGGGACAAATAAATTATTATTATACAATCAATAAGTGTGGTACGATGTAGTGTTTAAAAGGCAGGGACATTTTACTTAGCATTGGGCAGGCATACACCTCCAAACATGGGGCGTAAGCCCTATAGATTACGCCCCATAGATCCTTAAACAAAATAGCATAATAATATAATAAAACAAAATTATTACAATACATCTATATTTGCTGATAATTACAAACTAGAATTAAAGAAATTCATAGAAAATAAAAATTGGTAACAAGATTGTATAAGTACAACTAATCTAACATCTTAACTTTCTTATAATAAAAGGATCATTATTTTTAAAAATATATTATTTTTATTGTTGTTGTTTATTGTTATTACCCCTAAAAGAAAATAATCAATAAAACTTAATAGTATTATAATAAAAACACCACTTTTATCATGAATAAAAATAAAATTGCTTTCAAATAGCTAAATAAAATATGATAATTTTGAGACATATGACAAAAAACATGAAGACCAATGATAAAAAATAAATGTTATGTAATAGTTTATCATTGAACTATTGGGATTGGTATTTCAATTGAAATGTTTCAACATAAATCGTGTTTCCCTCCGGTAGGATTGCTTTATAGATTGGTTTATCAATTATGGATTATTAAATTATTAAATGTAATGTAATAGAATAGTCAATTGATAAGATATCAATTAATTCGATAAGAGATGATTAACAATTATTGAAGGATGTAATACAACAAGAGTCACATTTTATTTGAACTTTTGATAGAAAAAATGCAATTCCGTTGAGCACATTTTAATTATGTAGAAAATCTTGAATGGTGATTGTGTTAATTAGAATGTGGTGGAATTCTTGTCCACTCGTGAACCATTGCTTTTACTGTTTTCGTTTATCAAATGGGAAATGTACGTTTTCTTGGCATCACAAAATCTCCTTCAAACTGGGGCAGAAATCCCTTCCTTAGCCATGCATGCATGGTTGCTTGAATTCTTTCTGCTATCATTAAACAGAATATCAACTAATTCATACTTTTTTACCTTGCACATGTTGGGAGGGCAGAGATTGCAGCCATGAGGAGAATCAGCATAAGATGGAATTGAAGCCTGGATTGGTGTTGAAACAATCCCTAATTCCGAGATTGTTTCAATGAAAAATACATTTGCATCGCTTATTACTCTCAAATCACACCTGTGTGGGGTCCATACCCATTGTAGATAAACATAAGGAAAGTTAAAATGCAGGAACATTGAATTTTGTTTGTTGCTTATTGTTAAAGTCAACAAATGCTCCAACAAATCAAAGCTCACCATTTCTTTTTTCAACTAATATCTTACCAAGAAATCTGCATAGGTGAAAAGGTTGAAACTTTGTGTTTTTTGTGATGTCACTGATGACATCATTAAGAGTAGATTTTCCTATAAATACAGAGCTCTTGCTCATTTTAAAGATGCACCAAAAAATTACAAAGGAGAGAAAAGAAGAGTGAGGCATCACAGAAGAAAATAATCTGTGAGGAAAAATAGAGAGTGTGAGCGATATTGTAGTGAGGTGGAAAAATCAAAAGAGTGTTATTTCTTTTGAATGTGTAGTGGTCTTTGGAGTTTTGCTCAGACATACAAGTGTAAAATCCTTACTATAGTGATATTCGTTGCTTCTCTCGGGTCGTGGTTTTTCCCTTATTTAGGAGGGTTTCCACGTAAAATGTTGGTGTCGTTATTTCTCTTTTATTCTCGTTGATTAACCGTATTGTTGTGTTCCGCATTTAGTGCATTTATTACCGCAACTATTATTTCTGTTACGGATTTATTCCCAACGACCTGAATTAACACACATTAGTTTAAGCCCCTAATGCATGAGCTGATTTAATGGCTGAGACAATCCTAGGATGTATGGGAACCCGTTTCAATACCTCTTGGCTTGTATATGAAGCTCCTTCATCATTAATTCTAGCCTGAACCAGACATGCATGATGAGAAATGCAAGAAGGGCCGGATAAAGTATTTTTTACTATAACAAACAAACCATGAGAGAGTTCCAAGGCATAGTGGGGAGAAGTTCATTGAACAAATCAGTAGCGCTTAACTCATCCACCACCCAATTATCACTATCTTGTCATTTGTCAAAGTCCAAAACCACTACAATTCCAGCCATTTCCTTTTTCCGATCCAAACAATTAGAAAAGAGATGAATACAGAAAACCTTTATAATTTTTCTTCTTGTTTCTGAACACCAAACTCATGAAGAGGGTTCTTTATAGGGAGGGGAAAAAAAAATGCCAAGGGAATATTACATAAGTTAACCCAAATTCCTATGCTCAATTCAGCATCCAGCTTGCCTTCACGTACGTTAGATGTTGGATTATATGGAGTACTAACTTTTTATTTTATTAATAAAATGGGAGGTTTTATGGGATTTCATATTGAAAATAATTGATTTATCTTCTCCAGTCTAACACCAAATGAATCAGATTCAGAATTGTATGGAATATGGAGTTAAAGTTGTCAACTGAATTAATAGAGAACAGAAATATTCATGTTTTGAAGATATAATTTTTATGATTGCAGTAATATAATATACAATTCATCCACACAAATAATAGATAACAGACAAAAACTTTGAAATATTGCTTTTGAGCATTAAAACAAAATTTATGTTTATCACAAGCTTTTTTAATAATAATATGATTGTGATTTATCTTTACGTGTGTGAGACTATCTCCAGGTGTAGTTGAATAAAATTTCAAGAGGACATGAGAACTCTAGGAAAAATGAAATTATGTAATGAATTTCTTGATTTTTAGAGTCATCCAAATTTTATTTTTTATACGATTCTTGCTTTTATTTTTCACTCATCTTGCCGGTTCTTGATTTTGTAATGCACCATTATATATCATGTGATATGTTTCTCAAATGTTTACTTTTTGTATATGGACTTTGAACAATATCAATTATTACGAAGTCATCGATTTTATATGTTATGAACATGACGTGGTAAACCTAAAGAAAAAAACTTGTATACAAGTTAAGGTAGCTCTTATAATTAATATAACTTGTGGACTTGATAAGTTTTTCCTATCCTACAAAGTTATATCGCACTTGATATAATTTCGAAACGAGACAATATTTGAGAAGATTTGTGAATAATTTGCACCATAGTTATACCGTGCCTGACATTATAACTTGTGAACAAGATATTTCCTATAATTTAACAATTTGACAAAACTTGTGAAGAATCTGTACCAAAATTATGTCCGGCTTGACATAATTTGTGAACAAGATGTTATATAAAAAACAATAAATTGTTTATATATACATATATTTGCATACTAATTAAGAATGTTCGATTGGGAAGTTTTTCGATTTTCTTTTATAAATTTAAAAGGCCATCCGAATTGTTTGGCACACTGCACCTGAATAAAAATCCACAATTCATTAAGTATTTATTTAATAAATTGATTTGATTTGATTGCTTCGATCGTTTATTCTTTTAACATTCCTACATACAATCATATATATCGCATTCACCTATTACTGAAATGACTATTTTTCTATTACTTTCTTGAATACATTTGCAATATCAAACCCAAGAGTATGTGTCATGGTTCATTACTAACTATCCACCATCTTATACTACATGATCAACACAATGTATCACTTCTCTCTCTATCAGTGTTCGTACTTCGTAGTTTGTTCAATGAACACATAAATCAAATAGGGAAATTCAAAATATTATCCATGGAAAGAAATATTTCACTGCTTTGTACTTTTCAAAAGAGATGCTTCCCTATTACAAAAGAGAATAAGAGATTAAACATTTCGAAATAGAAAACACTAAACCAATAAAAATCCATAGCCACATTTAAAAAATTACTATGGAGAACATGTGTGTGTGTGAGAGAGAAAGCAAGAAAATATATTAAATCAAAACAAGGAACAGTGAAAAAAATACTTATGATTACTATACCCAATAGTCAAGTTATACTCCTTTAGAGAGGAGTCTAGCTAGGAGGGCACAAAGTTAATAAAGATCAAAAACCGTTACTGCAATAGGATACATAGAAAATTTAATTCTTTCTCAAACTAATATAGGATTCTTTCATCATTAAGAATTAACCAATAAACAATTCCTTGTTTTTTCTTTGATAAGCCTATGTTGACAAGCAACAACCCTATGGAGACCCTATGGAGATGCTACAAATTAATGCAGACAATGAACAAAATAATTGATCACATTGAATTCTTTTTAGCACCACATGTTGCAGCCAAATTGACACAAAACAGTTGATGAAAACAAGCATGTACCTTTCATAAAAGTCACAATCTTTCAGAAAAGTCACAACTTTTCATAAAAGTCGCAACTCTTCATTAAAATTGCAAATTTTCATACAAGCCACAACTTTTCATAAAAACCGCAACTTTTAATTAAAGTTGCAACTTTTTATGTAAGTAACAATTATGTTTCATGAAAGGAAAAATCTAGTATTAAAAATAAATAAATTAAAAGAGAAATAAAATTTGTGGTAGCGCACGTAGGCGAGTGGTGGTGAAACCGCCAACATCTTTAGTTGATTTCTTTTTAACCTTAATGATACAATATTACCACATATTATGGAGTATGCAAATGTGGCAAACGAAACAACATCTAATTATCTATAAATCGAATAAAATTTGTATCAATTATGAATTGAACAAATAACTAATCGTAAGAAATCAACCAACAAAATATTAAATTAACTAAACTTGTATTAAAAATGTATTAAACAATTATTGAAGTTGAATTAGAAGAGAGAATTAATTTTGAATAAAAAATTGTAACTAATAATAGACCATGCATTAATCTATAGAAGTGAATTAAACAAGTAATTCAATAGTAATTCAAATCAATCAGTAAACTACAAAATGAATTAAATTTGCATTAAAAGTGTATTACAAATATTAAAATTGAATTTGAAGAGAGAATTAAGAATGAAGAAAATATAAGTAACGAAAGACAAGATGATGATCTATAGACTTAATTAAACTTGTATTATTTATGAATAAAAAAGTATTATATGTGTCTTATAAATTATTTTAATTTGTATCACTAAGGGGCCGTTTGGTTACGGTAGAGAAAATGTTATTCATGTATAAAACATTGCATTAGTTTTACTATGTTTGGTAAAAGTTTTTTATTAGGTTGAAAAGTCAACATCACTTATACAATGTTTGGTTGCATTTTTGTAGTCCTACATAATTAATACCAACATAACTTATGAGGGAATCTGTATAAAGTTATGAAGAGTAGAAGGTGGAATAAGTTATGTGGGTATTAGTTATACATGTATTAAAGTGATAAATTACATATTTACCCTATTAATTTATTTTATTGTTTTTAATTGGAAACTTTATTGTTTTTCTATATATAGGTTTGTTTTTTTTAAGAAAAAGATATTTATATCATTTTTATTTCTTTTAATTTATTTTATTTTTTAAATTGGAAACTATATTGTTTCCTATCAACATGTGTTGTTTTTATTTCTTATTATATATAGATTATTTTCATTTCTTTTATTACTTATCGTTTTGATTGATTTATGCAAATATAAATATTTCTTAACATTAGAAATTGATTGTATATTTTTTAACAGTACATATGCTAATCAAATACTAACATTATATATTAGTCAATATATTTCACATTTATTAGCATGTATTATTATTTTGTAAATAATTTTTATATATAATTTACAACAAGTTTAATATTCAATGGTTAGTAACTCGTGTATTGTAATCTCTACATAACTAAATAATATCTACATAACTAATATCCACATAGCTAATACCTGCATAACTAAACCCAACATAACTAAACTTGCATAACTAAGCCCTGCATAGCTAAAACCTGCATAATTAAATCTTGCATAACTAATACCTGCAAAACTAAATTCTGCATAACTAATGCCTGCATAACTAAACCCTGCATAACTAATATCTGCATAACTCTAACCAGTATGTGAGCGAACCAACCAATCTAAACCTTAACATTTCAATTTAATATCAACAGAAAGTAATGCGGAAGACTCAAACTCATTAATAAAAATCAATTCAATAACTTCTAAAATTCAACATCTATTATTCCCCAAAATCTGGAAGTCATCACCACAAGAACATCTATGATC
>NC_028646.1:14698204-14722165 GCF_001406875.1 Solanum pennellii | reverse complement strand
AAGTTCAGAGAGTCGATTTCAGTACCCAAATTTCAGAAGTCTAAGTCTTTTGGAACGAGATACCATCGATGGCCCGTCGTGCCCATGACGGTCCGTCGTGGGTTCCGTCGACTCACACAGTTTTTCCAGAAATAAAATCTGCTGCTCAAAACGACTAAACAGGTCGTTACAATTATAAATGTATTATAAGTGTGTTACCTAAATCATTTGGTTGGTATCACTAAGAAGGGAGTAAAGTTTCCAATATGTATTACTATATATTTATTGTTCATGAATAAAACTTATATTATATTTGTCTATAATTATTTTGATTTTTATCACTAAGAAAATGAGTGAGGGTTGCGGTATGTATTAAAAATGTATTGTGCTTGTCTTATAAAAATATTATTAGTGTGTTACCTAAATTATTCTTGTTCGTATCTGTGAGAAAGGAGTGAAACATACAATATATATTTATAAATGTAGTATTCATGAATAAAACATCTATTATATGTTTATTTTTTTTTATTGGTATCACTAAGAACATCAATGATATTTACAATATATATTAAAAATGTATTGTGCATGTATTACAAATGTATTATTAGTGTGTTACCTAAATTATTTTGGGAAATACACAAGTAGCCCGCTAGACTATGACCGAAATCCTAGAGACACACCCTAATTAAACTAAGGTCCTATTACCCCCTCTAAACCGATATTTTTATAATTTTGCGCACCTTTTTTGGCTTACGTGGCATCCAAATATCTCCCACGTGCCTCAATTGTGTAGAGTCACGGAGTGTGCCACGTAAGAAAAAAGGTGTATAAAATTACAAAAAAATAAGTCCGAGGGGTAATAAGACTTTATTTTAGTTAAGGTGTGTTCTGTGATTTTTGTCATTGTTTGGTTTTGGGGGGGAGGGGGGGTATTTGTGCCTTATCCCAAATTATTTTAGTTGATATCATTAAAAAGGGAGTGAAGTTTGCAATATATATTTTAAATGTATTCTTCATGATTTTAATACAATTATGAAACATATCTTATATAAATTTAATATAAATGTGATATAGTTACGTAAACTTCATCCTTTTCAAGTTTCAATATAATATTTCTCCTAAAATCAATTCTAAACTTAACAGAGCCCTCTTAAAGTTGAGATATAACTCCAAATGATTTTTTCAATTATTTGTAGAAACAACCTATCCAAACTAATCACAAATAAAAGAGTAGTCAATGATTTGTAGATTGAATAAAACTTATATCAATAATTAATTAGACAAGTAATCTGATCATAACAACACAATAAACTTTCAAATGAATTAAACTTGAATAAAAAATATACTACACATATATTAGAGTTGAATTAGAAGTGAATTAAATACGAATACAAAATGTAGCAAACAAAAGAACATTTTGTGATCTGTAAACTGAATAAAACTTGTTTAATAATTCATTAATTAAATATTTCAATCGTAACAAATCAACCAATAAATTGTAGAATGAATTAACTTATATTAAAGTGTGTTACACAAACATTAAAGTTGAATTAGAAGAAAGAGTTAAGCATGAATAAAAAATGCAACTAATGAAAGACGAAACAATGATCTATAGAATGAATTAAACTTATAATGATAATGAATTAAATAAGTAATCTAACAAATAACAAACTAAAAATGAATTAAATTTTCATTAAAAGTGTATTTACACAATATTAAAGTTGACTTAGAAGAGAAAATTAAAAATAAATAAAAAAAATGTAACTAGCGAAAGACAAGACAATAATCTATAGACTAAATTAAACCTGTATTATTCATGAATAAATATATGATTATAACACAATTTTAATACAATATAAAACATATCTAATATAACTTTAATACAATTGTGATACAGTTCCATAATATTAACATTTTTTTGAGTTTCAATCTAATATTTCTATTAAAATCAATTAAAACTATATCAAAACCTCTTAAAAATGAGATATATACTCCAAAGAACATTTTCAATTATTTGTAGGAGCAACCTATCATTACTAATCACAAATTCGTAAAATTGAAATAATGAATTTAAAATTTGAAGCTTCAAATAACCATCAATGGTGAACTCTTGTTGATTTAATTTTATAACTTAATAATTTATGTTTGAAAACATCATTTTGTACATTTTTTTTTGTCTTTTTGATTCACTTCTCGACGTGTTTTGGATAAAAATGGTGAAATATGAGCAAAAACCGTTTGAAGGATAGTTATTTAAATGAAATTTTTATGGAAGAAGAAGAAAAATAAAAAGGAGAAGAAAAGTAGGAATATAAAGTGACAGAGAAAAAGACGAAAAAGAAGGAGAACAACAAGAAGAAGAAAAGTAAGAGAAAAAAGTGCAGAGAAAGAGACAAGAGACTGTACAATTTTTGAATTTCAAAAAATTGTTATATTTAGTTAGAAATTATATTGGTATAGATGGTAAATACTTTTTTAATGTAGCATATTTATGTGATTTTCCCTTATTTCAACTGTGTTTGATCTACAATAAATGTGTTTGAAATCCAAATTAGCAAAAAATTCTTTTGATTAACCTAATTTTAAAATGCATAACACTCATCATTTAGCAACAACTCATACTTCCTAGCTTACATAATAAAAATAAAAGAATCCAGAATCTCTTGGTCAGCCTCATAACTTTCAACGATCAATTCAATATAAGTTGGTTAGATTCAGAATCTGTTGATAAAGAACTCAATATGAGAATTTACAATGTGCATACAAGTGTTTGCTTTTCGCTTTTTAAAGAAAAAATTAAAATTTTATCATCAAACACCCTACTCAAAAATAAGAACATGCCATAGGTGTAGAATTTAGTTGATTCATTTAAAGTACAAAAAAAAAGGGGCGCTCATGAAAAAAAATAAGGTGCAAAAGACTCGCTTTACAATTATGAAAGAACCGTAACACATTTTATTTAAGAGTTGTATCCCCTAGATGTTCATAAAACATCTTCTTTAAGAGTCGTCATCAAGAGACTTGTGCTAGCTCCTTCTAAATTCTTGCACTATAAACTGTTATTAGTAATACAAAGATGATTTTGAAAATCATGACGCTTGAGACGAACAACTAGAGGTTGTTGGAACCATTGTTGTAAGTCACAATTACATCTAAGTTCATCTCGCACAATACTTTTCATCTCAGTAGCCAATGTCTGTTATTCTACAAACCAAATCTATTGAGAAGGCATGAAGTTTCTTCAAAAATTCAAAAATTAATAATTCAATCAACTAAATATATAAAATGATCATAGTGAAACAATGGATATTAGAGAGCTATAAAGTAAAAAGAGATATTTGTTGTCTCTTTTGCACATACATTTTGCAGGAGAAAATTCAATGAATATACCCTTGTACAATAGTTGATGACAAATTAGCAATATAAAAAAGCAAACAGTAAAAATATTTAATGTAATTAAGGAACATTTTTGTAAATGCCTATTTTTACAATGAATTTTTCAAACCATACAAGCCTACAAGGTGTGGGACATATGAAATGCTGAAAAAAAGGATGACCATTTTTTTTTTCATGGATGTAGCTTGAAAATACACTTCTCTTTACATATGCTTGACTCTCTATCTACTTACAAAATTGTAAACTGACAATATTTTATACTTGTAAGTGGAATAAAACCTTTTCCCATTATTTCATTGGAGCAATGATAATGTATAAAAGTATTTACTATTACTCTCTATGTCCAATAAAGTTAGAATGACATTGTCAATCACTCCTTTTCTTTAACATGTTAACCACATGCACTGTATAGTTTAAACATGTGATAAATAAATGAAAGTATTCAATCGAGGTGCACTTCTGTTCATGTGTTATTTTAATGCCATTGTATTTGATTGTTGTTGAGTTGTTTTTGCTTTTTAAGAATGCTGGTGAGACATGTCAAGCATGAGTCATATATCTGAAAGAATTTGGTGTTGAAGCTTTGTGAAGTGTATAAGTTTCATGTTAAAGGAATTTCAAGAAGCTATTTTCTTTGGTAATCAAGATTTTAACCTGATAATGATGGTAGCTTATGTCTATAGTACACGTCGTTGTGCATTTATTAGCTAATTCTTTATGAAATATCTTTTGTAGAACTATTTCTGTAATATTTATAAAAATAAAAGACCTATGTCATGCATCTGATTCTTTAGGATTGCATCATGCCTTACTCTTTTAATAGGCTATGACAACAATTTCTTTATCAACTTTTTCTTTGAAGTGAAAATAATATAATTTCTCTTGTCCATTGATTGTTCTAGCATGAAAGATTGATGATACTTTAGTGTGCAAAATGTTGCGAGCTTTATTCATCAGTCAAAGGAGGTGTCGTCTCTGCAAATGAATGCAACCGATCGAGAGATGCTTGCAATTATAATGTCAAGGTGGGAGACATCTTGTTCAAAATGATTAAAATAGATTACTTTCATGTCATTTTTCTTCTCTTGCAATTGAACAGAAAGTTGGATTTTATCAAGAAAATGGTCCTTTATAACACGCATCAAAATATCAACAAATGATATGGTGATTACTATAACTAAAAGTTGCATTCTTTACATTAAATCAAACTAGAAATATGTATTATTATAAAGTACCTTGGTGATAACAAGAAAGTGCATATCTGTCTATTGCTCTTAGTTTTAGAACAAAAAAGAAAACAGAGCAGATATAAGTGTTGATATTGTATTTTTTAAGTATTGCTATGGTAGTAGAATTTCATATGTAGTTTCTTCCTTATCTTTAAAATTATGGAAAAAATATATGTCGATAATGTATAATTTTCTAAGTTTTGTTCTCAGTGAAATAAAAGTTTTGAAATTATTTGTCGTATATATTATCCATGTCAACATTTTTATTTGCCACTCTTCTCTCTATATCTTTTGGCGAAATGGTCAGGTGGACCCTTATACCTGTATCAGTTTGTATTCTGAACTATTCTACTTACCCCTTTGTCATTTGGACTCCTAAACTAAATAAAACACAATATATTAAACTCCTCTGTCCATTGACCATGCTTATGTGGCATTAAAACAGTTGAGTTGGAGAGAGAGTGTTATTACACACATTTAAGACGAGTGAACATCATTTTTTGAACTTTTAATTCTAAATTATTAAAATTATATAATAAAAATATTAAAAAAGAAAAGAATCTGTCTTCTTCCCCACATCACTTTTTCAGCCACCCCATCGCTGCCCAAATCTCTTTTTTTTTCTCCACACCATAGTTATCTTCTTTAGCCCGATCTTGGTATTGACACTTTGGTGACATTAAGTTTCATGAAGGTTATTTGTGGAGAGAGAGAGAGAGAGTCGTGTTGGTTTCATGATGGTGCTCACGGATTCACAATGGTGTGAGAGGGAGAGAAGCGGCTCTGGTCCATTTTTCTGTAGAATGGGAGCAATGTTGGTCATTTTTTTCGCAACAATGGTAGGTGTGATACACTCAAATCATACTTCCCTTAAGAAGTATAAGGGGTCGTATCAAGTAAAGAACCCAATTGTCAGGTTGGGGTCGATCCCACGAGGAAAATGATTTAGACTTCATTGTTTTTATGCATGATATCACTCTTAGGCTCATTCATGTGGATCATACCATGTCACAGACTCACTACGCACCGACACCACTCCTCTTTTATCTCTCACAAGGGTACCAACTTTCCAATATTGCAACTAGTGTCCTCACTTTAAAAACAACATCCTTTTTTTTTCACACAGTAATTTCAATTTGAGCATATGGATTACTTTTTAACACTCGCTCTCAGAACCAATTCACACCTAGTTGATACTTGTCGCCATAGGCTTGCCTTTATTTTCACTGCTTTAAGTTCACCATATTAGACTCTGAGGATCGCGATAGGACTTTCTTGGCTTGTAATGTAGGCTCAGGGTAAGGTAGGGTACATTTGGATGCATTTTAGTGACTTGTTGCCCTCCTTGTCATAACTGCTAAGCGTCCTACCTTTTCATCGTTTATTATACCCTACTCTTCATCTTCTTATATCTTTTGCCTTGCTTTTCTCCTTTCTTTTTCGTTTTGTACAAATGACCCTTCTTTCATTTTTATTTTCAAATTTCAATTTTTCACTTGATTTAAATTTTGATTGAGCCACTTTTCTTTTCTTCTTTCAATAATTCTTTCAACCCCGCTTTTCAGGACATTCCTCATAATAGCTACCTCAACTCATGACTTTGCCATGACTCAAAGTACACAATACCCAAGGTTGTGTCAGGGCTAGGACGAGCTTTGTTTCTGCATTAGCCACCCTCAACTTATGCATTTAGCATAAGCTGAGGTGCACATGTCCAAGGAGGGACCAGGGCCAATACATTGTACCTAGAAAACATGAGTTGGGGTAGAAAAGAAAGGTCGATTGTAAGCTCAAATTATTTGGATAAAAAAGGATTAATTTCATTTGATTTTCTTTCATTTAGTCTAAAGATTGACTATGTTGAACAAGGGCCTATGATCCTTTCCTGCTTGTCTAACACACGTTACTTTTTGCAGGACTAACCGGGCAAGTTCTAGCTTGTTACCAACGGTGGACTATTCAACTTTCCTCACACTCACTTAACACCTCATCATCCTATGATATTATCGGACACCTAGTTCGAGCGTTAGATCGAGCGTCATGCAATGGTGTACCTCTATGTCATGCTTAGAGTCAACACATTCAATATTCACTATGCCTAATAATGCAAACATTCATTTTAGACGAGATATAATTGTATTTTAGCCATCATGCTTCAGATTTCACACATACTTTGTACAAGGTAATAACATGCCGGTTCAACAGTAAAATAATCAATCTCTTGGGGGAAAAGAACACAATCAAGAAAACCCCAAGAGAGGATCATGGGTTGGGCTACTAAGACTTCACCCTAGCACTCACTTTCCATTTACCCCAACCCCAACAAAAAAACATGCAATTGTCCCCAATGCATAAGAAATATAAAACAGGGTGGTAGGTGAAGCAAACCTGAGGTGCATAGTGACGATGATCAACAAGTTGGCGGGTCCAGTTTGTCGGAAACCGCTCCCTGAGATGTAGGGAAACCATCACTATTGTCCACACCAATAACAACACCCTCGAAGTGCTTTTCTCAACATCAACAATCTTGGAGCTAGACGCCCCAACAACCAACTCATGAGCCCTCATCTGTCGGGCCTCCTCATCCATCAACGCGGCTCTTCTCGCAGCCTCCAACTCAGTACACTCTATCTTCCTAGCACGAGCCTCATCACCCTCTCTGGACTAATACCTCTTGGTTTGCTCACGTGGTGGCGGTGGTGGCGCAGTGGTAATCTGGAATAGAGCAGCAAGCAATGTATCCTCAGCAAGCTCTGCACGTGTGGCCTCAAACTCAGGTGCCCGCGCATCCAGGATGACATCCACGTCAGCCCTAAGACTCGCCACTACAGCATGGAGAGTCGTCAAGTCAATAGTAGGGGTTGACCGGGCGAGAAATCTCAACTCGAAAGCGTCAAGGCACTGATGGACTGCCAGAATCTGCCGCTCAGTCTGCTGGGCAATCTTCTTCTCAATTTTCTCCTCCGCCTCAACAATGGACTTCTGCATTCAAGGCTGGATATGGTGCAGTAGTGTGGCCATCTGTGCCTCTAACTTCTTGACCCTAGCAATCGGGACCAGTGCTACAGCGGAGTGGAGCGGGAGGAACTCGTGGCTGTGCTAGTACCCGGGATAGACTCAATCGGGGTGGTGTCGGTAGGCTCCGATGTACTCTGATTATCCCCTTGGGCTTGCTCTACCGTGTCCGCCAAGTTGTCACCTAGCGGCTGCATCTATACTCTGGGCCCTCTATGGGGTGCCGCCTCATTTGCCTCATCCTGGATGAGATCTATATCAACCATCCCAGTAGGAATCCTAAGAATGTCAATATGCCATATGGGCACTCCAACAGACCTACACAACTCGAAAATCAAGCAGGGGAAAGGGTACGTGGTGGTAGCCTTAAAAGCCCTCTCATGAATGACTGCCAGAAACAGTCTCGGAATGTCCACGTCGAACCCAGCAACCAAAGCAGCTACAAATACTTCCTTATCCCATGTAACAAGTTGTCAGCAGCAGTGGGGGATAGGCAGTGACAGACCAATAGCCAGATAAATTTGGCCGTGAATGTAAGGTTGACCTTCTTGATGACCCCTTTGGGCTCCAGCACCCAATCTGCACCCTCGCCATCCACAGAAATATGCTGGGCTATCCACCTCTGGGTGGTCTCTCTCAGCCCCACATTACGCTGAAAATGGCCCTCCTTAATTAGCTTCCACCGATAGTCAAACTCGGGGGTAAGGAGATCCCTGGTAGCATCTGTGTCAGCGCCATATAAGAACCGGTGAATAGTAGGTAATGAGATGTCTACCCTGCGGCCACAGACTCGAAGATGATCAAGTGGTGCCTTTTTAGAGGGATTAGACCACCTATCCAGGCAAGACCGAAGAGTCGCTACATAAGATGCGTAGAACTCTCGCACCACCTCCTAGTTGTAGCGTCCAACGCTCCTGGCCATCCACTCTAGCCGATGGCGGGTGAAGAAAGCATGTACATCAGGGATAGTGTGAAGAATCCCTGTAAGAACTCGTCGCTCGACTGTCAGAGTTCAAGTCATGACCCTCTTATTGTTGAGAAGCTTGGCGTCCCTGTACACCTGGTATTGTCCTTCTACACACCACCGGTTGGTATGATCAGCAATCGGTGCAGGGACTTCGATCAAGGGTGCTGGAGTGGAATCCGCACTGTCAGCCTCATCAGACGAGGCGTAATGGACCGGTGTAGCAGAAATAGTGGGACCATGTGATATTGACGCTTCCTCAGACCCGGAAGCCTCCTCAAAGCCAGAAGCTCCCTCAGAACCAGTGGCAGACCCAGACGGTGTGCCGGTCAGTGTGCGCTTCTCATCAGACTGGGAGGCAGTGACTACGTCGGACACCACCTTTTTGGGCGTGCCCTGAGTGGTCCTAGTAGCACGTGTCGGTGTCCGGATGCCTGGTGGAACGTATTGTGGATCATCATCATCGTTCGAGCCAACCACCAGCCGACTTGAAGGTGCAACAGACTTTGAACATCCTCTAAAGTAGACTAGGTCTTGCTTGGGAACCATTAGTACCTGCAAAAGAGAGTTATTAGTGCAAGACCAAACTTGGAAACACAAAGCTCATTCCATTTCAGAACTGCAGAACTGAGTGACGGGCACTACAAACGGTCCGTCGATGGAATGACGGTTCGTCGGTGAACACTTAGCAAATATTTTGAAAGCTGTAGGATTAAAAAGCCGTAGGATTAAACGTTCTGTTATAGACGACGAACCTGCAGGACGGTCCGTCGTTCAGACGACGGACTGTCGACCATCCCCGTGGGTAGACACTTTGACTAAAATCTAGGAACCCTCAGCAAACAGGGTTCTATTAGAGACGACGGATGTTCAGGACGGTCTGTCGATCAACCGATGGACCGTAGACCACATTCGTCGTTCAAAAGTTAGGAAAATATGGGGAGTGGCTATCGAAGACCCCATCGACGGTCTGTAGACTGATCGACGGTCCGTAGACGGGGTCTCGTGCTATTGGTTAGACAGATTTTTTGTAAGCTATGGTTGGTATCCCAAAGAACCATGTTCAAGCAAACTAAGATACATTAAGGTCATCTAGCATTTAACAAACCATTCCGCCATTCCGAGGGAATGGATTATCGCAATTTCAAACCTAGATTCTAAAGGACCTTCAAACCCTAAGTTGGAAACAAAAACACTCAAAACACAGTACATTTCGACAATAAACCCCCAAGCCATTCACTCTCCATTATTCGAAGGAACTAGGAACTCAGTTCAACAATTCAAGCATGCAATTTTGTCCCAAAGTCAAGACCCACATACGTATTACAACAATTTAGCATGTAAATAAACGAGAATTCATTGAGCAGAGCAGAATGACATACCTGTGTACTGTAGTGGAGTGAATGGGGAGATGAATTTGTATACGAGCCAAACCTTGAAAACTGACCGGAAGGAAGACAGAAGCAGATTGGAATTTGGAAGAGAAAAGCTTTTGGGATTGATGGGGATTTGGGGAAGAGTGAAATCAGAGTGTTTAAGGGAGAGTAAATGGGTGAGTGAGTGGAGGAGTTGAAGGAAAATGTGGAGGGAAACGGTTGGGAAGTGGATTTGAAAGGGTGGGCTAACTGACAAGTTTAAAAATTCAATATATAGCGGGTCTGGTCGGGTAGGGTAATTGGGTCTGGGGAACTAACGATTCCCTTTCGACATTCCGTCGACTGTGCTCTCACTTAGGAAAAATTAGAAATCATACCTGGGATCCACGGATGCCATCTACGGTCTGTCGATGGGACGATGGTCCGTCGGTTAGTCCGTCGATCAGTGCACCTGACCAATTTCTGTAGATTTCTGGTGATTTGGTCCCTGCACATTGAACACCCAATAAGCTAATCTTTTTTTTTGTTTTCTGGACACTTTTTAGACACGGACCCTAGTCTACTCTCTAGCCAACACTTCTAAAAGAATGTTAAAGAAAATGCATACATGATATTAAGTAAAAACCAAAATAATGCACTACTCCTAGAAAATCAAGAACAATCTATTGTTGGCTAGAGGATACATATTGGGTTGCCTCCAATCAGTGCTTGATTTAACGTTGCGGCATGACGCAGGACTCTCGATTACTCAGACTTCATCAAGATGGTATGCCTCAATCACTTCATTCTCATTTTCCGAACGCCCTTGGTAAATTTTGATTCTTTGTCCGTTCACCTTAAACCTTACACCCTTCTTTTTCTCCAACTCAACCACACCACGAGGGAAGACTTGAGCTATCAAGAATGGACCAGTCCATTTGGACTTGAGTTTTCCCGGAAATAAGCGCAACCTAGAGTTGAATTAAAGCACCAAATCCCCAACCACAAAGTCACGCTTCTCAATCTTTTGGTCATGATACTTCTTCATCTTTTCTTTGTAGAGGGATGAACTTTCATATGCCTTCAAGAGAAACTCATCAAGCTCATTTAACCCATTCCACCTCTGCTCCACTACTTCATTCCAATCCATCTTCAATTTCTTCATTGCCCACATGACCTTATGATCTAAATCAACCGGTAAGTGAAAAGCCTTCCCATATACAAGTTGGTATGGAGACATACCTATAGGAGGACCAAAGAGCATCATCAACCCTCCTTGACCAATCCGTTCTACTAGCATTCACCGTTTTCAGTAGAATCTGCTTAATTTCTTTGTTTGACACCTCAACTTGCCCATTAGCTAAGGATGGTAAGGAGTGGCCACATTGTGGAGAACCCTATATTTCTCCAACAACCCTTAGAACAACTTGTTGCAAAAGTGAGATCCCCCATTGCTAATAACAACCCTTGGGGTGCCAAATCTGGAAAATATGTTCTTTTTCAAGAACGTGGTGACACTCTTTCCTTCATTATTTGCAAGTGCTATGGCTTCCACCCATTTAGACACATAATCAACCGCCACAAGAATGTACTTCATCCCATGAGAACTCACAATAGGGCTCATAAAGTCGATGCCCCACACATCAAACAACTCAATTACAAGAATGAGATTTAAAAAGAGCTCTTGCCTTCTAGAAATACCTCCATCTCTTTGACACCTATCACATGCCTTGGCGAACTCATGAGCATCTTGGTGGATGTTTGGCCAATAGTAGCCACATTGCAAGAACTTATGGGCAGTCTGGATACCACTGTGGTGCCACCCACAAGCGAGGAGTGACATGCCTCCAAAACACTCAACATCTCAACTTCCGGCACACACCAGCGAATACGACTATCAACACAACTCCTATATAAATATGGCTCATCCCAAAAGAACTTTTTCACATCATGCATGAACTTTTTCCTTTGATAAAAGGACAAGTATGATGGGACGATATCACTAGCCAAGTAATTCGCAAAATCGGCGAACCATGGTATCAAGTCTTGAGACGCGACCAATACATGATCATTAGGGAAAGTATCATCAATTTCAGCCTTTTTACCTAATTCTCGCATAGCTTCATCCTCTAATCCGGACAAGTGACAGGGAACTTGATTTTCGGTCCCTTTTCTGTCTATCACTTCAAAGTCAAACTCTTGCAACAGTAATACCCATCTAATCAACCTCGGTTTCACATCCTTTTTTTCCATCAAATATCTCAAGGAAGAATGATCAATATGCACTATAACATTTCGTGCCAAGCAAATAGGAGCGGAATTTTTTGAAGGCAAATACCATCGCAAGTAGCTCTTGTTCAGTCACAGTATAATTCTTCTGAGCTTCATTAAGGGCCTTACTGACATAATAAATGGGGTGAAGGATTTTATCCCTTCTTCATCCCAATACCTCAGCAAGAGCAACCCCACTAGCATCACACATAACCTCAAATGGTTTGCTCCGATCCGGAGAAATAATAATGGGCGCAGACACCAACTTCTCCTTCAACTCTCCAAATGCTTTCAAATAGGATTCATCAAAATAAAATTTACACTCTTTCTCAAGTAACTTGCACATAGGATGTGCAATTTTTGAAAAATTCTTAATGAACCTTCGGTAGAAACTTGCATGCCCAAGGAAACTCCTCACACCTTTTACAGAGATGGGTGGAGGAAGTCTCTCTATCACCTCGACTTTAGCTCGATCAACCTCTGTACCCTTCTCTGAGATGCGATTTCCCGATACAATACCCTCTTTCACCATGAAGTGACAGTTTTCCCAATTTTGCACAAGGTTGCAATCTTCACATCTCTTGAGAACTTCGGCCAAGTGACTCAAACAATGATCAAACGAATCACCATCAGTAGAAAAATCATCCATAAACACCATAATGGTGTCCTCCACCATATCAAAAAATATAGACATCATACATCTCCGAAAAGTAGCCGGTGCATTACACAACCCGAAGGGCATCCTCTTGAACGCAAAAGTTCCATAAGGACAAGTAAATGTGGTTTTCTGTTGATCTTTCGGTGCAATAGAGATTTGGTTGTAACCCGAATAACCATCAAGAAAACAATACCACCCCTTTTCTTCAAGCCTATCCAACATCTGATCCATGACGTACATAGGAAAATGGTCCTTCTCAGTCCATGCATTCAATTTCCGGTAATTCATACACACTCTCCATCCCGTCACCGGCCTCATTGGAACAAGATCATTTTTCTCATTAGGGACCACAATCATTCCCCCTTTCTTAGGCACACACTGAACATGGCAATACCCAACTACTATCAGTGATCAGATATATGACTCTAGCATCCAACCACTTAATAAACTCCTTCTTCACTATCGGTTGGATAGGTGGATTTAAACGTCTCCGGTGCTCAATACTGGGCTTATGATCGGGCATGAGTTGGATTTTATGTGAAAAAATACCGGGAGGGATCCCAATAATATCCGCATTAGTCCACCTAATAGCTCTCTTGAACCTCTTTAACACTTCAACCAAACACTCTATTTGTTGCATATTCAAATCTGATGCAATAATTACCGGCAAACTGTCACCTTTCCCCAAGAAAACATACCTCAGATGAGGAGGTAGAGGCTTAAGCTCCAATTTTGGGGCCTCCTTAATAGATGGTTTGGCGGGTGGAGATTCGCGATGTTTCATATCTAAATCCAATTTCTTTGGTTTGAACCAAAAATCACCTCGATCAAGTGCCGCAACCAATGACCCATACTCTTCGATACACTAACTCTCAAAATTCATGATCACTGCCTCTAGTGCCTCAAAACCAAGACGCTCTTCTATTTGCACCTCGGACAAACTCTCAACCTTGTAGGATATTGCAGATACCGATTGGAGCTCACCACTCAGCCCCATGGACTTAAAAATGTTGAAAGTCACTTCTTCATTGTTCAACCAAAACTTCATCTGCCCTTTCTCCATATCAACTAAGGGACGACCGGTAGCAAGGAACAACCTCCCAAGAATAACAGGCACCTCAAAGTCCACCTCACAATCAAGAATCACAAAATCGTCCAGGAAAATAAATGACTCCACTTTCACTAGCACATAATGGAGTGTCCCAATAGGCCTCTTCACCGTTAGATAGGCCATCAATAGCCGCATCGCAGTGGGCTTTGGATCACCCAAACCCAATTTCTTGTAAATAGAGAGAGGCATCGATTTATGCTTGTCCCAAGATCACATAATGCTTTAGTAAAGTGTAACAACCCGATTGTACATGGAATAGTGAAAGCACTCAGACCTTCTTTCTTTTGCACAAGAGACCTTGTAACAATAGCACTACAGTGTTGCATCCGATCATCATCCTCAAAACTAACCGATATCTTCTTAGTGACCATATCTATCATGAACTTGGCGTAACCGGGCATTTGTTCAAGAGCTTCTATCAAAGGGACATTGACAGAAAGCAATTTCAACATAGTAATAAAATGCCAGGATTTACCATCCTCGTTCTTTTTCACCAATATTTACAGAAATGAAGATGGTGGTCTAGGAACGAGAGTCACTTTTTGGGGTGTCTCAGCTTCTTTCCCCGATTTATCTACCAACTCACCACTAACTTCCTCTACCTCATCATCTCCTCTCTTCTCATCTTCGATGCCAGGCGGCATAGGTGGATCCATGGTCTGCTTGCCCCCTCGAGTAGTGACTGCCATACAATGTCCATCATTTTTTGGATTCTGGATAGTATTGCTAGGAATAGTACCCTGTTGGCTTGGGTTCACCATTAGAAGACAATTGGGCTATTTGCAACTCAAGATGCTTGATTGAGATTGCATGTGCATCCACCTTTTGCCCAATATTTGCTAAATCACCTCTCAAATCTTTGGCATGCTCATCACTAGCATCAAACCTCCTCCTCATCTTCTGCAACATATCCTCAACTCGCGCCATACTACCTCCACCATCCCTAGGTACAACTTCCCAATTTTGAGATGGAACATATGGACCACTCCGATCATTTCTGTTACCATAGTTACCCCTGTTGAAGTTGTTGTCGCGGTTGTAGTTGCCATCTCAAACATAGTGACCCTCTCGATCGTAATTCCCATAGTTTCGGCCTTGATTTCCTTGACCTTGGCGCCAATTCTCCTTATTGGAGCCTTGGGCGTTCGCCGAAACCCCCCATCTGCTCATTCACTACATAAGAATCTTCTTCATAGTAGTACTCATCAACCGTGGTAGTGGTTTAGCCAAATATTTCACCACATTAACCTTTTTTGCACCCCGGTGACATGTTTTATTACCAACCCAAGGTCAGTTCTCATTTGATCCATCTCTTCACGAATCTCATCTATGGCTGGGCCGTGTGAAGCTTTCACTGCAAAAGTGTTTCTCATTGTATCCGACTTTTTAGTGATCTAAGCTTTATTATTTCGGGAGATTTTCTCTAACTTCTCAGCGATCTCTGCATAAGTGCACTCCTCATAAGAACGACCCGCAATCATATCAAGCACTGCTTTATTATTATTATCTTGCCCTCAATAGAAATACTCTTTCAGTGACTCATCATCAATGCAGTGGTTCGGGACACTTCTAAAGAATGAGGTGAACCTATCCCAAGAACTGCTTACTGACTCCCCTGGTAATGCCACAAAGTTGTTCACCCTATCTTTGTGGTTTTGGTTTTTAGAAACCGTGTAATACCTTGCTAAACACATCCCTCAATTGCTCCCAAGTATAGATTGAATTGCAGGGCAACTCAGTAAACCAAATTGCGGCCTCCTCCGTCGGTGAGAGAGGGAACACCCTTAATCCAATTACATCCATGTCTAAGTCTGGGCTCTCTACACAACTGTTACACACCGACCCTAGTTTGGCGATGTGAGCATGTAGATCTTCAGATGGTAGCACCGAAATAAACCTCTAGCGGTGAGCATCTGCATCAAGGTACTAGTTACCATGAAAGTATGACCATGTGGTAGAGTAGGTAAGGACAAGTGGACCAAAAGAGTCAGTGATGTTAACATTTCCCCTATAGTGGGCAGGAGGTTACCTCCTCTGGATACCTTCACCAGGGTTGCGGACAATCAGTCGATTATGAGCATCAACCGACGGGAGAAGTTGAGGGTTGATCTCATCATCGATATAAATAGGATTGTTTGAATATTCATTTTGCGAAGTGTGCGGTTTAGTTCTAGAACAAGTGGAAGTATTGGTTCTCCTCGACTCCGTGTACTTGGCATACACTAAATGTAGACCTGCTAGAGACAAAAACAAAAAAGAAAAAGTAGAGTCAGGAAATTGTTGACTAAAATTAGGTAATTGCTTAAGTTAATCTAAAAGCCACTTTTCCCGGTAGCGCGCCAAAATTTGATACGCTCAAATTATACTTCCCTAAAGAAGTATAATCTGTCGTATCAAGTAAAGAACCCGATTGTTAGGTTGGGGTCGATCCCACGAGGAAAAAGGTTTAGACTTAAACTTCAATCTACGATTCCATCTATTTAGTCAAGTCCTTTCCAAAAATAATTAATTAAATCGGGGGTTTTTGTATAACAAAAATGTTTAATTATTTCTAAGTAAGACATATAGCAAGTTTATAACTTTAGTGTCTATCAAGTGATGAGAGAAACTAGGGTGTAAGTGTTCCCCATAGGTTCATAATGCGGTAATCCTAGCTAAAACAATCCTTTCCTAGTACTTTCATGCAAAGTGATAAGTTATGTATCCTTAATTCCTTGGTCCGGCAACTAGAGAATTTCACTTTGTACCTTGGTCCGTCTACGTGTGTCTACTTTACTAAACCTTGCCTTTACCTCATATTAAGCATCATATTCAATTTATAACTAAGTTACTACTACTTTACACCGATTGAAACAAGCCTATTAGATAGTGTATACTAAATCTATGTTGATAATTCTTTTCCTATCAACTACCTCCTTGGTCTAGAATTAGAAATAGGACAGGTTCTAACGTGTGCACTCGTTAAAAAGACTTCTAAATGAAAGAATTATCAATACATGCAAGACCCTATTCTAGAATTGTTAGTTAGCTAGTTTTACTTTGTTAATGACATATGGTTCCCACAACCCTACCTGTGAATTTAGTTACCCATTCTAAGAATTACACAATTCATAATTGTTAAAGAAGAATTCATGTTCTAACTTTAACAAGTTTGAAGAAAACCCATAAATATCACTAGAATTCACTAAAATATTGAAAGAAACGATCCCGAAAAATTAAAGTGTTTCCCAAAAACAGAAGTTTAACTTCCAATAACACAAATCTGAAAATAATAAAGAATCTAACCCCCAAAATGAGGTTTTTAGTCCTATTTATAATAATAAAGTCCTAAAATAAAAACGAATTTTATTTAAGGAAAAACAATCTGTCCAAAATGCGTCTGTCGTCGACGACCCACTGACGGTCCATCGTTCCGTCGACGGACCGTCGACAACTTCCGTTAGTCCATACTTTAAATCTTTTTCAGCTTCCACTTTTCTACACTTTCCGTTACCATCGACAGCCCAACAGCACGGTCCGTCTGTTGACCAATGGTCCGTCGATGGCTTCCGTTCCTCCATACTTAGTGGTTTCTTCAAGCCGGGTACTGGGACTACTTCTTGTTACCACCGACGGTTAGCCATGACGATCTGTCAGTGAATCGACAGACCGTTGCTCCTTCCATAGACCTACACTTGGTCATATTTCTCCGATTTTATTTCAGCTGCTTGGACCTTCAGTTGATGATCATCATCTACGGACAGTCACAGGGTCGATGGACCGTCGGTGGCTCCGTAGGTCATCACTTTTGCAGATTTTAGCACAATCTTCAGTGTTTTCGTTCTGGACAGTTTTCCTGCAAACACAGAGGAAAACACATTAAAACTACTACAAAAAGGCCTTAGACACACACTAAACTTAAGGAAAAATCATTGGAAGTACCATAAAACCAATATACATTAAGGTGGCGACCGACGGCAGGCGACAGAGTTAGCAGGTACTCCGTAGAGGATGGAGAGGGTAGTTTGCAGGTCCCATCTTCAATCTTTCACAACAATTGTCTCCTTCTAATCTTTTAAACTTGTCTTTTTTCAATCGATTTAGATAATCCAAGAAAATCTCAGGCAAATTTTGGGTAAATTTCTACGAGTTTCACGGAAGAGGTTGGTGTGAACTTGTATTTGTAAGCAATTTGGAGTTGAAAATAGTAGTTGGCATTGAATTACGAAAAGTCTGGCAAAATCTGGTTGTTAGGTGACTTAGGTTGTTGTTACTGTGATTTCACCGGCAAAAATAACGACGACGCCATCTATGACGTTCTTTTGGTCGTGAAATAGTGAAAACAAGGAGAGTTAGAAATGTCAATAGTAAATTAAAATGATATTATATTACATTTTATTAAATAATTTTGGTTAATAATTTTTAAAAATAATTATGATGTGACATGAATATATTTGATGTGGATATGACATGTCAATTATATAAAAGAGAGTGAACTACATACATGGTTGGAGGGACATACAAATCACATTTTAGCTGAGTTTAAGAGTCCAGATGGCAAAGAGGTAAGTAGAAGGATTCAGAATATAAACTGATAAAGGTGTAGAGGTCCACCAAACCATTTTGATTATGTCTTTATGTGGTTTTATTTTTCTCTTCCTTGTACAATTATACTTATGTCCATTATAAATCCATGTTCCAAATGCAACATTGGCAAAATGCTAATTCAAAAAATTGGTATCTTGTACCGATAAATAATGGCAGTTATAGACATAATGCTCTTGAAAACTTAAGAGAGACAAAAATATCAACATTTCATTTTGTCAATGAACATGGTGACTTAAATTATTGTCAGATTTGAAAATTATATTTTATGGTGCAATATCTATCAAAAAAATTTAACTTGAAGGGGTATCTTGCACTTGCGTGTGTAATTTTATACTTCATGTGTACTCATTAAGTTGTTCCTCTCTTTCGGTGGAATCCAATTCCTTGGATATATGTACTAAATGATTCGTAGCACAACTGAAATTCTAAATTGCATGAGCTCTGTCCTTCTGCGTAGTTCTGCAATAATATTTTTGATGCTTTTACTTGAATCAATTCACTTCTTTATGAAATTTGAAAGTTATATCCGATTAAGATTTCAAGGTTTTAGCTTCGATCCTTTGAAAGAATTTAAGTTTTCAATGTTACATTGATGATTTACTTGACTTTATATGAATACATATTAATATGTATATTAATCATTCACAATATATTTCAATTTGTCTTCCAACATCATTCAAAATGATAGTTTTGTAAATTTAAGTTCATTCAAGGACAAAGTTATTTCCACCAAGAATGGTTAGAATGAAATTCTACAAGACTCTAAAAATAATCAAGTAATTTCCACCAAGAATTATATTTTTGTTAGATTTTCTTAACATATCGCCCATTAAAATGGTACTTGAGATGGATTCATAACATCGTGAGATAGTAATTTGGTCCATATTAGATATGGGAGTTAAAGCATTGAGAGAACCTTTCCCTAGTCCGAGAGGACTGGGAATGACACACCAATTGTCATACTGATGGTAAACACTGAGTAGCCAAGTTCAGAGTGGATAACTGCGGAAAACATCTAAGTAGTAAGCCCACCCTAAGATGAGTAATCTTTTATTTTGACTTTCTAGAGCTTTTAGTAGCACAAAACCGAGATAGTGACGGGTTTTCTGACCCTATGGGGATAGAGAGACAAAAGTTTTTTCTTAGAATTCAAGAGAAGATCATTGTGAGATTAGTCGTTTATTATTACGATGCCAAGTGGAAGTGCATTGATGTACGAAAATGAGGCATCCTAACAGACTGGTGGATCAAATTGTCACGGACAAAACATGGACGTGATAACACTCGTCTTATCCCACCAAGACAAGTCAGCCTAAAACTCAACCATTACAATAAAATACGGAAATTTTATGATAAACTCAAAAATACCCCCAAAATTTGGTTGTTGCGTGTACAAGCCTCTAAAGTATTACAATTGATTCAAAAGAAAAACACAAGCGTCAAATGACATTGTTTCTAGAATAAAACAAGATTATAAATAGGATTAAGAAGGTACGTTGAATTGATAAAAAGCTACGTCATGAACCTCCATATGAAGCCTCAAACAAGGAGAAAAGAAAATATCACAAAGGTCCGGGCTAGTAACCTACAATAATGTAGAAGCAAGGGAGTACCAAACCACCCCGGTACTCAACAAGTAAACTTCTAACACAAGCTAAGGGAATAAAATACGGGTACTCCTTAGTCTTTACACACCAAGCGAACATCCACAACTACAACCTGCATAAAATCAGCAACCTAACAGTACACAGTTTACATAGCACACAGCTCAACAACAATCACTTCAACAAATTACATATCCTCAACAACAAACTATATATTCATCAATCACAACTTTCACAAAAAAAACACTTACAATTTCATCAAAGAGAGGTAATCAAATATCAAGTACTTTCCAAGCACCAATAAATCACAAAATCATCAAGAATAAAGGATGTCATGGGATGCAATGCAATATGACACCATGAAATGATATGCCTCAAAATACCAAGTATTCTCTAAATTGTATATACATAAAACTCCTCGAAAATATATCGAGAGTTCATGACCCATAGGGGACTCGCGAGGTCCATATACTGAGAGAGATGATCTCTAAGTGTTTTTGCCGATAATCTCAACACACTATCATAAATCAAACAAATTCTGCATGAAAGATCTCCACGTGCCCAATTTGTAGTTTTACATCTCATCATCCCCAGCACAAACAATCTCCATGTACCTAACTTATACTCAATCTCATCTCAATGGACGTGCACAATATAATTTCAATAAAAGGGATAATGTATCTCAATCAAATATCGATGTGTAACCACCTCGGCTATCACAAATATACGAGTTCAATAAGGAACACAATCACATATAATAAATCAATTTAATAGTATATCATCTAAATCCCATATGATTTGGCATTCTCGGATTACAATCTGCACTCTATAGTAAGAAACTTTTCCTTTATAACATCGATACTCGTACCAACGTCCATCGCACCATTGGTACGAGACAACCATCATTCTCCCTTACCCATGGTCTATTCCATTTTAATTCTTTTTTGAAAAAATATCCTTCAATGAAGTCTTTCAAACAATTCTCAGACACAAATAATTAATCACATTGTCTTTCATTACCCTTTTTTTATAATTAGAATTAATCAATGTGCACAAGTCAACCCATCACCAAGTATCATTACCCAAAATACATATTACAGGGAAATACACAAATTTTACATTTAACAAGGGTTTAAAAATGAACTTGCCTCAATCAATCAATAATTCACTCCGGACTTGAGCTCGTTGAACTTCCAACTCAAAGATATATATTCAAATAAAAGATCAAAATAATATTTCAAAAGTAATAAAACTCACATTAATATATGTCTATTATAAACCCAAGAAATCACCCAAGCCTAAAACTAAGGGTGTCGATTAACATGTCAACTCTCATATATCCAATTTTAAGTCTTGTGTTAAGTTCAATTTCTACAACGCTATAAATCTAATATTATTCATATAATATGTTACACCTAATTAGGTATATTAAAATATCAAAACTTAAATACTAATAACATAGCTATAAGAAGGATTCAAAATCGAATCTAAATTAGGAAATTTCTGACACGCGAGAAATAATATTAAAGCCACTAAAATTTGCAGGATACCACCTAAATGTTGTCTAAAGTTATCCCACCCAATTATTGACTAATCATGTCAATTATTGGCTATTATTAACCCTATAATCTTTATCATATCATTGTCCCTCTATTGGTCATGATCTTAGTTTTTCTTTTTTCTTAATTATCAATTATACAAACTAACCTTAAATATCCGTATACATATTTGTACATATAAATTTGCTAGAAATTTCGTTCTTTTTCTACTCTACTAACTAATATAATATGATTGATTTGATAAATAATTATCAATATTATGAACAGATCGTTTGTAACAACCCTCAAAATATACTAAGGTATATAGATCCTCACATGTGCCTAAAAGGGTTAATAATATGTTAATAAAGTGTTTTATAGCTTTTATAATTGATTGAAGTCATTTGGATATCAAACGTCCAAGAACGTTCAAAACTGTTGAAAGTTGGTCTTTAGACGTGCTAGCGAATCCTTATATATTAACATTGTTTTTATGTGTTTTTTGGAGTTTTTAAGTATTTTAGTTTACCCTAGTACCTTAATAGACATGATAAGGTTCAAAACTTTCGGGTACGACTCCCCGGGGACCACCCGAAGGGCCCCCAAGGAGGACCCAAACCTTGGACAAGAGTCTGCCAAAGGAAGCGAGTAGGGAAAGATTTGGACTTGTCCTGTGTGAAGCGCACCTATCACGCAACTCTATGTCCCAAAAACTATTTGGGGCAGAATAAGGAGGCTGCCCCGCGACGCGCAACCCACTCCCAGATCCGGTTGCGTTCTTTTTATGTCAATTTTGACATGAGTCCCAATTCGTGTGGGGTGTTTTGGTAACTTACGAGACATTTTATAAGCTTATTTTAGGACCTTTTTAAACCCTTTCCCAATCCAAAACCCCAACACCCATTAAGAAATCAAATTCCCAAAGTTCTCTTTTCTTCCAAAACCTCCAAAACCTCCATTGAAGATCAAGCTCAAGAACAAGCTCTGGAGTTGGATTCTTGGAGCTTTCTTTTCAGATTTTCATGATCTTTTCAATGTATAAGGTATGGTTATCATTCATCCATAGATAACCATTCATATAGGAGTCCTTTCAAAGGTTTTCTAAACATGATTCTAAGACAAAAATTTCCAATTTTCAATCTAGCTATGGGTTCATTGTCAAATTGATTTCAAAAGCATTCTAATGACAAATATATGTTTATTTACTGATTTTATGATGAATTTCTATCAAATTTTATGAAGAAACCATGATCCTCCTAATTTTTTAAATTAGCATATAATGTGATTCTTGTGATCTTGACTTGATGTTTATAGAATTGTGATTAGATTGTATTGAATTACTTACTGCTATTACCTTCTATATCAATTAAATATGAATTGTGGAGGAATGATCAAAGATGATTATTTTATTAGAGATTTTTTTTGTAAGTTGACCTATTTCTTCTAATTAGCCTAGAATGTACATTGAATTGTGTTGATTGGTATGGTCCACTTATGTTGGCGGTGTTTACTTTCTTGTACATGTTTATGTGTTATGCTGATGGAATTGAAGGAATTAGATGCAATATGAATCAATAGGATTATTTTTATGTTAGGAAGTTGAAGGATTTAGCCTTGATTCTAATATCATGTCTAAGTGAATTGATGTTATGTGATGTTATGTGTATAGTCTTCTACATTACTTATTTAATCTAGGTGTGGAGATGATGTTATCTGTATATGTGTGATGATCATGTTAAGGTTCGATGTGGTATATATGGCTAATAATGAAGAATATCCTTATAGCATACCCCTACCCATATGAACCCTGTATGAATGTGTAATCAAAGTATGCTAGGAATCTTATATTCTGTTGTTGAATATGTACTTTCCTCCTATGATGTAATGTGAGTGTGTGTAGTCTATAGTCCTCAATACTCTATATGTTAATATTACTTGAGACTTGAATAATCTTGTACATGTGTTGTGGTCTTTAGAGGGTGACTTTCTCAATACTATGTGATAGCCATTATGTGATCATGTTGACCAATGTACACACACACTTCATGCATATCTATGAGTAGGATAGATTTATGATGATTATGGAAAGGTTAGTTCTCCAATGCATCATTACCTATTTCTATGCATGTGAAGTATATAATTAATGATGTTATGAACATGTGTGATTAGAGGTGTTATGTGAAAGTAGATGTCACATTATATGCACACACACACACACACACACACATACACACACACACACAGATATATATAT